>NC_141834.1:11279007-11641507 GCF_982586985.1 Callionymus lyra
TTTCTTTTTGATGGCCCTTTTGCCACATTGTCTCTTGCTGATAGTCTCAAAACAGGTGCTTGCACTGCAGATTAGCTGCAAAGCTATAAGAAAATAAAAATAAAACTTATTAGTACTGTAAAGAATATAACAACTTAAAGTGCAGGATTGCATGGAAAGACCCAGTGAAATAAAAACAAACAATACCATAAAAATCTTGTTGGTATGCCCACAATTCAAAGTTAGAACTTAATCTTAACATGTTTTACGTTTATTGTGAAGCATTTAACTCTTTGTTGTAAAGAGCTGCATTTCTTACATGGAAGGATGTATACAAATAATTGATTTGCTCAGAAGTAGTTATAGTTTTTTAACCATCTATATCAATAATTTTACCTGTAAGCAGATCCATGTCTTCCGCCTGCAACATCTTGTTTGGGGGATCAAGATTTGCCAGGATCTTGTGCACCATCTCAGCAATAAAGATAAAGCTGGGCTCAGACATGCTCTGCCACAGTCCTGTTGCTGCTGATCTCTCTGAGCAGTGTGGCTCGGTCATCAGATGATTTCAGTATGACTGAGACTGTAGAATAGAAAAAAAAACATCTTAATATCTTCAAATTAATCAGTCCAGATTGACATACCTGTAGCAAAATGTCCAGTCCAGCGTCCAATGAGCGCTTTAGTGTCTCTCCTTTGTAGAGAATGGCAACAGTTGGCTTTCTGCAGAACTTGTACAGCATGTCGCACACACTGAAGAAGTCCATCACAGCCCTTTCAACTGCCAGAGCATGGATGACCACCAAATGCAGCTGATGATTAAAACAGTGAACATACGGTATCTCTCTGTCCAGTTTTTGCTGCAGCAGTTTCCGTACCCCTCCATGTTTACCTGACATAAGCGAGGCCGCATCATATACCTGACTGATGATTTTCTCAGGGCTCAGGCCAGCTGTTGTGAGTTCTTGTAATATCGTGTCAGTCAATGTAACTGCGTCTCCCCGGTCTGCAGTGGCTATAGTAAGGAGGCGCTCAGTTGCTTCGCAGTGTTCGTTCACAAAGCGGGGAACGATGGATATATTCTCTCTGTTGGGTCTCTGGTTCCATCCACTTTTAACGTGTAGAATGATTCACCAACTTCCTTCACAATGTACTCTCTTAATAAAGCACTCATTACAGTTATTATGCTATTTTGAATGTCATGGCTTGTGTAAGTTGTGAGGAATCGTTTTTGCAATATTTGCTAATTCTTAATCTTTTCTTAGTGAAAACTCAAACAAAGACAAAAATAGCCCATATCCATCCTCATTCACAGCACCATATGCATCGTGGTCACCTCTAAATGGCAGTTGGTTCACAGCAGGAAACTCCACAACATCAATAATTGCAGACAGATAATATCTGTTGCGCTGCAGTTGATCAGTGTTGATATTTCTTTATTTGTGTGAAGCCGTCTTTCCTTGTCCCTCCACGTGGCCTCATAAGTCAGGTGCTCTTTGGATTCAGCATGCTGGTTTAGTCCATTTCCCCTTTCAATAGCATGCTTCCAGTCGTGGAAACCAGTAACTAAAAGAATGTTCACTCCAGTGTTCAGGTTAACTTCAGTGCTTATGTTTTCAGAAGAAATAGATGCCGCTGCTTCCTGTTCGCTCTCGTTATTACTTTTTCTTGTCAGCTTATTTGTTCGGAAGAAATTCCGGATGTCCATACTGAAAACCAAAACCAATTACTGACTCTATAAGCAACTGTAACCATTAATGTCAAATGATAACAATAACTGTAGTGGAACCTAATGGCCACTTGGATGTGCTGTTCTCTTGACATTGATGGATGTGTGTTGAGAGATCGAAGAAGATAATAAACAAAAATATTTTGAGTCCCGGATTGCTGTTAGCGTTGTTGTGTGTTCTCACATGAAAATCACTAAAGAGTTGAGCCACAACATTGTACATTTACATCACCTGTTATTGGCTGGCGAGGGTTGGCCACTTTGATGTAAAAGAATAAGCCTCCTGCCAGGGTGGGCACGGCTCACTCTGGGGGCGGGGCACTGCCCCCCAATGCCCGCCCATGCAGCCGGGTGTGCTGCCGACCCACACTGCCTTTTTCATTTTTCCTCAAGTCAGCGATGAGGTATGGTTCGTTTTCTTCCAGAGCCGTCAGGAAAACCTTTTTGGCCTCGTCACCGCCGGACCAGAGAGCAGTGGAATAGATCTTCCTCATCCTCTCCTCCGGGGTCGTAATGCTCATGATTTCGTTGTAACGCTCTTGCTGGATGACACCTTTGTCCAGGAGCTCGTCCAAAATCGAGGGTCAGATGCAGTCGGTGTTTGTCCACAAAGTGTTTCGCTAAAGAAAGGGGAGAATTCCAGGAAATAGGAATAAAGCATCTTAGCGATGAGGCGATACAGTGATCTTCCATTAGTGGCATGTTATGTTCCTCCATTGTTTTAAAACAATGGTGCCAACTCACTCTTCTGCCTTGGTCCTCAAAATCAATCCCCAAGCTTAATCCTCAAAGCTGGCCCTCAAAACCAAGGGTCATCCTGTCAGGGGAGGCAGAGCCATGCATCACAGGACACCGAAGAGAATGGCAGCCTCTCCAGTGGCCCAGCAGCAATGTATATAATTATAATTTATTATACTTTTTTACATAGATTATAATCATGTACATGAATAAATGCTAGTGTAGTCCGGAAGTGTCAGGATTTAGAACTGTTGGCTGTCAGCCTGCGCCCATACTATCTACCACGCGAGATCAGTCACAAGATCGCGTTGCGTGTTTACATTCCTCTTAGTGCTGTGGCTTCATCTGCCTGTGAGAAGATCCACACAATGACATCAGACTTCAGAATCAAAGTCCTGACGCTTTTATCATCATCTCTAGGGATTTTAATCTTACCAACCTGGACTCTACTCTGCCTACTTTCAACCAGGAATAACATGACAATTGACCTTCTTTATTCTCTTGAATGATGCCTACAGAGCCAAACCTCTTCCTCCACTCCGAAGGTCATTTGGTCGGCTGTCTGGTCGTAGTATATGTTCTGACTGGGAAACCGCATGAATGGAAATTATGTTTTGAAGTATTTTTTTTAATTCAATATTTCATAAACATTGTTATAAAAGCTCAACTACAACGAAAAGTCACCAAACATATGTAATTTGTAACGGAACTCTATATCATGTTACTACACTAGTTACTTTTTCAAATCTCTCTTCAGTGACCATCAAGTTTTTGGTAGTTATAACAAAACATGTCTTTAAACTATTTCTAAGGGAAATTTGAAAAAGTAATACATGTAGCGGTGGCGGCTGCTCCCACCGATTAGGCTGTTAATATTAACATAAAGATTTCAAAGGTGAATTTGAAAAACTAACAAGTGTAGAACATGATAAGGAGGTCCTTCATAAGTTACATAAATGTGGTGTCCATCGGAATTGTAGTTAAGGAGTTATAAAGATACATACCATTCATCATTTATCAGGACAAGATGACCAAATGTTTTGGTTCAAACTCTGTTGCGGTTGATTTTTGAAACTAAAACTGGAAATTTAATGTAAGAGGATCATTTTTAAAAACCAATACACTTTCGAAAAAAGGCCTTGAGTTTCTATATTTCCATTTTAATTGTGCACATCTTCAATCTGCGCAGATTATTCGTGTAACAGGAAGTAAAGGTACAGTGTCGTGCAATAAGTTCATGGCTGGTGATGTAATGACTCTTGTGGAGACCCACATCCAGGATTTTGCCTTTTGCGCGTATTAAAAAGTATGTTAGTTGCATCAATCCTTGGTTTGTTTTTGAGGTTTGTCTAATTAAATGCATATTATCCACTCTTCTGTTAGGCATCAACACTGGGCATCGAAGCCTCTCATCCCTCGTCTTCCTGCCCATGGAAAATTGGAGGATACAATGTTGCAAAACATTAGAACCAAGACAGTTGTTTATTTACAGAAGTTGTTTTATTTATTATGATGATGTGTTAATATAAATAAATGTGATTGTGTTCTTGTACACACTAAATATGTCTGTTTTCATGTCTGCATACAGTAATTGTACTATAGTTGGACTATTCTGTATTATATAACCTATAAAAATGTTGATTTTTATAGGTTAGAATAATCGATGTAGTTATACTCAAAGGCCACTAGATGGTAGTAATGTATATAGAAAATGAACTTAATTGAAAATGAATTAACTACGAGCGTTGATAAAACATAATATGTTGTACATCATCAAATGCTATTTTAGGAATAACTAATGAAGCTAATTATTTTTTGTTTATTTTCAACTAAATAACTTGTTTGTATCAAACAGTTAGTCAAAGTTAATATTTAGATTAAATTATTCTTTGTCCAAACATTTATCTATGATCCATTTCACAATAGCTTTGTGAATAAAATACTAATGAAGTAAACAAAGGTCGGATATTCGTCGCGTGTTTACTTCATTCAACTTAAATTAAATGTGTGTTGTACACTTTTGTTTACAGTAAATGTTATTTAGACACAGGAAGGATGCTGATATGAAGGATGCTGATATGAAGGATGATGATATGAAGAAGGACGTTGATGATACCTTTTAATATGTTGTTGGATACATGGGCATAAATAAGATAAGAAACGCTGTAAAGTTCCAATAAATATGACGTCACCAGCCATGAAACTTACGCACGCAATACAGAATAAATGGAAGGTACACGGACCAAACAATGAAATCATTTTAACTTACCTTGCTACTCGACCAACTCCAACATGTCGTCTACGTTTCATTGCGTTGTCTGGCTCCGTTCCTGATACCAGGAAATTAAATTGGCGCCAAATAGCTCACCTGTCCGCCAGCGCATCTGCCTCAGAGCGAAAGGTGATGTGTTGTGGTGCAATACCGCCTCCTACTGGTATGGAGTGTGAATCAGGAAGCAACGCGTTGCATATATAAATTATAGGAATTAACACATACATCTAAACGATCTAATATTCACTTTAATAATTTAATTATTTTAACAGTCGTTCGGCATCTTCAGTTGAGATAATTACAGTATTATTATACTTTACCGCCATCAATGATCACTTTGAACGCCCATTATAAACTATTGTGTTCAAGATATTGCCTGAGTGGACCAGTGTGAGGTTGACAAATGTTTAGCTTCATGAATACTCACTTCTATATTCTACTTTTTGTACTCTATAAATACATATACAGAAAGAAAATGAATGGTTTCCACAGACACAAGTAGTTCAAGAAAAAGCTACACATTTATAAAAAATGTTTCATCGAGAAATTAAATGATTTGTTGGTTTCGAACTATTTCCTCAAGTCGGCGATGAGGTACTCCTCGTTTTTCTCCAGGATCTCCAAGAAGATATTTTTGGCTTCGTCGCCGCCGGAACAGAGGGCAGTGGAGTAGATCTTCCTCATCCTCGCCTCACTGGTCGGAACGGCCATGATTTCATTGTAACACTCTTGATGGATGACACGTCTGTCCAGGAGCTCGTCCAAAATCGGGGGGATGTTGGTCACTCTCCGGGTCAGATGCAGTCGGTGTTTGTCCACAAAGTGTTGACCTGAAGAAAGAGAAGGAGAATTTCAGAACTAAGATTAATTGAAGCACTTTAGACTATCATTATTCTTTCTATTCAACTCACGATCTGCAGCAGCACACGCTCCTGATGGAAGCATCTTAACTGAAACACAAGCTGATGATGCAAAATAATTAAATCACAATAACATTTATTTGAAAGAAGTAAAAATAGCATCTTGTTTCTTGTTTAGATCAATTCATATTGACTGTAAATAAATGTATAGAGATGTGTTCAGAACAAATTAAATTTAGACGCTTAGTAAAAACTGTAGTTATTCTTTCAAACCGTGAAATTCTGATCATTTAATTATTTGTAAACAAGATTAAAAAAACTGCAATTCTAAACATTTAACGTTACTTTACTTATATTATTTTATTGGCGAGTTTGTGTTTTCAGATTATCTTTGTAAGTTAAATAATAACATATAATGACATAGTAACTACAACATATTAAGGTATAAACGGTACCGTTATAAATACACACTTGTAAAGCATATATCAATTTAAACAAACGAAAAATAATGATATACTGTAAATTATCAAAATATATAGTTTCTCCTATATTAAAAATAATACATAACAAACAAAATCGTGTTATTATTATATTCAATCAGATACGTTTCCATTTAAAAACATATTTCCTTTTTTTTTTTATGTATATATGAATATTATAAATACACTTTTTTAGTTCACTATTGTTCGTTGTATCTTGAATATACGACAGATAAATCCTTTTTTTAACAGTATTTGACGTTTTAGAGCCATGTGTTCGATAGTGAAAGTAAAATTTTCGGGAAGTGATTTTTGTTCAAGTAGATTCGACAAACACTGACAGATCAAAGATGAATGTTACCCAGTGACTCTGCTTCGTTGTTGCATCCGATCTCCCTGAGGATCTCCACACACACCTTCAGAGCTCCAGCCTCAGTGAAGGTCGAGACCAGCAGGTCACTTATTTCGAGGTAGTTCTTGTTCTCCACCTGCCTACGTCTGACCTGCGGCGGCCCTTTGCGGTCCAGGAGCCAGTGGCGGAACTTGTCCAGGTCATCCTTCGACAAATCCTCCAGAGCTCTAGAGATGGCGATCTTAACGCTCGCCATCTTTCACCTGATCGTCTCACTTTATCTCGTCCGGGAAGTAAGTGTGGACACGCCCACTTCCACCTTCGTCCACCAACAAAACATGAACTTGATACACTGTGACTCGCAGCAACAACGTTACTACTACTAATACAATAATAATTATATATATTTTTTAAATCGTTTCAAAAAGAATGTGGTTAAATTCATCATTGATTTAAAGTTGATCATATTATTGTGAATTACTATTGCAATGTTCATTTTTCACGATACTGTACCGATATTTATTTTTTTGCTTTCAAATCATATTTCATTTTCTACAATCGTATTTTTATGGTTTATGTTTCGAAAAAGTGTGTTAAAAAAAAAAGAAATCGATTTTGGATTCACAATTTACATGTAAATACTTAATGAAAAAAGTTTTTTTTTTGTTGCACTTAAACTTCCGCTAGATGGCAGCAGTCACTATGTGCTCCGCGGCTTAAGGAACGCATAGTTAAATTATCATGTTTTTAATATCATAACATTAAAATAAAAAAGTGTGTATAATAGTTGCCATTGCTGTGGTGTTGGCTGTAACATTTACCTTTATATTAATATTAGCAATACCAGTGTTGTTAGTTGTACAAGTAGTTGTTTAAGTATTAGTAGTAAAAGTCATTTTATTTGGACTACATTCACTACATGAACTCAAGACTTCTTTATCAGCCAGAGACGACAGTTGAATTCATTTCTGTAATGGGGGAAATTCTGAGAGTACTTTGTGAATCATGTAGGAACAAAAAAACGTCAAACATAGTTTCATATTGTTGCTGGAAAAACTGTTGCAATTTCAATGTTCTAACACTAGGGGGAACTAAATAACTGTTCAACCCTATAACACTGACTGGTTAAAAGTCAGGAACATATTCACGGACCGACGTTCAGATAGAAAAAAGTAAAAATACAACAGTACAACCTGCAATTAACTACAATTAAGTGCAGAAAACATCTCACTTAAACAATGAATGAGCAAGAGCTCTGGACTGGTTACAACAAGATGTTTGTGTATTTACATCTATGTACATTTAATTGTATGCCGACGATGTTGTTGTGTATTTGTCTACTTGTTTTTAGAGACTTTGTGTCAATGTGTGAGGTTTGTTTTTAAGACAGAATGAGGACTCTGAAACAGAAGTTTCTAAATAGTTGGTTTGAATACACATGAACAACAGGGACAACTTATCACGTTTGTTTGCTAAGATTCCAGAAGAGATTCTTCGTCTCTTCGTGCAGCGTCGATGCTTTAGACCAGTTGCTGCAGGAGCGAATGTTTTGAGATCGACATCGATCTCTTTATTTTGTTTCGCCTGTTTAACCAGTTTAACCAATCGCTGCCTTAGACTGGTGTCCAACCCGCCCACTTTATTTACATACGGACAAAATGTATAAATACATAAATAAAAGACAAAATGTATATATAAAAATCAAAATGGATACATTACAAAATGTGTATTTATAAGTAAAATAGATCCATTCTTTGAATTTTTTTTTATTAGAAGTCATTTATTTATTTTACATATTGATATTTATCCACACATTTATATATACATGTATACATTTTGTTACGTTTTTATATACATTTACTTATACAATTATACATTTATTTATACATAAGTAATTTCATAGACGACACCAGCTGCCAGGAGATTGTCCAAAATCGGGGGGATGTTGGTCACTCTCTGGATCAAAGATACCTGGTGTTTGTCCACAAAGTGTCGACCTGAAGAAAGAGAAGGAGAATTTCAGAACTAAGATTAATTGAAGAATGTTAGACTATAATTATTCTTTCTATTCAACTCACGATCTGCAGCAGCACACGCTTCTGATGGAAGCATCTCAACTGAAACACAAATAAGATTTACTTTTGAGAAACAGTCATCTCATATTCAAGAGACGTCACTTGTCACCGACACATGCAGGTGTGTCTCACCCTAACAGCTCTACCGACAGCGTCCTTCATAGTGCAAGTCGGGGCCGTCAATCCCTTGCCTGACAGGCGTCAATACACCAGGGACTTTCATGCTTCGATTTAACAACCCCTCTACACTGGACCGCCATCGAACCTGATCTTACAAAAGTGAGGCTCGAGGGCTTCACCTCAGATATGGCGCTGGCAGACACAATACACTTTACTGCATGACTTCAGTAATGAAACTGCTCTTTTAAAAATAAGTCTGTTGAGTCTCTGTGACTCACACATTCACTGTCTTTCTCTCTGCAGGATGTAATTAAAACCTGAAAGAAGACATATTATTGACAACAAACTGACTTGCACACAAAACACTGACGTCATAATAAAGGAATGCCAGCAGTGACTGTTTCGCCTGAGGAAGCTTTTCTCTTATGAGTATGTTTTACAGACCTTTTATCAAGTCTGTTTGAACCTTCTCGTTTATCTGCTGGTTTGCATCCACTGACCTCAAACCAAAAAAATCTCACTCATCAGGATCACGAGCAGTAAGATTATAGGTTCACAACAGCAAACACTCACTGATCTTTACAACAACCAGGTAATAAGGAAAGCAAAATCCATCATGTCAGATAGTACTCAAGTACTACAAGCTTCTTCCCTCTGGTTCTCAGACAAACAACAGCCAAACAAACCGCTTCAAACACTCATTCATCACCTCTTCCATCTCACTACTTACTCCACACAGTACAGACAGACCCACCAACTCACCTATAGCTCGTCCCACAGTATCTTAGTGTATGTTTTTATATTTTATGTTATTTATCTTTTGTTGTGCGTCACTGTGTTTGTCTTAACTGCAGCAAAACCAATTGCCCCACAGGGACAAAAATAAAATCTTGAATCTGTTCATTGAAAAAATAAAGTGTATTTTAAAGATCAATCATTTTTTACATTTTATAATTTTAGCGTTTTTAATTATAGTATTCGACGTTTTAGAGCCACGTGTTCGATAGTGAAAGTAAGATTTTCGGGAAGTTACTTGTTGATTTTTGTTCAAGTAGATTCGACAAACACTGACAGATCAAAGATAAATGTTACCCAGTGACGTAGCCTCGTTGTTGCGTCTGATCTCCCTGAGGATCTCCACACACACCTTCAGAGCTCCAGCCTCAGGGAAGGTCGAGACCGGCCTACGTCTGATCCGTTTGAAGTGTCGACCTGAAGAAAGAGAAGGAGAATTTCAGAACTAAGATTAATTGAAGCACTTTAGACTATAATACTACAATTCTAAACATTTAACGTTACTTTACTTTGATTATTTTATTGGTTTGTCTTTTCAGATTATCTTTGTAAGTTAAATAAATATTGTCTTTATTCTGACATAGTAACTACAAAATATTAAGGTATAAACAGTAGCATTATGAATACACACTTGTAAAGCATATATCAATTTAAACAAACGAACGATATACTTTATCAAAATATATAGTTTCTCGACTCATGATCGCTATTAAAAAATAAAGCTGCAAACACCTCTGACGAACTAACTCCAGAACGACATCCGTTCCCCTCAAAGCGCACCCAGAGACGGAAAAATAACTTCATCGATCACACATGCAGGTGTGTCTCATCCAATGTTCCCTCTCATTTTTTCGCGTCTGAGAAAACACACCATCTCCCTGAGCGGTCCCTTGTACCACTGTGAGCAAGATCAGACGTACTGTCATCAGGCCAGTATCTCATCCATTCAATATTAACTGAAGCATAAGACCGACATTTCTCCATTTCTGTGATAATGAAAAAAACAAAACAAATGAAAACATGAATTTACACTAAAAGTTTACAAATGCTAATTTTAAACATGTCTGACATGAATCAAAATATTGTAATGAGTTCAGATGTGCTTCGGTTTAAATGTTTATATTTTACATAAACGGTTATTAACAAGAATACCGCATTGACAGAGGCGAGCAGTGGATTATTTACATTTTAATAAAACGCGCATTATTTTGTTCGATATACTATTAAAAAAAGAAGTCTGCACGTTTTGCTCTCTTAATTCTCGATTCATATGAACTTTGCCGTGCGTACACTGGAAGAGACGAGAGCTCAGATTGGTTGCTGTGCATGTCAATCAAATTGACAAACAATCGGCGCACTGTTAGTAAGCTAAACCTGCAGGTGCCACAGCGTGTATGGGCGGGCAAATACACTAGCGCTGTGTGCTATGATTGCGTAGCGCAAGTAAACCGTATCGTATCATTGGCTGGACACCTGTGACTCACTGAGTGAGGTGCTTAGAGGTTACATTAGTTCTCATGCTATTAGCACTCTTTGATTCGTCATTCCTAATGCAATTTAAAAAAAAGAAAAAACCGCCAATGAGAAGGGCGTTCTTACCCAGCGACTCTGCTTCGTTGTTGCATCTGATCCCCCTGAGGATCTCCACACACACCTTCAGAGCTCCAGCCTCAGTGAAGGTGGAGACCAGCAGGTCACTTATTTCCAGGTAGTTCTTGTTCTCCACCTGGCTACGTCTGACGTGCGGCTCCTCTCTGCGGTTCCTGAGCCTGTGGCAGAACCTGTCCAGGTTAGCCTTCGACAAATCTTCCAGAGCATCAGAGATAATGGCCGCAATGTTCTCCATCTTTCACTTGATCGTCTCACTCGTCCGGGTTCATTATTTATAGATATAAGTGACAACGCCCAAGGACATTTAATGATTTTCGACGCGGGAAGATCCTTGAAAAACTCGCCGACGCTTTCGTAGGCCAGCACCCTCACCGGCGCGTCGGAGGCGCTGACTTGGATCAGAATGCTTTCACTCTCACACACATAATTAAACTAGAAATTCTATGAAGTCTTAAAAGACCAACCCATTAATGAAACCACTCCCACCAACCAGCAAACGTTTTTCCACAGCTCAGTTGAACGTCTGGCAGCTGACAAGACAACAACGTCTGCCAAGTGTTTCTCTGCCTGTAGTTTTGATTTGGTTTCTTCAGCCTTCATGTTGAAAATGTGACTTGTGAGACGTCAGATCGACTTCTCTGTTTACACTGTTGTGTCCAAGATTGGGCTCAATCCTTGAAGGTGTGTTTTAGTAAAATACTGTTGTTGTGATGTTGTCAGTCTTTTTGTTAAAATAATTTATTTGTTTTTATTTATATTTTGATCTTTGGAGAATTTTTCTTGCTGCTGTACTTGTAAAGTTGGCATTAATTTGTGGTATTCTCTGTGTAAGATTGTTTTCTCTGAATTTCTGTGACTTGACTGAGAGTTCATGTGTCTGTGGAAACTATTTCTTGGTCATAAGAAGACGTGCTTCTTGGCAGACGTTGTTGTCTTGTCAGCTGCCAGACGTTCAACTGAGCTTTGGAAGAAAGTTTGCTGGTAAGTGGGAGTGGTTTCACTTATGGGTTGGTCTTTTAAGACTTCCCTGTTTTAATGTTTCTTACCTTCTCTAAAGCACAAACATTTTCTCGTCATCTCGAATTGTCTCCCATGTCCGTCGATTATAAAACATAATTGTTTTTAGGTTTTCGGATGCGGGAAGATGCCCGAAAGACTCAAGCGGTGACGTCTTCTTAGGCCCGCACCCTCACCGGCGCTTCGGAGGCTGACTTGGATCGATCACACACACACACACACACACACAACACACACACGGTTGAGCCAGTGACATGATCAAAATATACAGACACCAACAATTTTAACAAAAAGATCGAAAACACCACAAGCGCCGGTGCTTTTTTCGAACAAACGCTGACCGATTATTTCATGGATTATTTCTTGTTTTTTTGCTATTCTCTGTGTAAGATTGTTTTCTCTGAATTTCTGTGACTTGACTGAGAGTTCATGTGTCTGTGGAAACTATTTCTTGGTCATAAGAAGACGTGCTTCTTGGCAGACGTTGTTGTCTTGTCAGCTGCCAGACGTTCAACTGAGCTTTGGAAGAAAGTTTGCTGGTAAGTGGGAGTGGTTTCACTTATGGGTTGGTCTTTTAAGACTTCCCTGTTTTAATGTTTCTTACCTTCTCTAAAGCACAAACATAGGTTTTCGGATGCGGGAAGATGCCCGAAAGACTCAAGCGCCGACGCCTTCGTAGGCCCGCACCCTCACCGGCGCTTCGGAGGCGCTGACTTGGATCAGAATTCTTTCACTCTCTCACTCACACACACACAGGGAGCAGGTTGAACCAGTGACACGTTTTTTCTTATTCAATTTTACATTTAAAGATCAAAATATACAGACACAAACAATTTTAACAAAAAGATCGACAACACCACTTTTCGAACAAAAAAGCGCTGGTGCGGGTGCTTTTTTCGAACAAACGCTGACCGATTATTTCATGGATTATTTCTTGTTTTGCACAGACTTTACGGTGTAGTAACGTCGTTGCTTTGAGCCACAGTGTATCGAGTTCATTGTTTGGGATTATTTTGTGGACGAGCGTTCGGTCAGCGTCGAACACATGAGAGACTAGCGACGTCTCGCTGGGAAGCACGCGTTTGTTCGAAAAAGTCACCCGCACCGGCGCGTCCGAACGCCCTGAGGATCTCCACACACACCTCCAGAGCTCCAGTCTCAGTGAAGGCACGCATCTCTCCAGCTGCCTGACCAGCAGGAGCGGTAGCTCCTCGCCCTCGTCTGGTCTCGGAACGGCGAGAAAACCCGCGCGTAAAAGGTTCCATGTTGGTGCGTCCGTTCCATGGCGATCCTGATCTTCAAACATGTCCACAAATGTCTCGTCATCAGGGGCGATAGTTTCGCGACCCCGTAGGTTCCCAGGACGACGCGCCGAGAAGCTCCGTTCCATGGCACTCCCGCCCAGAAACACCGGGACACCAAACGCGGAACTGGCTGCTCTCGACACTCTGTTAAGAGAGGAGAACAGCCTCTGGATCACGTCATCAGAATGAGTTTCCGTATTTTTAACAACTGACGGAACCCGCCGGACCAGAACAAATGCCTACCTTGGTGAACCAGCCGATGATGAAGGCTCCCCCAAGAATAAATCATTTATATTTATCGAGTTTGTGCGCTTCATTTTCGGGGGGAAAAAAAGGACATTCTACTTGAATTTACATGATTGTTTCTCAAAAGTAAATCTTATTTGTGTTGTAGTTGAGACAGACCCGGCCAAAATCTAAAAAAAAAAGTAACAACAAAGTTTAGTGCTGTGTCCATTTATTAAAATAAAGCGCCATACAATTCTCTTCTACTAAAAACATAGGCACTGAAGTCAACCTGAACACTGGAGTAAACTGTAAACATTCAAACTGGGCGAGGTAGCTACACAGCTGAGAGCAGGAGCAGAACAAAGCTGTGTTACCCTTCTGCCTTTAAGTGTGCATGTGTGAGGGAGAGAGAGACTCACAGAAAGGCTAAACGACTTTTAGTAGAGTGGCAGGCGGCGTCTGTGGCACAGTGACACCATCTCTCTCCCT
The DNA here is from genome assembly GCF_982586985.1 of Callionymus lyra. Lineage (NCBI taxonomy): Eukaryota > Metazoa > Chordata > Actinopteri > Syngnathiformes > Callionymidae > Callionymus > Callionymus lyra. The sequence continues at coordinate 11,293,056 of NC_141834.1, forward strand.
GATGTTCAAAGTCCCAGATGTTTGGATACAATCAATCAAAATCACTTTGAGATCATAGAACTAAATCATATTTTAAATATGTATTCATTGTTTTTTACTATGCACCTCTCAAAACATTTTTAAATTGATTTTCATATGTTAACGTTTGTCAAAGCAAAATTGATTAAATTTGTCTGGAGCTTCAGTGACTCTTGGCAGTTCTAGCGGCTGCTTTCAGTGAGCTCTCTTCGGGTGTGTATCAGTCAATGCCTCGCTGGAGCGAATGTCTGACGAATATCCAATATGAAACTAACTTCACCACAAGACAACAACGTCTGCCAGGTGCGTTCAATGCGCTCAACAACGTCTGCCAAGTGTTTCTCTGCCTGTAGTTTTGATTTGGTTTCTTCAGCCTTCATGTTGAAAATGTGACTTGTGAGACGTCAGATCGACTTCTCTGTTTACACTGTTGTGTCCAAGATTGGGCTCAATCCTTGAAGGTGTGTTTTAGTAAAATACTGTTGTTGTGATGTTGTCAGTCTTTTTGTTAAAATAATTTATTTGTTTTTATTTATATTTTGATCTTTGGAGAATTTTTCTTGCTGCTGTACTTGTAAAGTTGGCATGCATTTGTGGTATTCTCTGTGTAAGATTGTTTTCTCTGAATTTCCGTGACTTGACTGAGAGTTCATGTGTCTGTGGAAACTATTTCTTGGTCATAAGAAGACGTGCTTCTTGGCAGACGTTGTTGTCTTGTCAGCTGCCAGACGTTCAACTGAGCTTTGGAAGAAAGTTTGCTGGTAAGTGGGAGTGGTTTCACTTATGGGTTGGTCTTTTAAGACTTCTCTGTTTTAATGTTTCTTACCTTCTCTAAAGCACAAACATTTTCTCGTCATCTCGAATTGTCTCCCATGTCCGTCGATTATAAAACATAATTGTTTTTAGGTTTTCGGATGCGGGAAGATGCCCGAAAGACTCAAGCGGTGACGTCTTCTTAGGCCCGCACCCTCACCGGCGCTTCGGAGGCTGACTTGGATCGATCACACACACACACACACACACACACACAACACACACACGGTTGAGCCAGTGACATGATCAAAATATACAGACACCAACAATTTTAACAAAAAGATCGAAAACACCACAAGCGCCGGTGCTTTTTTCGAACAAACGCTGACCGATTATTTCATGGATTATTTCTTGTTTTTTTGCTATTCTCTGTGTAAGATTGTTTTCTCTGAATTTCTGTGACTTGACTGAGAGTTCATGTGTCTGTGGAAACTATTTCTTGGTCATAAGAAGACGTGCTTCTTGGCAGACGTTGTTGTCTTGTCAGCTGCCAGACGTTCAACTGAGCTTTGGAAGAAAGTTTGCTGGTAAGTGGGAGTGGTTTCACTTATGGGTTGGTCTTTTAAGACTTCCCTGTTTTAATGTTTCTTACCTTCTCTAAAGCACAAACATTTTCTCGTCATCTCGAATTGTCTCCCATGTCCGTCGATTATAAAACATAATTGTTTTTAGGTTTTCGGATGCGGGAAGATGCCCGAAAGACTCAAGCGGTGACGTCTTCTTAGGCCCGCACCCTCACCGGCGCTTCGGAGGCTGACTTGGATCGATCACACACACACACACACACACACACACACACACACACACACACACACACACACACACACACACACACACACACACACACACACACACACACACACACACACACACACACACACACACACACACACACACACACACACACACACACGGTTGAGCCAGTGACATGATCAAAATATACAGACACCAACAATTTTAACAAAAAGATCGAAAACACCACAAGCGCCGGTGCTTTTTTCGAACAAACGCTGAGCGATTATTTCATTGATTATTTCTTGTTTTTTTGCTATTCTCTGTGTAAGATTGTTTTCTCTGAATTTCTGTGACTTGACTGAGAGTTCATGTGTCTGTGGAAACTATTTCTTGGTCATAAGAAGACGTGCTTCTTGGCAGACGTTGTTGTCTTGTCAGCTGCCAGACGTTCAACTGAGCTTTGGAAGAAAGTTTGCTGGTAAGTGGGAGTGGTTTCACTTATGGGTTGGTCTTTTAAGACTTCTCTGTTTTAATGTTTCTTACCTTCTCTAAAGCACAAACATTTTCTCGTCATCTCGAATTGTCTCCCATGTCCGTCGATTATAAAACATAATTGTTTTTAGGTTTTCGGATGCGGGAAGATGCCCGAAAGACTCAAGCGGTGACGTCTTCTTAGGCCCGCACCCTCACCGGCGCTTCGGAGGCTGACTTGGATCGATCACACACACACACACACACACACACACAACACACACACGGTTGAGCCAGTGACATGATCAAAATATACAGACACCAACAATTTTAACAAAAAGATCGAAAACACCACAAGCGCCGGTGCTTTTTTCGAACAAACGCTGACCGATTATTTCATGGATTATTTCTTGTTTTTTTGCTATTCTCTGTGTAAGATTGTTTTCTCTGAATTTCTGTGACTTGACTGAGAGTTCATGTGTCTGTGGAAACTATTTCTTGGTCATAAGAAGACGTGCTTCTTGGCAGACGTTGTTGTCTTGTCAGCTGCCAGACGTTCAACTGAGCTTTGGAAGAAAGTTTGCTGGTAAGTGGGAGTGGTTTCACTTATGGGTTGGTCTTTTAAGACTTCCCTGTTTTAATGTTTCTTACCTTCTCTAAAGCACAAACATTTTCTCGTCATCTCGAATTGTCTCCCATGTCCGTCGATTATAAAACATAATTGTTTTTAGGTTTTCGGATGCGGGAAGATGCCCGAAAGACTCAAGCGGTGACGTCTTCTTAGGCCCGCACCCTCACCGGCGCTTCGGAGGCTGACTTGGATCGATCACACACACACACACACACACACACACACACACACACACACACACACACACACACACACACACACACACACACACACACACACACACACACACACACACACACACACACACACACACACACACGGTTGAGCCAGTGACATGATCAAAATATACAGACACCAACAATTTTAACAAAAAGATCGAAAACACCACAAGCGCCGGTGCTTTTTTCGAACAAACGCTGAGCGATTATTTCATGGATTATTTCTTGTTTTTTTGCTATTCTCTGTGTAAGATTGTTTTCTCTGAATTTCTGTGACTTGACTGAGAGTTCATGTGTCTGTGGAAACTATTTCTTGGTCATAAGAAGACGTGCTTCTTGGCAGACGTTGTTGTCTTGTCAGCTGCCAGACGTTCAACTGAGCTTTGGAAGAAAGTTTGCTGGTGAGTGGGAGTGGTTTCACTTATGGGTTGGTCTTTTAAGACTTCCCTGTTTTAATGTTTCTTACCTTCTCTAAAGCACAAACATTTTCTCGTCATCTCGAATTGTCTCCCATGTCCGTCGATTATAAAACATAATTGTTTTTAGGTTTTCGGATGCGGGAAGATGCCCGAAAGACTCAAGCGGTGAGGTCTTCTTAGGCCCGCACCCTCACCGGCGCTTCGGAGGCTGACTTGGATCGATCACACACACACACACACACACACACACAACACACACACGGTTGAGCCAGTGACATGATCAAAATATACAGACACCAACAATTTTAACAAAAAGATCGAAAACACCACAAGCGCCGGTGCTTTTTTCGAACAAACGCTGACCGATTATTTCATGGATTATTTCTTGTTTTTTTGCTATTCTCTGTGTAAGATTGTTTTCTCTGAATTTCTGTGACTTGACTGAGAGTTCATGTGTCTGTGGAAACTATTTCTTGGTCATAAGAAGACGTGCTTCTTGGCAGACGTTGTTGTCTTGTCAGCTGCCAGACGTTCAACTGAGCTTTGGAAGAAAGTTTGCTGGTAAGTGGGAGTGGTTTCACTTATGGGTTGGTCTTTTAAGACTTCCCTGTTTTAATGTTTCTTACCTTCTCTAAAGCACAAACATTTTCTCGTCATCTCGAATTGTCTCCCATGTCCGTCGATTATAAAACATAATTGTTTTTAGGTTTTCGGATGCGGGAAGATGCCCGAAAGACTCAAGCGGTGACGTCTTCTTAGGCCCGCACCCTCACCGGCGCTTCGGAGGCTGACTTGGATCGATCACACACACACACACACACACACACACACACACACACACACACACACACACACACACACACACACACACACACACACACACACACACACACACACACACACACACACACACACACACACACGGTTGAGCCAGTGACATGATCAAAATATACAGACACCAACAATTTTAACAAAAAGATCGAAAACACCACAAGCGCCGGTGCTTTTTTCGAACAAACGCTGAGCGATTATTTCATGGATTATTTCTTGTTTTTTTGCTATTCTCTGTGTAAGATTGTTTTCTCTGAATTTCTGTGACTTGACTGAGAGTTCATGTGTCTGTGGAAACTATTTCTTGGTCATAAGAAGACGTGCTTCTTGGCAGACGTTGTTGTCTTGTCAGCTGCCAGACGTTCAACTGAGCTTTGGAAGAAAGTTTGCTGGTAAGTGGGAGTGGTTTCACTTATGGGTTGGTCTTTTAAGACTTCCCTGTTTTAATGTTTCTTACCTTCTCTAAAGCACAAACATAGGTTTTCGGATGCGGGAAGATGCCCGAAAGACTCAAGCGCCGACGCCTTCGTAGGCCCGCACCCTCACCGGCGCTTCGGAGGCGCTGACTTGGATCAGAATTCTTTCACTCTCTCACTCACACACACACAGGGAGCAGGTTGAACCAGTGACACGTTTTTTCTTATTCAATTTTACATTTAAAGATCAAAATATACAGACACAAACAATTTTAACAAAAAGATCGACAACACCACTTTTTCGAACAAAAAAGCGCTGGTGCGGGGGCTTTTTTCGAACAAACGCTGACCGATTATTTCATGGATTATTTCTTGTTTTGCACAGACTTTACGGTGTAGTAACGTCGTTGCTTTGAGCCACAGTGTATCGAGTTCATTGTTTGGGATTATTTTGTGGACGAGCGTTCGGTCAGGGTCGAACACATGAGAGACTAGCGACGTCTCGCTGGGAAGCACGCGTTTGTTCGAAAAAGTCACCCGCACCGGCGCGTCCGAACGCCCTGAGGATCTCCACACACACCTCCAGAGCTCCAGTCTCAGTGAAGGCACGCATCTCTCCAGCTGCCTGACCAGCAGGAGCGGTAGCTCCTCGCCCTCGTCTGGTCTCGGAACGGCGAGAAAACCCGCGCGTAAAAGGTTCCATGTTGGTGCGTCCGTTCCATGGCGATCCTGATCTTCAAACATGTCCCCAAATGTCTCGTCATCAGGGGCGATAGTTTCGCGACCCCGTAGGTTCCCAGGACGACGCGCCGAGAAGCTCCGTTCCATGGCACTCCCGCCCAGAAACACCGGGACACCAAACGCGGAACTGGCTGCTCTCGACACTCTGTTAAGAGAGGAGAACAGCCTCTGGATCACGTCATCAGAATGAGTTTCCGTATTTTTAACAACTGACGGAACCCGCCGGACCAGAACAAATGCCTACCTTGGTGAACCAGCCGATGATGAAGGCTCCCCCAAGAATAAATCATTTATATTTATCGAGTTTGTGCGCTTCATTTTCGGGGGGAAAAAAAGGACATTCTACTTGAATTTACATGATTGTTTCTCAAAAGTAAATCTTATTTGTGTTGTAGTTGAGACAGACCCGGCCAAAATCTAAAAAAAAAAGTAACAACCAACAACAAAGTTTAGTGCTGTGTCCATTTATTAAAATAAAGCGCCATACAATTCTCTTCTACTAAAAACATAGGCACTGAAGTCAACCTGAACACTGGAGTAAACTGTAAACATTCAAACTGGGCGAGGTAGCTACACAGCTGAGAGCAGGAGCAGAACATAGCTGTGTTACCCTTCTGCCTTTAAGTGTGCATGTGTGAGGGAGAGAGAGACTCACAGAAAGGCTAAACGACTTTTAGTAGAGTGGCAGGCGGCGTCTGTGGCACAGTGACACCATCTCTCTCCCTGATGTTCAAAGTCCCAGATGTTTGGATACAATCAATCAAAATCACTTTGAGATCATAGAACTAAATCATATTTTAAATATGTATTCATTGTTTTTTACTATGCACCTCTCAAAACATTTTTAAATTGATTTTCATATGTTAACGTTTGTCAAAGCAAAATTGATTAAATTTGTCTGGAGCTTCAGTGACTCTTGGCAGTTCTAGCGGCTGCTTTCAGTGAGCTCTCTTCGGGTGTGTATCAGGCAATGACTCGCTGGAGCGAATGTCTGACGAATATCCAATATGAAACTAACTTCACCACAAGACAACAACGTCTGCCAGGTGCGTTCAATGCGCTCAACAACGTCTGCCAAGTGTTTCTCTGCCTGTAGTTTTGATTTGGTTTCTTCAGCCTTCATGTTGAAAATGTGACTTGTGAGACGTCAGATCGACTTCTCTGTTTACACTGTTGTGTCCAAGATTGGGCTCAATCCTTGAAGGTGTGTTTTAGTAAAATACTGTTGTTGTGATGTTGTCAGTCTTTTTGTTAAAATAATTTATTTGTTTTTATTTATATTTTGATCTTTGGAGAATTTTTCTTGCTGCTGTACTTGTAAAGTTGGCATGCATTTGTGGTATTCTCTGTGTAAGATTGTTTTCTCTGAATTTCTGTGACTTGACTGAGAGTTCATGTGTCTGTGGAAACTATTTCTTGGTCATAAGAAGACGTGCTTCTTGGCAGACGTTGTTGTCTTGTCAGCTGCCAGACGTTCAACTGAGCTTTGGAAGAAAGTTTGCTGGTAAGTGGGAGTGGTTTCACTTATGGGTTGGTCTTTTAAGACTTCTCTGTTTAATGTTTCTTACCTTCTCTAAAGCACAAACATTTTCTCGTCATCTCGAATTGTCTCCCATGTCCGTCGATTATAAAACATAATTGTTTTTAGGTTTTCGGATGCGGGAAGATGCCCGAAAGACTCAAGCGGTGACGTCTTCTTAGGCCCGCACCCTCACCGGCGCTTCGGAGGCTGACTTGGATCGATCACACACACACACACACACACACACACACAACACACACACGGTTGAGCCAGTGACATGATCAAAATATACAGACACCAACAATTTTAACAAAAAGATCGAAAACACCACAAGCGCCGGTGCTTTTTTCGAACAAACGCTGAGCGATTATTTCATGGATTATTTCTTGTTTTTTTGCTATTCTCTGTGTAAGATTGTTTTCTCTGAATTTCTGTGACTTGACTGAGAGTTCATGTGTCTGTGGAAACTATTTCTTGGTCATAAGAAGACGTGCTTCTTGGCAGACGTTGTTGTCTTGTCAGCTGCCAGACGTTCAACTGAGCTTTGGAAGAAAGTTTGCTGGTAAGTGGGAGTGGTTTCACTTATGGGTTGGTCTTTTAAGACTTCCCTGTTTTAATGTTTCTTACCTTCTCTAAAGCACAAACATAGGTTTTCGGATGCGGGAAGATGCCCGAAAGACTCAAGCGCCGACGCCTTCGTAGGCCCGCACCCTCACCGGCGCTTCGGAGGCGCTGACTTGGATCAGAATTCTTTCACTCTCTCACTCACACACACACAGGGAGCAGGTTGAACCAGTGACACGTTTTTTCTTATTCAATTTTACATTTAAAGATCAAAATATACAGACACAAACAATTTTAACAAAAAGATCGACAACACCACTTTTTCGAACAAAAAAGCGCTGGTGCGGGTGCTTTTTTCGAACAAACGCTGACCGATTATTTCATGGATTATTTCTTGTTTTGCACAGACTTTACGGTGTAGTAACGTCGTTGCTTTGAGCCACAGTGTATCGAGTTCATTGTTTGGGATTATTTTGTGGACGAGCGTTCGGTCAGCGTCGAACACATGAGAGACTAGCGACGTCTCGCTGGGAAGCACGCGTTTGTTCGAAAAAGTCACCCGCACCGGCGCGTCCGAACGCCCTGAGGATCTCCACACACACCTCCAGAGCTCCAGTCTCAGTGAAGGCACGCATCTCTCCAGCTGCCTGACCAGCAGGAGCGGTAGCTCCTCGCCCTCGTCTGGTCTCGGAACGGCGAGAAAACCCGCGCGTAAAAAGTTCCATGTTGGTGCGTCCGTTCCATGGCGATCCTGATCTTCAAACATGTCCCCAAATGTCTCGTCATCAGGGGCGATAGTTTCGCGACCCCGTAGGTTCCCAGGACGACGCGCCGAGAAGCTCCGTTCCATGGCACTCCCGCCCAGAAACACCGGGAAACCAAACGCGGAACTGGCTGCTCTCGACACTCTGTTAAGAGAGGAGAACAGCCTCTGGATCACGTCATCAGAATGAGTTTCCGTATTTTTAACAACTGACGGAACCCGCCGGACCAGAACAAATGCCTACCTTGGTGAACCAGCCGATGATGAAGGCTCCCCCAAGAATAAATCATTTATATTTATCGAGTTTGTGCGCTTCATTTTCGGGGGGAAAAAAAGGACATTCTACTTGAATTTACATGATTGTTTCTCAAAAGTAAATCTTATTTGTGTTGTAGTTGAGACAGACCCGGCCAAAATCTAAAAAAAAAAGTAACAACAAAGTTTAGTGCTGTGTCCATTTATTAAAATAAAGCGCCATACAATTCTCTTCTACTAAAAACATAGGCACTGAAGTCAACCTGAACACTGGAGTAAACTGTAAACATTCAAACTGGGCGAGGTAGCTACACAGCTGAGAGCAGGAGCAGAACAAAGCTGTGTTACCCTTCTGCCTTTAAGTGTGCATGTGTGAGGGAGAGAGAGACTCACAGAAAGGCTAAACGACTTTTAGTAGAGTGGCAGGCGGCGTCTGTGGCACAGTGACACCATCTCTCTCCCTGATGTTCAAAGTCCCAGATGTTTGGATACAATCAATCAAAATCACTTTGAGATCATAGAACTAAATCATATTTTAAATATGTATTCATTGTTTTTTACTATGCACCTCTCAAAACATTTTTAAATTGATTTTCATATGTTAACGTTTGTCAAAGCAAAATTGATTGAATTTGTCTGGAGCTTCAGTGACTCTTGGCAGTTCTAGCGGCTGCTTTCAGTGAGCTCTCTTCGGGTGTGTATCAGTCAATGCCTCGCTGGAGCGAATGTCTGACGAATATCCAATATGAAACTAACTTCACCACAAGACAACAACGTCTGCCAGGTGCGTTCAATGCGCTCAACACGTCTGCCAAGTGTTTCTCTGCCTGTAGTTTTGATTTGGTTTCTTCAGCCTTCATGTTGAAAATGTGACTTGTGAGACGTCAGATCGACTTCTCTGTTTACACTGTTGTGTCCAAGATTGGGCTCAATCCTTGAAGGTGTGTTTTAGTAAAATACTGTTGTTGTGATGTTGTCAGTCTTTTTGTTAAAATAATTTATTTGTTTTTATTTATATTTTGATCTTTGGAGAATTTTTCTTGCTGCTGTACTTGTAAAGTTGGCATGCATTTGTGGTATTCTCTGTGTAAGATTGTTTTCTCTGAATTTCTGTGACTTGACTGAGAGTTCATGTGTCTGTGGAAACTATTTCTTGGTCATAAGAAGACGTGCTTCTTGGCAGACGTTGTTGTCTTGTCAGCTGCCAGACGTTCAACTGAGCTTTGGAAGAAAGTTTGCTGGTAAGTGGGAGTGGTTTCACTTATGGGTTGGTCTTTTAAGACTTCCCTGTTTTAATGTTTCTTACCTTCTCTAAAGCAAAAACATTTTCTCGTCATCTCGAATTGTCTCCCATGTCCGTCGATTATAAAACATAATTGTTTTTAGGTTTTCGGATGCGGGAAGATGCCCGAAAGACTCAAGCGGTGACGTCTTCTTAGGCCCGCACCCTCACCGGCGCTTCGGAGGCTGACTTGGATCGATCACACACACACACACACACACACACACAACACACACACGGTTGAGCCAGTGACATGATCAAAATATACAGACACCAACAATTTTAACAAAAAGATCGAAAACACCACAAGCGCCGGTGCTTTTTTCGAACAAACGCTGACCGATTATTTCATGGATTATTTCTTGTTTTTTTGCTATTCTCTGTGTAAGATTGTTTTCTCTGAATTTCTGTGACTTGACTGAGAGTTCATGTGTCTGTGGAAACTATTTCTTGGTCATAAGAAGACGTGCTTCTTGGCAGACGTTGTTGTCTTGTCAGCTGCCAGACGTTCAACTGAGCTTTGGAAGAAAGTTTGCTGGTGAGTGGGAGTGGTTTCACTTATGGGTTGGTCTTTTAAGACTTCCCTGTTTTAATGTTTCTTACCTTCTCTAAAGCACAAACATAGGTTTTCGGATGCGGGAAGATGCCCGAAAGACTCAAGCGCCGACGCCTTCGTAGGCCCGCACCCTCACCGGCGCTTCGGAGGCGCTGACTTGGATCAGAATTCTTTCACTCTCTCACTCACACACACACAGGGAGCAGGTTGAACCAGTGACACGTTTTTTCTTATTCAATTTTACATTTAAAGATCAAAATATACAGACACAAACAATTTTAACAAAAAGATCGACAACACCACTTTTTCGAACAAAAAAGCGCTGGTGCGGGTGCTTTTTTCGAACAAACGCTGACCGATTATTTCATGGATTATTTCTTGTTTTGCACAGACTTTACGGTGTAGTAACGTCGTTGCTTTGAGCCACAGTGTATCGAGTTCATTGTTTGGGATTATTTTGTGGACGAGCGTTCGGTCAGCGTCGAACACATGAGAGACTCGCGACGTCTCGCTGGGAAGCACGCGTTTGTTCGAAAAAGTCACCCGCACCGGCGCGTCCGAACGCCCTGAGGATCTCCACACACACCTCCAGAGCTCCAGTCTCAGTGAAGGCACGCATCTCTCCAGCTGCCTGACCAGCAGGAGCGGTAGCTCCTCGCCCTCGTCTGGTCTCGGAACGGCGAGAAAACCCGCGCGTAAAAGGTTCCATGTTGGTGCGTCCGTTCCATGGCGATCCTGATCTTCAAACATGTCCCCAAATGTCTCGTCATCAGGGGCGATAGTTTCGCGACCCCGTAGGTTCCCAGGACGACGCGCCGAGAAGCTCCGTTCCATGGCACTCCCGCCCAGAAACACCGGGACACCAAACGCGGAACTGGCTGCTCTCGACACTCTGTTAAGAGAGGAGAACAGCCTCTGGATCACGTCATCAGAATGAGTTTCCGTATTTTTAACAACTGACGGAACCCGCCGGACCAGAACAAATGCCTACCTTGGTGAACCAGCCGATGATGAAGGCTCCCCCAAGAATAAATCATTTATATTTATCGAGTTTGTGCGCTTCATTTTCGGGGGGAAAAAAAGGACATTCTACTTGAATTTACATGATTGTTTCTCAAAAGTAAATCTTATTTGTGTTGTAGTAAAAAGTAACAACCAACAACAAAGTTTAGTGCTGTGTCCATTTATTAAAATAAAGCGCCATACAATTCTCTTCTACTAAAAACATAGGCACTGAAGTCAACCTGAACACTGGAGTAAACTGTAAACATTCAAACTGGGCGAGGTAGCTACACAGCTGAGAGCAGGAGCAGAACAAAGCTGTGTTACCCTTCTGCCTTTAAGTGTGCATGTGTGAGGGAGAGAGAGACTCACAGAAAGGCTAAACGACTTTTAGTAGAGTGGCAGGCGGCGTCTGTGGCACAGTGACACCATCTCTCTCCCTGATGTTCAAAGTCCCAGATGTTTGGATACAATCAATCAAAATCACTCTGAGATCATAGAACTAAATCATATTTTAAATATGTATTCATTGTTTTTTACTATGCACCTCTCAAAACATTTTTAAATTGATTTTCATATGTTAACGTTTGTCAAAGCAAAATTGATTGAATTTGTCTGGAGCTTCAGTGACTCTTGGCAGTTCTAGCGGCTGCTTTCAGTGAGCTCTCTTCGGGTGTGTATCAGGCAATGACTCGCTGGAGCGAATGTCTGACGAATATCCAATATGAAACTAACTTCACCACAAGACAACAACGTCTGCCAGGTGCGTTCAATGCGCTCAACACGTCTGCCAAGTGTTTCTCTGCCTGTAGTTTTGATTTGGTTTCTTCAGCCTTCATGTTGAAAATGTGACTTGTGAGACGTCAGATCGACTTCTCTGTTTACACTGTTGTGTCCAAGATTGGGCTCAATCCTTGAAGGTGTGTTTTAGTAAAATACTGTTGTTGTGATGTTGTCAGTCTTTTTGTTAAAATAATTTATTTGTTTTTATTTATATTTTGATCTTTGGAGAATTTTTCTTGCTGCTGTACTTGTAAAGTTGGCATGCATTTGTGGTATTCTCTGTGTAAGATTGTTTTCTCTGAATTTCTGTGACTTGACTGAGAGTTCATGTGTCTGTGGAAACTATTTCTTGGTCATAAGAAGACGTGCTTCTTGGCAGACGTTGTTGTCTTGTCAGCTGCCAGACGTTCAACTGAGCTTTGGAAGAAAGTTTGCTGGTAAGTGGGAGTGGTTTCACTTATGGGTTGGTCTTTTAAGACTTCCCTGTTTTAATGTTTCTTACCTTCTCTAAAGCACAAACATTTTCTCGTCATCTCGAATTGTCTCCCATGTCCGTCGATTATAAAACATAATTGTTTTTAGGTTTTCGGATGCGGGAAGATGCCCGAAAGACTCAAGCGGTGACGTCTTCTTAGGCCCGCACCCTCACCGGCGCTTCGGAGGCTGACTTGGATCGATCACACACACACACACACACACACACAACACACACACGGTTGAGCCAGTGACATGATCAAAATATACAGACACCAACAACTTTAACAAAAAGATCGAAAACACCACAAGCGCCGGTGCTTTTTTCGAACAAACGCTGACCGATTATTTCATGGATTATTTCTTGTTTTTTTGCTATTCTCTGTGTAAGATTGTTTTCTCTGAATTTCTGTGACTTGACTGAGAGTTCATGTGTCTGTGGAAACTATTTCTTGTTCATAAGAAGACGTGCTTCTTGGCAGACGTTGTTGTCTTGTCAGCTGCCAGACGTTCAACTGAGCTTTGGAAGAAAGTTTGCTGGTAAGTGGGAGTGGTTTCACTTATGGGTTGGTCTTTTAAGACTTCCCTGTTTTAATGTTTCTTACCTTCTCTAAAGCACAAACATAGGTTTTCGGATGCGGGAAGATGCCCGAAAGACTCAAGCGCCGTCGCCTTCGTAGGCCCGCACCCTCACCGGCGCTTCGGAGGCGCTGACTTGGATCAGAATTCTTTCACTCTCTCACTCACACACACACACAGGGAGCAGGTTGAACCAGTGACACGTTTTTTCTTATTCAATTTTACATTTAAAGATCAAAATATACAGACACAAACAATTTTAACAAAAAGATCGACAACACCACTTTTTCGAACAAAAAAGCGCTGGTGCGGGTGCTTTTTTCGAACAAACGCTGACCGATTATTTCATGGATTATTTCTTGTTTTGCACAGACTTTACGGTGTAGTAACGTCGTTGCTTTGAGCCACAGTGTATCGAGTTCATTGTTTGGGATTATTTTGTGGACGAGCGTTCGGTCAGCGTCGAACACATGAGAGACTCGCGACGTCTCGCTGGGAAGCACGCGTTTGTTCGAAAAAGTCACCCGCACCGGCGCGTCCGAACGCCCTGAGGATCTCCACACACACCTCCAGAGCTCCAGTCTCAGTGAAGGCACGCATCTCTCCAGCTGCCTGACCAGCAGGAGCGGTAGCTCCTCGCCCTCGTCTGGTCTCGGAACGGCGAGAAAACCCGCGCGTAAAAGGTTCCATGTTGGTGCGTCCGTTCCATGGCGATCCTGATCTTCAAACATGTCCCCAAATGTCTCGTCATCAGGGGCGATAGTTTCGCGACCCCGTAGGTTCCCAGGACGACGCGCCGAGAAGCTCCGTTCCATGGCACTCCCGCCCAGAAACACCGGGACACCAAACGCGGAACTGGCTGCTCTCGACACTCTGTTAAGAGAGGAGAACAGCCTCTGGATCACGTCATCAGAATGAGTTTCCGTATTTTTAACAACTGACGGAACCCGCCGGACCAGAACAAATGCCTACCTTGGTGAACCAGCCGATGATGAAGGCTCCCCCAAGAATAAATCATTTATATTTATCGAGTTTGTGCGCTTCATTTTCGGGGGGAAAAAAAGGACATTCTACTTGAATTTACATGATTGTTTCTCAAAAGTAAATCTTATTTGTGTTGTAGTTGAGACAGACCCGGCCAAAATCTAAAAAAAAAACTAACAACCAACAACAAAGTTTAGTGCTGTGTCCATTTATTAAAATAAAGCGCCATACAATTCTCTTCTACTAAAAACATAGGCACTGAAGTCAACCTGAACACTGGAGTAAACTGTAAACATTCAAACTGGGCGAGGTAGCTACACAGCTGAGAGCAGGAGCAGAACAAAGCTGTGTTACCCTTCTGCCTTTAAGTGTGCATGTGTGAGGGAGAGAGAGACTCACAGAAAGGCTAAACGACTTTTAGTAGAGTGGCAGGCGGCGTCTGTGGCACAGTGACACCATCTCTCTCCCTGATGTTCAAAGTCCCAGATGTTTGGATACAATCAATCAAAATCACTCTGAGATCATAGAACTAAATCATATTTTAAATATGTATTCATTGTTTTTTACTATGCACCTCTCAAAACATTTTTAAATTGATTTTCATATGTTAACGTTTGTCAAAGCAAAATTGATTGAATTTGTCTGGAGCTTCAGTGACTCTTGGCAGTTCTAGCGGCTGCTTTCAGTGAGCTCTCTTCGGGTGTGTATCAGGCAATGACTCGCTGGAGCGAATGTCTGACGAATATCCAATATGAAACTAACTTCACCACAAGACAACAACGTCTGCCAGGTGCGTTCAATGCGCTCAACACGTCTGCCAAGTGTTTCTCTGCCTGTAGTTTTGATTTGGTTCCTTCAGCCTTCATGTTGAAAATGTGACTTGTGAGACGTCAGATCGACTTCTCTGTTTACACTGTTGTGTCCAAGATTGGGCTCAATCCTTGAAGGTGTGTTTTAGTAAAATACTGTTGTTGTGATGTTGTCAGTCTTTTTGTTAAAATAATTTATTTGTTTTTATTTATATTTTGATCTTTGGAGAATTTTTCTTGCTGCTGTACTTGTAAAGTTGGCATGCATTTGTGGTATTCTCTGTGTAAGATTGTTTTCTCTGAATTTCTGTGACTTGACTGAGAGTTCATGTGTCTGTGGAAACTATTTCTTGGTCATAAGAAGACGTGCTTCTTGGCAGACGTTGTTGTCTTGTCAGCTGCCAGACGTTCAACTGAGCTTTGGAAGAAAGTTTGCTGGTAAGTGGGAGTGGTTTCACTTATGGGTTGGTCTTTTAAGACTTCCCTGTTTTAATGTTTCTTACCTTCTCTAAAGCAAAAACATTTTCTCGTCATCTCGAATTGTCTCCCATGTCCGTCGATTATAAAACATAATTGTTTTTAGGTTTTCGGATGCGGGAAGATGCCCGAAAGACTCAAGCGGTGACGTCTTCTTAGGCCCGCACCCTCACCGGCGCTTCGGAGGCTGACTTGGATCGATCACACACACACACACACACACACACACACACAACACACACACGGTTGAGCCAGTGACATGATCAAAATATACAGACACCAACAATTTTAACAAAAAGATCGAAAACACCACAAGCGCCGGTGCTTTTTTCGAACAAACGCTGACCGATTATTTCATGGATTATTTCTTGTTTTTTTGCTATTCTCTGTGTAAGATTGTTTTCTCTGAATTTCTGTGACTTGACTGAGAGTTCATGTGTCTGTGGAAACTATTTCTTGGTCATAAGAAGACGTGCTTCTTGGCAGACGTTGTTGTCTTGTCAGCTGCCAGACGTTCAACTGAGCTTTGGAAGAAAGTTTGCTGGTGAGTGGGAGTGGTTTCACTTATGGGTTGGTCTTTTAAGACTTCCCTGTTTTAATGTTTCTTACCTTCTCTAAAGCACAAACATAGGTTTTCGGATGCGGGAAGATGCCCGAAAGACTCAAGCGCCGACGCCTTCGTAGGCCCGCACCCTCACCGGCGCTTCGGAGGCGCTGACTTGGATCAGAATTCTTTCACTCTCTCACTCACACACACACAGGGATCAGGTTGAACCAGTGACACGTTTTTTCTTATTCAATTTTACATTTAAAGATCAAAATATACAGACACAAACAATTTTAACAAAAAGATCGACAACACCACTTTTTCGAACAAAAAAGCGCTGGTGCGGGTGCTTTTTTCGAACAAACGCTGACCGATTATTTCATGGATTATTTCTTGTTTTGCACAGACTTTACGGTGTAGTAACGTCGTTGCTTTGAGCCACAGTGTATCGAGTTCATTGTTTGGGATTATTTTGTGGACGAGCGTTCGGTCAGCGTCGAACACATGAGAGACTCGCGACGTCTCGCTGGGAAGCACGCGTTTGTTCGAAAAAGTCACCCGCACCGGCGCGTCCGAACGCCCTGAGGATCTCCACACACACCTCCAGAGCTCCAGTCTCAGTGAAGGCACGCATCTCTCCAGCTGCCTGACCAGCAGGAGCGGTAGCTCCTCGCCCTCGTCTGGTCTCGGAACGGCGAGAAAACCCGCGCGTAAAAGGTTCCATGTTGGTGCGTCCGTTCCATGGCGATCCTGATCTTCAAACATGTCCCCAAATGTCTCGTCATCAGGGGCGATAGTTTCGCGACCCCGTAGGTTCCCAGGACGACGCGCCGAGAAGCTCCGTTCCATGGCACTCCCGCCCAGAAACACCGGGACACCAAACGCGGAACTGGCTGCTCTCGACACTCTGTTAAGAGAGGAGAACAGCCTCTGGATCACGTCATCAGAATGAGTTTCCGTATTTTTAACAACTGACGGAACCCGCCGGACCAGAACAAATGCCTACCTTGGTGAACCAGCCGATGATGAAGGCTCCCCCAAGAATAAATCATTTATATTTATCGAGTTTGTGCGCTTCATTTTCGGGGGGAAAAAAAGGACATTCTACTTGAATTTACATGATTGTTTCTCAAAAGTAAATCTTATTTGTGTTGTAGTAAAAAGTAACAACCAACAACAAAGTTTAGTGCTGTGTCCATTTATTAAAATAAAGCGCCATACAATTCTCTTCTACTAAAAACATAGGCACTGAATTCAACCTGAACACTGGAGTAAACTGTAAACATTCAAACTGGGCGAGGTAGCTACACAGCTGAGAGCAGGAGCAGAACAAAGCTGTGTTACCCTTCTGCCTTTAAGTGTGCATGTGTGAGGGAGAGAGAGACTCACAGAAAGGCTAAACGACTTTTAGTAGAGTGGCAGGCGGCGTCTGTGGCACAGTGACACCATCTCTCTCCCTGATGTTCAAAGTCCCAGATGTTTGGATACAATCAATCAAAATCACTCTGAGATCATAGAACTAAATCATATTTTAAATATGTATTCATTGTTTTTTACTATGCACCTCTCAAAACATTTTTAAATTGATTTTCATATGTTAACGTTTGTCAAAGCAAAATTGATTGAATTTGTCTGGAGCTTCAGTGACTCTTGGCAGTTCTAGCGGCTGCTTTCAGTGAGCTCTCTTCGGGTGTGTATCAGGCAATGACTCGCTGGAGCGAATGTCTGACGAATATCCAATATGAAACTAACTTCACCACAAGACAACAACGTCTGCCAGGTGCGTTCAATGCGCTCAACACGTCTGCCAAGTGTTTCTCTGCCTGTAGTTTTGATTTGGTTTCTTCAGCCTTCATGTTGAAAATGTGACTTGTGAGACGTCAGATCGACTTCTCTGTTTACACTGTTGTGTCCAAGATTGGGCTCAATCCTTGAAGGTGTGTTTTAGTAAAATACTGTTGTTGTGATGTTGTCAGTCTTTTTGTTAAAATAATTTATTTGTTTTTATTTATATTTTGATCTTTGGAGAATTTTTCTTGCTGCTGTACTTGTAAAGTTGGCATGCATTTGTGGTATTCTCTGTGTAAGATTGTTTTCTCTGAATTTCTGTGACTTGACTGAGAGTTCATGTGTCTGTGGAAACTATTTCTTGGTCATAAGAAGACGTGCTTCTTGGCAGACGTTGTTGTCTTGTCAGCTGCCAGACGTTCAACTGAGCTTTGGAAGAAAGTTTGCTGGTAAGTGGGAGTGGTTTCACTTATGGGTTGGTCTTTTAAGACTTCCCTGTTTTAATGTTTCTTACCTTCTCTAAAGCACAAACATTTTCTCGTCATCTCGAATTGTCTCCCATGTCCGTCGATTATAAAACATAATTGTTTTTAGGTTTTCGGATGCGGGAAGATGCCCGAAAGACTCAAGCGGTGACGTCTTCTTAGGCCCGCACCCTCACCGGCGCTTCGGAGGCTGACTTGGATCGATCACACACACACACACACACACACACAACACACACACGGTTGAGCCAGTGACATGATCAAAATATACAGACACCAACAATTTTAACAAAAAGATCGAAAACACCACAAGCGCCGGTGCTTTTTTCGAACAAACGCTGACCGATTATTTCATGGATTATTTCTTGTTTTTTTGCTATTCTCTGTGTAAGATTGTTTTCTCTGAATTTCTGTGACTTGACTGAGAGTTCATGTGTCTGTGGAAACTATTTCTTGTTCATAAGAAGACGTGCTTCTTGGCAGACGTTGTTGTCTTGTCAGCTGCCAGACGTTCAACTGAGCTTTGGAAGAAAGTTTGCTGGTAAGTGGGAGTGGTTTCACTTATGGGTTGGTCTTTTAAGACTTCCCTGTTTTAATGTTTCTTACCTTCTCTAAAGCACAAACATAGGTTTTCGGATGCGGGAAGATGCCCGAAAGACTCAAGCGCCGACGCCTTCGTAGGCCCGCACCCTCACCGGCGCTTCGGAGGCGCTGACTTGGATCAGAATTCTTTCACTCTCTCACTCACACACACACACAGGGAGCAGGTTGAACCAGTGACACGTTTTTTCTTATTCAATTTTACATTTAAAGATCAAAATATACAGACACAAACAATTTTAACAAAAAGATCGACAACACCACTTTTTCGAACAAAAAAGCGCTGGTGCGGGTGCTTTTTTCGAACAAACGCTGACCGATTATTTCATGGATTATTTCTTGTTTTGCACAGACTTTACGGTGTAGTAACGTCGTTGCTTTGAGCCACAGTGTATCGAGTTCATTGTTTGGGATTATTTTGTGGACGAGCGTTCGGTCAGCGTCGAACACATGAGAGACTCGCGACGTCTCGCTGGGAAGCACGCGTTTGTTCGAAAAAGTCACCCGCACCGGCGCGTCCGAACGCCCTGAGGATCTCCACACACACCTCCAGAGCTCCAGTCTCAGTGAAGGCACGCATCTCTCCAGCTGCCTGACCAGCAGGAGCGGTAGCTCCTCGCCCTCGTCTGGTCTCGGAACGGCGAGAAAACCCGCGCGTAAAAGGTTCCATGTTGGTGCGTCCGTTCCATGGCGATCCTGATCTTCAAACATGTCCCCAAATGTCTCGTCATCAGGGGCGATAGTTTCGCGACCCCGTAGGTTCCCAGGACGACGCGCCGAGAAGCTCCGTTCCATGGCACTCCCGCCCAGAAACACCGGGACACCAAACGCGGAACTGGCTGCTCTCGACACTCTGTTAAGAGAGGAGAACAGCCTCTGGATCACGTCATCAGAATGAGTTTCCGTATTTTTAACAACTGACGGAACCCGCCGGACCAGAACAAATGCCTACCTTGGTGAACCAGCCGATGATGAAGGCTCCCCCAAGAATAAATCATTTATATTTATCGAGTTTGTGCGCTTCATTTTCGGGGGGAAAAAAAGGACATTCTACTTGAATTTACATGATTGTTTCTCAAAAGTAAATCTTATTTGTGTTGTAGTTGAGACAGACCCGGCCAAAATCTAAAAAAAAAACTAACAACCAACAACAAAGTTTAGTGCTGTGTCCATTTATTAAAATAAAGCGCCATACAATTCTCTTCTACTAAAAACATAGGCACTGAAGTCAACCTGAACACTGGAGTAAACTGTAAACATTCAAACTGGGCGAGGTAGCTACACAGCTGAGAGCAGGAGCAGAACAAAGCTGTGTTACCCTTCTGCCTTTAAGTGTGCATGTGTGAGGGAGAGAGAGACTCACAGAAAGGCTAAACGACTTTTAGTAGAGTGGCAGGCGGCGTCTGTGGCACAGTGACACCATCTCTCTCCCTGATGTTCAAAGTCCCAGATGTTTGGATACAATCAATCAAAATCACTTTGAGATCATAGAACTAAATCATATTTTAAATATGTATTCATTGTTTTTTACTATGCACCTCTCAAAACATTTTTAAATTGATTTTCATATGTTAACGTTTGTCAAAGCAAAATTGATTGAATTTGTCTGGAGCTTCAGTGACTCTTGGCAGTTCTAGCGGCTGCTTTCAGTGAGCTCTCTTCGGGTGTGTATCAGGCAATGACTCGCTGGAGCGAATGTCTGACGAATATCCAATATGAAACTAACTTCACCACAAGACAACAACGTCTGCCAGGTGCGTTCAATGCGCTCAACACGTCTGCCAAGTGTTTCTCTGCCTGTAGTTTTGATTTGGTTTCTTCAGCCTTCATGTTGAAAATGTGACTTGTGAGACGTCAGATCGACTTCTCTGTTTACACTGTTGTGTCCAAGATTGGGCTCAATCCTTGAAGGTGTGTTTTAGTAAAATACTGTTGTTGTGATGTTGTCAGTCTTTTTGTTAAAATAATTTATTTGTTTTTATTTATATTTTGATCTTTGGAGAATTTTTCTTGCTGCTGTACTTGTAAAGTTGGCATGCATTTGTGGTATTCTCTGTGTAAGATTGTTTTCTCTGAATTTCTGTGACTTGACTGAGAGTTCATGTGTCTGTGGAAACTATTTCTTGGTCATAAGAAGACGTGCTTCTTGGCAGACGTTGTTGTCTTGTCAGCTGCCAGACGTTCAACTGAGCTTTGGAAGAAAGTTTGCTGGTAAGTGGGAGTGGTTTCACTTATGGGTTGGTCTTTTAAGACTTCTCTGTTTTAATGTTTCTTACCTTCTCTAAAGCACAAACATTTTCTCGTCATCTCGAATTGTCTCCCATGTCCGTCGATTATAAAACATAATTGTTTTTAGGTTTTCGGATGCGGGAAGATGCCCGAAAGACTCAAGCGGTGACGTCTTCTTAGGCCCGCACCCTCACCGGCGCTTCGGAGGCTGACTTGGATCGATCACACACACACACACACACACACAACACACACACGGTTGAGCCAGTGACATGATCAAAATATACAGACACCAACAATTTTAACAAAAAGATCGAAAACACCACAAGCGCCGGTGCTTTTTTCGAACAAACGCTGACCGATTATTTCATGGATTATTTCTTGTTTTTTTGCTATTCTCTGTGTAAGATTGTTTTCTCTGAATTTCTGTGACTTGACTGAGAGTTCATGTGTCTGTGGAAACTATTTCTTGGTCATAAGAAGACGTGCTTCTTGGCAGACGTTGTTGTCTTGTCAGCTGCCAGACGTTCAACTGAGCTTTGGAAGAAAGTTTGCTGGTAAGTGGGAGTGGTTTCACTTATGGGTTGGTCTTTTAAGACTTCCCTGTTTTAATGTTTCTTACCTTCTCTAAAGCACAATCATAGGTTTTCGGATGCGGGAAGATGCCCGAAAGACTCAAGCGGTGACGCCTTCGTAGGCCCGCACCCTCACCGGCGCTTCGGAGGCACTGACTTGGATCAGAATTCTTTCACTCTCTCACACACACACACACACACACACAGGGAGCCGGTTGAACCAGTGACACGTTTTTTCTTATTCAATTTTACATTTAAAGATCAAAATATAAATATACAGACACAAACAATTTTAACAAAAAGATCACAATCGACAACACCACGACAACAGGCCGTAGACGATCAGGAGTACAGAGAGTTGACCCAGGACTTCGTGGACGGGTGTCAGCTCAACCACCTCTAT
Organism: Callionymus lyra; assembly: GCF_982586985.1. NCBI lineage: Eukaryota > Metazoa > Chordata > Actinopteri > Syngnathiformes > Callionymidae > Callionymus > Callionymus lyra. The sequence continues at coordinate 11,315,026 of NC_141834.1, forward strand.
ATCAATGCGGGTTAATCCAAAGAGCTGCCGAATGTTCTCAACTGGCACAATGGTTGAACACTGCGATGGCGCCATCTACAAGTACACTTTAATGGCACTAGATAAAACCTTCAGTACCAGACTGATGCAAGAAAAATAATGACCTAGAGAAATTGTTTCACTGCCCGAACCAGGTAAGTTATATGGAACAGCCGCTAGACGAATATGTACAACATGGATTCACATGTGAGCGTCCTATCCGTATGATTTGCAAGGTTCAGCAACTCTAGTCTCGCACCGGCAAAACTAAAGCTGCATGGAGTCAGTATTGGAGTCAATACAAGAACACAACAACACTCGTACGAAGTTACTTACATGATCGCAAAGCAGGGCAAGTGTCACTGGCTCAACCTGCTCCCTGTGTGTGTGTGAGAGTGAAAGAATTCTGATCCAAGTCAGTGCCTCAGAAGACGTCGGTGAGGGTGCGGGACTACAAAAGCGCATCTACTTTAATTCCCAAATCGCTTTTCGGACGCGGGTAGATTTTTTTTTGAAAAGTGAAAGAATTCTGATCCAAGTCAGTGCCTCAGAAGGCGTCGGTTTAATTCCCGAATCGCTTTTCGCGGGTGAGTTTTTCGAACAAAAAAGCGCTGGTGCGGGTGCTTTTTTCGAACAAACGCTGACCGATTATTTCATGGGTTATTTCTTGTTTTGCACAGACTTTACGGTGTAGTAACGTCGTTGCTTTGAGCCACAGTGTATCGAGTTCATTGTTTGGGATTATTTTGTGAACGAGCGTTCGGTCAGCGTCGAACGCATGAGAGACTAGCGACGTCTCGCTGGGAAGCACGCGTTTGTTCCAAAAAGTCACCCGCACCGGCGCGTCCGAACGCCCTGAGGATCTCCACACACACCTCCAGAGCTCCAGTCTCAGTGAAGGCACGCATCTCTCCAGCTGCCTGACCAGCAGGAGCGGTAGCTCCTCGCCCTCGTCTGGTCTCGGAACGGCGAGAAAACCCGCGCGTAAAGGTTCCATGTTGGTGCGTCCGTTCCATGGCGATCCTGATCTTCAAAAATGTCACCAAATGTCCCGTCATCAGGGGCGATAGTTTCGCGACCCCGTAGGTTCCCAGGACGACGCGCCGAGAAGCTCCGTTCCATGGCACTCCCGCCCAGAAACACCGGGACACCAAACGCGGAACTGGCTGCTCTCGACACTCTGTTAAGAGAGGAGAACAGCCTCTGGATCACGTCATCAGAATGAGTTTCCGTATTTTTAACAACTGACGGAACCCGCCGGACCAGAACAAATGCCTACCTTGGTGAACCAGCCGATGATGAAGGCTCCCCCAAGAATAAATCATTTATATTTATCGAGTTTGTGCGCTTCATTTTCGGGGGGAAAAAAAGGACATTCTACTTGAATTTACATGATTGTTTCTCAAAAGTAAATCTTATTTGTGTTGTAGTTGAGACAGACCCGGCCAAAATCTAAAAAAAAAACTAACAACCAACAACAAAGTTTAGTGCTGTGTCCATTTATTAAAATAAAGCGCCATACAATTCTCTTCTACTAAAAACATAGGCACTGAAGTCAACCTGAACACTGGAGTAAACTGTAAACATTCAAACTGGGCGAGGTAGCTACACAGCTGAGAGCAGGAGCAGAACAAAGCTGTGTTACCCTTCTGCCTTTAAGTGTGCATGTGTGAGGGAGAGAGAGACTCACAGAAAGGCTAAACGACTTTTAGTAGAGTGGCAGGCGGCGTCTGTGGCACAGTGACACCATCTCTCTCCCTGATGTTCAAAGTCCCAGATGTTTGGATACAATCAATCAAAATCACTTTGAGATCATAGAACTAAATCATATTTTAAATATGTATTCATTGTTTTTTACTATGCACCTCTCAAAACATTTTTAAATTGATTTTCATATGTTAACGTTTGTCAAAGCAAAATTGATTGAATTTGTCTGGAGCTTCAGTGACTCTTGGCAGTTCTAGCGGCTGCTTTCAGTGAGCTCTCTTCGGGTGTGTATCAGGCAATGACTCGCTGGAGCGAATGTCTGACGAATATCCAATATGAAACTAACTTCACCACAAGACAACAACGTCTGCCAGGTGCGTTCAATGCGCTCAACACGTCTGCCAAGTGTTTCTCTGCCTGTAGTTTTGATTTGGTTTCTTCAGCCTTCATGTTGAAAATGTGACTTGTGAGACGTCAGATCGACTTCTCTGTTTACACTGTTGTGTCCAAGATTGGGCTCAATCCTTGAAGGTGTGTTTTAGTAAAATACTGTTGTTGTGATGTTGTCAGTCTTTTTGTTAAAATAATTTATTTGTTTTTATTTATATTTTGATCTTTGGAGAATTTTTCTTGCTGCTGTACTTGTAAAGTTGGCATGCATTTGTGGTATTCTCTGTGTAAGATTGTTTTCTCTGAATTTCTGTGACTTGACTGAGAGTTCATGTGTCTGTGGAAACTATTTCTTGGTCATAAGAAGACGTGCTTCTTGGCAGACGTTGTTGTCTTGTCAGCTGCCAGACGTTCAACTGAGCTTTGGAAGAAAGTTTGCTGGTAAGTGGGAGTGGTTTCACTTATGGGTTGGTCTTTTAAGACTTCTCTGTTTTAATGTTTCTTACCTTCTCTAAAGCACAAACATTTTCTCGTCATCTCGAATTGTCTCCCATGTCCGTCGATTATAAAACATAATTGTTTTTAGGTTTTCGGATGCGGGAAGATGCCCGAAAGACTCAAGCGGTGACGTCTTCTTAGGCCCGCACCCTCACCGGCGCTTCGGAGGCTGACTTGGATCGATCACACACACACACACACACACACAACACACACACGGTTGAGCCAGTGACATGATCAAAATATACAGACACCAACAATTTTAACAAAAAGATCGAAAACACCACAAGCGCCGGTGCTTTTTTCGAACAAACGCTGACCGATTATTTCATGGATTATTTCTTGTTTTTTTGCTATTCTCTGTGTAAGATTGTTTTCTCTGAATTTCTGTGACTTGACTGAGAGTTCATGTGTCTGTGGAAACTATTTCTTGGTCATAAGAAGACGTGCTTCTTGGCAGACGTTGTTGTCTTGTCAGCTGCCAGACGTTCAACTGAGCTTTGGAAGAAAGTTTGCTGGTAAGTGGGAGTGGTTTCACTTATGGGTTGGTCTTTTAAGACTTCCCTGTTTTAATGTTTCTTACCTTCTCTAAAGCACAATCATAGGTTTTCGGATGCGGGAAGATGCCCGAAAGACTCAAGCGGTGACGCCTTCGTAGGCCCGCACCCTCACCGGCGCTTCGGAGGCACTGACTTGGATCAGAATTCTTTCACTCTCTCACACACACACACACACACACACAGGGAGCCGGTTGAACCAGTGACACGTTTTTTCTTATTCAATTTTACATTTAAAGATCAAAATATAAATATACAGACACAAACAATTTTAACAAAAAGATCACAATCGACAACACCACGACAACAGGCCGTAGACGATCAGGAGTACAGAGAGTTGACCCAGGACTTCGTGGACGGGTGTCAGCTCAACCACCTCTATATCAATGCGGGTTAATCCAAAGAGCTGCCGAATGTTCTCAACTGGCACAATGGTTGAACACTGCGATGGCGCCATCTACAAGTACACTTTAATGGCACTAGATAAAACCTTCAGTACCAGACTGATGCAAGAAAAATAATGACCTAGAGAAATTGTTTCACTGCCCGAACCAGGTAAGTTATATGGAACAGCCGCTAGACGAATATGTACAACATGGATTCACATGTGAGCGTCCTATCCGTATGATTTGCAAGGTTCAGCAACTCTAGTCTCGCACCGGCAAAACTAAAGCTGCATGGAGTCAGTATTGGAGTCAATACAAGAACACAACAACACTCGTACGAAGTTACTTACATGATCGCAAAGCAGGGCAAGTGTCACTGGCTCAACCTGCTCCCTGTGTGTGTGTGAGAGTGAAAGAATTCTGATCCAAGTCAGTGCCTCAGAAGACGTCGGTGAGGGTGCGGGACTACAAAAGCGCATCTACTTTAATTCCCAAATCGCTTTTCGGACGCGGGTAGATTTTTTTTTGAAAAGTGAAAGAATTCTGATCCAAGTCAGTGCCTCAGAAGGCGTCGGTTTAATTCCCGAATCGCTTTTCGCGGGTGAGTTTTTCGAACAAAAAAGCGCTGGTGCGGGTGCTTTTTTCGAACAAACGCTGACCGATTATTTCATGGGTTATTTCTTGTTTTGCACAGACTTTACGGTGTAGTAACGTCGTTGCTTTGAGCCACAGTGTATCGAGTTCATTGTTTGGGATTATTTTGTGAACGAGCGTTCGGTCAGCGTCGAACGCATGAGAGACTAGCGACGTCTCGCTGGGAAGCACGCGTTTGTTCCAAAAAGTCACCCGCACCGGCGCGTCCGAACGCCCTGAGGATCTCCACACACACCTCCAGAGCTCCAGTCTCAGTGAAGGCACGCATCTCTCCAGCTGCCTGACCAGCAGGAGCGGTAGCTCCTCGCCCTCGTCTGGTCTCGGAACGGCGAGAAAACCCGCGCGTAAAGGTTCCATGTTGGTGCGTCCGTTCCATGGCGATCCTGATCTTCAAAAATGTCACCAAATGTCCCGTCATCAGGGGCGATAGTTTCGCGACCCCGTAGGTTCCCAGGACGACGCGCCGAGAAGCTCCGTTCCATGGCACTGGCTGCTCTCGACACTCTTTTACGAGAGGAGAACAGCCTCTGGATCACGTCAGCAGAATGAGTTTCCGTAGTTTTCACAACTGACGGAACCCGCCGGACCAGAACAACTGCCATCCTTGGTGAGCTGTTAGGGTGAGACACACCTGCATGTGTCGGTGACAAGTTATTTTTCTGTCTCTTGAATTTGAGATGATTATTTCTCAAAAGTAAAATCTTATTTGTGTTTCAGTTGAGATGCTTCCATCAGGAGCGTGTGCTGCTGCAGATCGTGAGTTGAATAGAAAGAATAATTATAGTCTAACAATATTAATATTAGTTCTGAAATTCTCATTCTCTTTCTTCACGTCGACACCAGGTATCTTTGATCCAGAGAGTGACCAACATCCCCCCGATTTTGGACGAGCTCCTGGCAGCTGGTGTCGCCCACGACCAGCTTTATCCAATCACAAACAACCGGAAAAAAAAGCGAAGAGGACCTCACGACCTTTGCGGGGAGACTCATGCGGACTTGCCCGACTTTCAGACACTTTGTCGCGGGCATCTGAGCGACCTCCCTTTTTTTTTTTTTTTTTTTACCTCCAACAAGGTTAAGAAGCACTGCTCTAGGTGATCTGTCGATCAAGTCTGACATGGTGTAGACCTTGTAGCGAGCGCTCAGAGAGAAAAAAGTCCAGAGAGATCGTTCGGATCTCAGGAGAGCGCTCTCATACAATTGTCCAGGTTGTGACACCATAACCTTTTCACTTCAATAAAAAAACGACTTATAACCTATTTTCACTTCAAGGAAAAAAAACGTCTCAAAACTTTTCTCACTAATGATTCCCAGCATGTCTCTGGGAAGTTAAGATTAACATCTGCTACTTGGCAGATTCAAATCTGCTGTTTTGCGTTTTATTTGTGTCCATTTGTTGAGCGTGTAGTAAGACATTAGCCGCCGCAGGTCAGGTGGAGAACAAGGACTACCTGGGAATAAGTGACCTGACGGTGTGTGTGGAGATCCTCAGGGAGGTCGGATGCAACGACGAAGCGACGTCACTGGGTAACATTCATCTACTTGAATAAAAATCATAAAATTATAAAATGTAAAAAATGATTATGATCTATAAAATACACTGTTTTTTTTTTTTAATAAAAAGATTAAAAATTCAAGATTTTTATTTTTGTCCCTGTGGGGCAATTGGTTATGCTGCTGTTAAGACAAAGACAGTGACGCACGAAAAAAGATAAATAACATAAAATATAAAAGCATACACTAAGATACTGTGGGACGAGCTATAGGTGAGTTGGTGGGTCTGTCTGTACTGTGTGGAGTAAGTAGTGAGATGGAAGAGGTGATGAATGAGTGTTTGAAGCGGTTTGTTTGGCTGTTGGTTGTCTGAGAACCAGAGGGAAGAAGCTTGTAGTACTTGAGTACTATCTGACATGATGGATTTTGCTTTCTTTATTACCTGGTTGTTGTAAAGATCAGTGAGTGTTTGCTGTTGTGAAATAATCTTACTGCTAGTGATCCTGATGAGTGAGATTTTCTGCGTCACTCGAGAAGTTTCAAACAGACTTGACAGGGAGAGATTATGAAATTGTATCTATTAATCAATATTTGTTTTCATAAGCGGCTTGTATTCAATGTTTACAAAAAGTATACAAATCCACGTAAGTTACACACTTGGTCGAAGCAAAATAAACACACACATAAACAACATCGACAGGTTTAGGAACTGGCGAGTTTCGAGGGCGAACCTGTCAGTACAGGATCGAGACAGTCTACAGTATTCCGGCTGCGCATGTGCAGTGACGTCGCAAAGTTGATGACGCCACTAATTAAATGTATATTATTATTATCTTCTGTTGAGCATCAACACTGGGCATCAAAGCCTCTCATCCCTCGTCTTCCTGCCCATGGAAAATGGGAGGATCCAATGTTGCAAAACATTAGAACCAAGACAGTTGTTTATTTACAGAAGTAGTTTAATTAATTATTAAGTTGTGTTAATATAAATAAATGTGATTGTGTTCTTGTACACGCTGAATATGTCTGTTTTTATGTCTGCATACAGTAATTGTACTATAGTTGGAATTTTCTGTATTTTTAAATCTACAACAATTTAATTTATTTATAATAATCAATGTAGTTATACTCAAAGGCCACTAGATGGTATAAAAAATGAACTTAAATGAAAATGTAAGTAATGTGTTCAAAAACAACAGTTCTCTCACAGAGACGAAGCTCATTCAGCCTACAGTATCGTTGCTGCGCATGCGCGGGATTTGATATAAAGCGTTTTGAAACTATTTACCGTGGAGAGTCAAAGTAATCCAACAATGATTTAAAACATATTTTCATGCTGTCATGAAGTAAACACGTGACAAAGATCCGACCTCTGTTTACTTTATTAGTATTTTATTCACATCGCTATTATTAAACGGATAATAAATACATTTTTGGACAGAGAATAATTTAATCTAAATATAAACTTTGACTGTTCGATATGTAACCTTTGGCTCATTCCGCTTCTGATTCGACCAATGAAGCTGCGCGCGGTGGATCCCTTGTCTTTTATTTTGTAGGATTCTGCTTCATTGGTGCTCCGCCCTCCAACGGCTTCGCTATGGGTTTACCCCGAGGCACCGCCTCGTCTCTGAGAAAGCTTAATGAACTCGCCACCCAGCAGGGGGCAGTACCTTCCTATAAAGGCGGGCAGCACCCGCCGCACTTTCTCCTTTTTCAACTCAGCGAGAAAGCTCCTGACAGTGGAATGTAATGATGGCGAATGAATATTGAAGTGAACCATGTGTGCACGAAGACTCCCTGAAGAGGAGACACACATGTCTGCTTCGTTTTGCCTAGAGGCCCAAATCACACGGGATGATTATGTGGCCTTCCGAGCGCTTCCCACGGCTTTTGACAGTGTTGGGAAGCGTTCGAGGCTTGTCGACCCACGCCGCCTCAGATCATGATTATGATCAACACAGGACTGCCGTGTTGTTTAAAATAGACAACACGGCAGTCCTGTGCGCTGCACTCGACAAGCTCACGTTCCAACGTGTTGGGCCCTGATGAGTCGAGCTGAGTCGTCCATCGGTCATGAACAGATGTCGACGAGGAGGACGACTGGCTCGCTGCATGGAGTCGACCATGGGGTATGCGAGAGCGATCAGGTGAGTATCTCTTGCAGGTCTCATGGCCCTCCTGCAGCGCACTCGACGGGTTCACTTGAGAGGTATTAGTGTGCATGTGGCTCCGCCTGTGAGTGTGACGTATTCACAGGCGTCATTAGAGACTTTCGCCGCTAATGCTAAGCTAACATGCTCCGCCGTTCATAGACGGCGAGAGTTTCCTCTCAGAACACAGTTCGGAGGAGGTTTTAAACCCCTTCGTCCGGGTCATACCGAGACTGTAATAACGGAGTCTGTCCACACGAATGAAGGGCAGACTCAACCATGTGCTTTGTTTCCAGATAAGCAAATGTCCACGAGACCGGCTTGATCAGCTGTGTTTACTTCACTTCCGTGTTGACATGCGCTGACGGGGTTTGACCGCCGATGAGCGTTGTCAAAAAAATCCCGGCGCCATGGATGACGTCACGTTTGGCGGAGAAACGTCATGGATGACGTCACGTTGGCGGAGAAACGTCATGGATGACGTCACGTTTGGCGGAGAAACGCCATGGAACGGACGCACCATTGAGAGGAATGGCCCGGCAGGAGGCGGCGCAGCTCCGCCATCACCTGCATGGGCGTGATGACGAGGCGCGACGAGGATACGCGGAGAAGATCCCGTTCGTCGGCCTGATAAGCAAATGTCCACGAGACCGGCTTGATCAGCTGTGTTTACTTCCGTGTTGACATGCGCTGACGGGGTTTGACCGCCGATGAGCGTTGTCAAGAAAATCCCGGCGCCATGGATGACGTCACGTTTGGCGGAGAAACGTCATGGATGACGTCACGTTTGGCGTGATGACGATGCGCGACGGGGATACGCGGAGACGGAGATCCCGTTCGTCGGCATCATCATCTGGTGCTGGGGGGAAGCGTCACCAGAGACCAGCCACCCCAGCAGCACCAACAACATCGGCAACAGCGGCGGCGTGCGACGAGTGAGCGTCGCCAAGATCCGCAGCGCGAGCCGGGGAGCCAGCAGCCGCAGCAGAGTCGACGGCCGAGGGCTCCTCCACCCTATTCATTCAAGGGAATGTGTCGGGAATAAAACAAGAGAACGTATGACGTTTTCTGTGGTTCGTTCTGAGAGAGATGTTGGTAGCGTGCATGTGTTTCCGCCTGTGAGTGTGAAGTATTCACAGGCGTCATTAGAAACTTTCGCCGCTAATGCTAAGCTAACATGCTCCGCCGGTCATAGACGGCGTGATTTTCCTCTCATAACACAGTCCGAAGGAGGTTTTAAACCCCTTCGTCCGGGTCATACCGAGACTGCAATAATGGAGTCTGTCCACACGAATGAGGGGCAGACTCCAACCACATGTGTTTTGTTTACAGACGAGCAGAGGTCCGCGAGACCTGCTGAATCAGCTGTGTTTACTTCCGCGTCGACCAGCGCTCGTGCCCGACAGAGCGTGACAGCTGATGAGGTGAGTGGAACTTGTCCGGACATGTCTATGTTAACCGGAGGTTGTTCCTTTCCCCACAGCGCTGTCTACAAACACTGGCACCGTGGAGGACGTCACGTTGGCGGCGGAGAAGCGCCATGGAACTGACGCAACCTGGTGTTTTTACGCGCGAGTTTTTTCGCCGTTCTGAGACCAGGCGAGGGCGAGGAACTTCCGTCCCGTCTGGTCGATCAACTGGAGAGGTGCGTGGCGGTCGGATCTCACGAGTGACGAACAGATCGGGACCGCCAGCGGGGCTGGAGAATGTACGGGACCGGGTGAGTGATGCGGTGCCGACGCGCGCGCGACCTAACTCACTTCAGCTCCGGGTTAATTCTCCAGCGCTTTCCTCCACATCGCGGGTTTTGTCAGCTCCGGTGACACTAAGAAGTGCTCAGGGAGTTGGGAAGACTTCCGGGGGGGGAAGGAAACACGCACGACGCGCATCTGAGGTGTCTCACGCGCACTTGCGCGCTTCTCCCACAGAGCCGGCTTTTATGTATGAGAGTGGGGGTTCTAGTGAATCCAACTCGAGTACATGTTCTGTGGATTCAAGAGATAGAGACGCGGCTTGTGTGATGCCCTTTCGTCTACGGCCCGTCCATGGGGGGCGGGCCGGAGGACTACCCAAGGTTCGCCAGGGCTGCGGTTCTGACAGAACATTATTCGGCTTGGAGTCGCCTGGTTTTACTTCTAGGACCCACTTGGCTGGGGGGAGTAATCAGGCGGGGCTATGCGCTACAGTTTGCCCGTCAACCCCCGCGTTTTTCAGGGATTCTCTGGACGCGTATGGTGGAGCAGGAGAAACTATCCTGTCTGAGAAACGAGGTGTCTACTCTGCTGCAGAAGGAGGTCGTAGAACTGGTCCCTGCAGCCGAGATGATGTCAGGGTTTTACTCCCGGTACTTCCTCGTGGCGAAGAAGACCGGGGGTTGGAGGCCCATTCTGGACCTCAGCTATTTGAACAAGTTCATAGCTACCCGCCCGTTTCGCATGTTGACGGTCAAGAAACTGCTTTCAGGTGTATGTCCAGGAGATTGGATGACATCTATCAACCTGACCGACGCGTACTTTCACATACCGATAGTCAAGAGACATCGAAAGTACTTGCGTTTCGCCCTCGAGGGTCGGGTGTTTCAGTACACTCGACTTCCGTTCGGCTACTCTCTGGCACCCAGGACCTTCACCAAGTGTGTGGAAGCGGCAGTGGAGCCTTTGAGAGTGAGTGGGGTAAGGATCTTGACCTATCTGGACGACTGGTTGATCCTTGCCAGGTCAGAGGCAGAAAGTTACGCTCACACACAGAAGGTGTTGAGCCATATTGCCACCCTGGGGTTCACAGTGAACCTCAGCAAGAGCGCTCTGACTCCAGCTCAACAGTTAGTTTACCTGGGGGTACTGTTGAACTCGGAGGAAGGATACGCGCGCCTCCCGGACGTGCGTATCCAGCCCATTCTCCGACTGACAACACAGTTGCTGGAAGCTCGGTGTCACGTGACAACAGCAGGCACTGTTATGTCCCTCCTGGGGCTCATGGCGGCAGCCCACACGGTTGTTCGGCTGGGCTTGCTGCACATGAGGGAGCTTCAGAGATGGTTTGGTCGTCTCAAGCTAGACCTCAAGCGGGAAAGAGGTCGGAAAGTGCGCCTTCCCGCTCGGGTTTTGCAGGACATCCAGTTCTGGAACTCTCACGCCAACCTCAGGCGGAGAGTTCCATTGGGTTGCGTCCTTCGTTACACTCAAGTGTTCACAGACGCTTCCCTGACAGGTTGGGGAGGCACCTCGGGTCAGGCCTATGCCAGTGGGGTCTGGAGCAGTCCGGTGCTCAGACACATAAACTGGCTAGAGCTGAAGGCAATTCACAATGTCCTGCTTCACCTCTCTCCCCAACTGTCACAGTCCAACGTCCTAGTATTTTCAGACAGCTCCACCGCCGTGGCGTACGTAAATCGCCAAGGTGGAGTCAGATCCCCAGCCCTTCTGTGTGTGGCAAGGAAGATTTGGCTGTGGGCGGACTGTCACCTGCTTTCGCTCAGAGCCCAGCACGTCCCGGGCGAGCTGAATGCAGTAGCGGACAGACTGTCGAGGGGGGCCGTCCAGGACGAATGGGGTCTGTCCGAGGCAGTGGCAAGCGAGATCTGGTCTCGATTCGGTCACCCGGTTGCAGACCTCTTCGCCAGCAAGGAGAACTTCAAATGCCCTCTTTGGTTCTCCCTCAGGGCTTCGGACCGCCCCCCACTAGGCGTGGACGCTTTAGCCCATTCGAGGTGGCCGGTCGGTCTGCTGTTCGCCTTCCCTCCTCCGCGGCTCCTTCTCCCCCTGATTCGGAGGACGAGGCGGGGGGGGCTGAGGTTAATTCTAGTGGCACCAGACTCCCCGGGGGCGCTCTGGTTCCCAGAGCTGGTGCGCATGGCGGTCGGGGCCCCGTGGGCCATCCCTTGGGGCCCCGCTGCCCTGTGTCAGGCGGGGGGGGACACTGACAGCGCCCCCGGTGCTGGGCCGGCCTCTCAAGGTGTGGCTCCTGCACGGGACGAGCTGATCGGGACCCTGGACCCGGACGTTCTCCACACGCTGGAGAACGCCCGGGCCCCATCAACACGTAGGCTTTATGCCTCAAAGTGGGGGATATTCTCCCGCTGGTGTTCAGACAGGTCCTTGGACCCCAGCTCTTGTTTGGTCTCCGCTATCCTGTCTTTCCTGCAACATTTGCTGGATAACGGGCGGACTGTGGCGACACTGAGAGTGTTCGCATCAGCCATAGCGACGAGGCATGTCGGTTTTGAGGGTGCTTCGGTTCGCGCCCACCCTTTGGTGGCGCGTTTCCTGCGGGGTGCCTGCAGGCTTCGACCTCCTGCAAGGCCTTCCAGCCCTCAGTGGGATCTCCAGTTGGTACTGGACTCTCTCACAGGGCCGACCTTCGAGCCTCTTGACCAAGTCCCATTGGATATCTTGTCTTTCAAGGTATCGCTCCTTCTGGCACTAACAACCACGAAGAGAGCAAGTGAGCTTTGTGCCCTCTCCATTAGCCCTGAGTGTCTTTCCTTTGGCGTCGAGGAGTCTTCGGTGTCTTTGCGTCCTAACCCAGCGTTCCGCCCGAAGATTCTGAGTTCCTTGTTCCGGGCGACGACCTTCACGCTGCGGGCCTTTCACCCGCCGCCTCACTCGGACCCGGGTCAGGAGCGTCTCCACCTGTTGTGTCCAGTGAGGGCGTTGGCCTGTTACTTGCGGCGGGTGGCCGAGTTTAGGCGCTCTGATGCCCTTTTTGTCTGCCACGGTAGATGCCGGCGGGGAGAGGCTCTCTCCCCCCAGAGGTTCTCTCATTGGGTGAGATCGGCCATTATCCGTGCCTACCGAGCAGCGGGTGGATCCGCTCCTAGCGGTCTGAGGGCACATTCCACCCGTGGCGTGGCAGCCTCAGTGGCTCTTTTGCGGGGTGTGGCAGCAGAGGATATCTGCTCTGCTGCCTCTTGGGCGTCCACGTCTACCTTCGCTAAGGCCTATCTCCTCGACGTAACGGCGGGATCAGTAGCTCATACTGTCTTGAGCGCTGTTGTGCCCCCCTCAGGGCCCACGGCTCAAGTGGGATTGGACCCTGGGCCGGCGGGGCCCTAGTGATGCTGCTCCAGGAGCGGCGTCCAGCTGGGGGTACATTTATCCCGTCAGGCTTCGCCTTTTGGGTAAACCCATAGCGAAGCCGTTGGAGGGCGGAGCACCAATGAAGCAGAACCCCTGAGTTATCTATTATAACCTCAGGTTCTGCGAGTTGGTGCGAAGCCCTCCAACCTCGTCGCCCAGCGGCCGCCCTTCTCGCTGAGTTTTCAGTTGGAGAAAGTGCGGCGGGTGCTGCCCGCCTTTATAGGAAGGTACTGCCCCCTGCTGGGTGGCGAGTTCATTAAGCTTTCTCAGAGACGAGGCGGTGCCTCGGGGTAAACCCATAGCGAAGCCGTTGGAGGGCTTCGCACCAACTCGCAGAACCTGAGGTTATAATAGATAACTCAGGGGTTCTCATTGCAGTCCTGCACGTAAATACTGTCTGAGGATGGATCGCTCACACACTCGTTTCTTTCGCTCTAGAAACACCACACAACATGTACATAAGTTACACGCTAAACAAACATATACAATACTACGGCTACTAAACAAAAGAGAATATAAAGTACGACAATAGAATGAAAAAGGTGTTTCTATCATAGTTTTAAACAATAATGTTCACAGAGCATCTCATCCTCCTGCCTCATTGCAGTCCTCGAGGCAATGAGAATATCCCACAATTCAGTGCTACAGTTCAAAGGGCAGAATTGAACAAACAACTATAATAACAGTAGGTGGCACTGTTGCCCCATTTTAGTGAATTTAATGCACAGTCCTTCACTATGTTACAGATGAAAACAAGTAATTTGTTTGAAAATAATTGATCCAAAAATTAGCTTCATTAGTATTCAGTTATTTATAAAGTAGAATTTGATGATCTACAAAAAAACGTTTTATCAACGCTCGTAGTTAAGTAATTTTCATTTAAGTTCATGTTTTATACCATCTAGTGGCCCATTAGTATAACTACATCAATTATTCTAAATAAATTAAATTGTTGTAGATTTATAATTACAGAATATTCCAACTATAGTACAATTACTGTTTGTAGACATCAAAACAGACATATTCAATATACAAGAACACAATCACATTTATTTATATGAACACAACATAATAATTAATTAAACTACTTCTGTAAATAAACAACTGCCTTGGTTCTAAGGTTTTAGCCGAAAAAAGACAATGTGCCGATTATATTCCATGTTAAGTTGGTAACAGGTAACTCCACTGCTCACTGAACTTGACGAGAGATCAATCTCCTAAACGTCATACTGTAATATGACATTTGGAAATTAATTAAAGAATAGGAATTAAAATAATAAGAGAGTTGATAGAGCAAAATGTTTTATACATTACCAACAAAATAAAGTTACATTAATAATCATTCCATATAAAACAAATTACTTGTTAATACAGAACCCTTAGTCAGTGACCACTTGAAGTCTATTCTCATGTTTTCATTATGTTTGACGATATAATAATAATACAAAAAAAATAATAATAATAATAATTATTATTATTATTATTATTATTATTATAAAACCAAAAACACATCGTACTTGAAATTCGAAAATTAAGTTAACAACGTTTTGACAGTCATCAAGTGGTTACTTCATGACAGCACGTAAATATGTTTTAAATCATTGTTTGATTACTTTGACTCTCCATGGTAAAGGGTTTCAAAACGCTTTCTAGCAAATTACGCGCATGCGCAGCCGCACAAACGACACACAATGATAACAATCTTGCTACATTAACTAACATTAAAACAACACACAACAAAGTCGTTTTCAATGTAACTGAACGCAGATTTGATCGTAATTAAAACGGATATGCAATAAGATGATCAGTAGAATTATATTTGTTCAGTCTAATTATAGATTATTTTGCGAAAATATGAAGACTGAGGTAAACAATGCACTCCATGACTCCTCCACCTGTCATACTTAGCGATAACTCGCCCCTGAGTCATCACTTCGACCGCCTTCTCTCCTTTGAGATCCGAGGGATCTCTCAAATTGTTTTTCTCCTCTCGCTCGACACAAATTCTACAACTGAGTGACGTCACCAAGTCAGGATCGATCAACAGATCATCTAAAGTAGATCAATTACGTATTTTTAAAAACTTGGAGGTGTCGTTCTGGACAGAACAGATGCAGTGGCTGTTCCAGATAACTTACCTGGTTTAGGAAGTGAAACTATTTCTTTAATTAATTCTCTAAATGACTTTTCAGGTCCATCATTCAAAATATTGTATGAATACTGCATTTAGACTTTTAAAAGTAAAAAAATGATATCAAGTCAGATTTTATTTATAAAGCACGTTTCAAAAACAACCAACCATTTTGTCCAAAGATGACGACTTCAGTTTTTTTCATCATTAAGGTTTAAAAAGCTTCTTTTCATCCAGGATTTGACATAATTTAAGCAGTCAAACAAAGTCTGAGACGAGGGAGCTATAAAAGCTATACCTTTGATGCCTACACATTAATTCAGGTGTGGTAAAAGAATTTAGTGGTCCACCGTATCAAAAGCTGCAGTTAAGTCCAGGAGCACTGGAACAGCAGAGTTACCCGAGTCAACGGTTAACAATAAGTTGTTTGTGACTTTTTGTATTGTATCTATGTGTATTATAATTTTTTCGATCGATACTTTTGAACATGGAGAGAATCGTCTTGTTTACTCAAGAGAGGATCTGCAGTCACTGAAGTCAATGGCACGGGCTGGAGATCGTCATGATATCCTGACCGAACTTCAGCGCCAGTATCGTGTATATAGATCCAGCAAGAGAATAAAGGCTAAGCTCACGGACAATCGGAGCCGTCACAGACCATCGATCCCACGATCAAGATGGGGAACGTCAATTCACTGACAAACAAGATTGACGAGCTGTCTGCCCTCGACAACCAGTGGATCTACCGAGAGAGCAGCTTGTTGATCTTCACAGAGACATGGCTCACTCAGCTGTCTCGCTATGCTAACATGGACCTGCCGGGCTTCACCACCGTAAGAGTGGATAGTGACGCACATGCTTGCGTGAAGTGCCAAGGAGGAGGTCTCATCATGTACATGAAAAAGCGCTGGTATAGTCCGGGACATGTTTCTCTGAAGAAAGTCTTGTGTCAGGATTTAGAACTGTTGGCTATCAGCCTGCGCCCATACTATCTACCACTCGAGTTCAGCCACGTGATCGTGCTGTGTGTACATACCTCCGAGCGCTGCCATTTGCCTGTGAGAAGATCCACACAAGGACAGCTAACATAATTTCTGCTAAGACGTTGTTGCCCCTGCTAAGACTGTCCGCTGTTACCCTTATAATAAACCGTGGGTAACAAAGGAGGTCAAGGATGTCCTTAACAGGAAGAAGGTGGCTTTCAGGAGCAGGGACAGGGACCCCATGAGGTCAACACAGCAGGAGGTGAAGCGATGCTTGACGGAGGCAAAGGACACCTACCTAAGAGAGGTCTGGGATGGTGTTAATACCATCACTGTACACAAGACCAAGTCCTCTCTGACTGCAGTGGACACGGTGGAGAACAGTCTCAACAACTTTTTCAACAGGTTTGAGCAGGTCCCCTCAACCTCACTGCTGCCCGCTGCACTGACTTCGCAGCTGATGAAGACACTGGAGTGGCTGGTCGTAAAAACTCTTAGGCCACAAGTCCAGCACGCGCAAGACCCCTGCAGTTTGTCTCCTGGCCCGCGGTTGGTTCACCTCCTGCATCGGACCTACTCCTACCTAAATAAAGAAAGTGGCTCAGTGAGGATCCTGTTCCTGGACTTTTCTAGTGCCTTCAACACTATCCAACCCACTCTGCTCCAGGACAAACTGACACGGATGCATGTGGACCCTGGTCTGGTCTCCTGGATTTCAGACTATCTTACTGATCGACCACTGTATGTCAGGCTGAAGGACATCAAGTATGACACTGTGTTGTGCAGTACAGGAGCACCTCAGGGGACAGTACTGGCCCCTCTCCTCTTCACCATCTATACTTCAGACTTCTGCTACAACTCAGAGCTGAGTCTCGTCCAGAAGTATCTTGACGACACTGCCATTGTTGGATGCATCAGAGACAACAGCGAAGATGAGTATAGGAGTCTGATACGTGTTTCTTCGTTTGTTTAAATTGATATATGCTTTACAAGTGTCTATTTATAATGGTACTGTTTATACCTTAATATTTTGTAGTTACTATGTCAGAATAAAGACATTGTTATTATTCATTTAACTTACAAATATTATCTGAAAACACAAACTCGCCCATAAAATAATTAAGGTAAAGTAACGTGATGCTCTTTGTTCTTCTTTCAAGTAAATGTTATTTAATTCTTTTGCATCATCAGCTGGTTCCTTGGTTCCCCCGAGAGTAATTCATTTATGTATTTGTCGAGTTTGTGCGATTAATTTCCGAAAGAAATAGATGAAATTCAACTTGAATTTGAGATGATTATTCTCAAAGTTCAGTAAAATCTTACTTGTGTTTCAGTTGAGATGCTTCCATCAGGAGCATGTGCTGCTGCAGATCGTGAGTTGAATAGAAAGAATAATGATAGTCTAACGTGCTTCAATTAATCCTAGTTCTGAAATTCTCCTTCTCTTTCTTCAGGATGACACTTTGTGGACAAACACCGGGTATCTCTAAACCAGGTCAGTGGCTGGTGGAGAACAAGATCTACCTGGTAATAATTTCCCTGCTGGTGTTGACCTTCACTGCTCTGGAGGTGTTTGTGGAGATCTTCAGGGAGATCGGATGCAACAACGAAGCGACGTCACTGGGTAACATTTATCTTTGATTTTTGATCTTTGAAAATCTTACTTTCACTATCAAACACTTGGCTCTAAAACGTCGAATACTAAATATATTTAAAAAAAATCTAAATGAATTATTTTGACTTACATCAGTTAATTTATGTTGATGAGTAACATTGTTGATTTATAGCATTGATTAAAACCTGCTTATTTAATATTATCGGTATTTTTAGTTAAAACAGATGAAAAGGAATGAAATGTGCGAAAATAATTGTGTTAGAAACCGGATGTTGTCTGACAGATAAAGACCTGAATTTTTTTTTTACAATTTGACAGTGAATGAGCCAAGACAAGACATTTTTTCTACACATTTTTTGGTGCCGAAACCCGGGATTACAACGAGCCACGGACACAGAAACGGAGAAACACCTCAGACTGAAGAGGAACGTAGAACAGAAATGGAAAGAATGAGAATAAAGCGAGGAGCGATCAGAGGAGCAACGACGCGTCTTTTGAACCAGATTGACGGAGAAATGACGAAGCCAGATCCGGACATGGATAACTTGAGCACTTTGTTGGACATGTTGTCCGCGAAGGAGAGAACTCTACTTGAACTGGACTCTGATATTGAACAGCTCACGGCGATGGAGGATTTGGAGAAAGAGGTTGAAACGACGGAGATCTATAAAGAAGGCGTCATCTCTTGTAAGAGCCGCGCACAGCTTATGATGAGGCAACACGTCCCTTTGAGGGATTCATATATACTCGAAAAATTAAACACAAAAAAGGAGAGTGAAAAAAGTAGATAAGTGTTAGGTGAAAATGTAAAATAATAAGAAATACATTTGCTAATGCATTAGAACCATTTCTACATGATCACACTTTGACTTTACGAGGGCCGCATAAGTCAAAAGGCCACACACAGGTCTGACGTAGACAGTGCGTGAAGATACACAAATTTATTATTGACAAATACCACGAAGTCAGTGAATGGCGGGAGTTTTGGAGCATGTATGAGACTGCAATTCACACAAATGAGCTTTGGAACGATCTTCCTCTCTGCGTTTGATGGATCTACTGAGTCCTTCAAGAAACATCTTAAGACGTTTTTATTTGTTCAGGCTTTTCCTTGATTTTCTGGAACTCCTGTTGTGTTATCAGTTTTATCTTGAACTTTAAAGTATATACTTTATTGAGTATTGTTTTGATTGTTTAAGCGCTTTGTGACCCTGGTTTGGAAAAGCGCTATATAAATAAAAATGACTTACTTACTTACTTACTTGATGCAAACATGAAAAGTTCACCTATTTAAAAATCTCTCTGGACCTGATGCGAAAACAGTAGCAGGACTGACTCTAACCACCCGATTTGACTTAGATTTGGAAGAAAAGATCTGGGATCACTGCTCACATGTCAAGGCTGCTAAATCTAAATCCTGTCAAGAGATCCTCTAATGTCCATGCATTAAGGCAGCTATAAGATGAATGTGAAATTGTCCAATTAGGAGCTCGAAGTCACTGGGTGTAGTGTCAACACCTATGGAAGCCTACTGTGTAAGTAAGTAAGTAAGTTAGTAATTTTTATTTGTATAGCACTTTTCTAAACCAGGGTCACAAAGCGCTTAAACAATCAAAACAATATTCAATAAAGTATATCGTTTAAAAGTCAAGATAAAACTGATAACACAACATGACTTCCAGAAAATCAAGTAAAAGCCTGAACAAATAAAAACGTCTTAAGATGTTTCTTAAAGGAGTCAGTAGACTTCATCAAGCACAAAGAGAGAGGAAGATCGTTCCAAAGCTTAGGAGCAACAGCCTGGAAAGATTTCTCTCCTCTGGTCCTGAACCGTGTGCGAGGAACCATCAGTAGATTCTGATCCACAGACCTCAGAGCCCGAGCCGGGGTGTAAGGAATCAGAATCAGAATCAGAAAACCTTTATTAGTCCCGCGAGGGGAAATTCGGTTTAACAGCAGCAAGAGAAATAAAAACACCCAGAAATAAAAACGAGAAAGAAAATCTAAATGGAATAAAAGATAAATATGCCCTCAGTGTGTGCTGGAGAGGGTGAGACAAGTTCCTCCTCATGGAGCCCAGCTTGCTCCGCATCCTCCCTCCAGTCACTTCCTCCACAGGATCCAGGGGGCGCCCTAGGACGTAACCGGCCTTCTTAATAAGGCTGTCCAGTTTAGCCCTATCCTTTGCTGTCATGCTGCTCCCCCAGCAGACCACACCGTTGAAGATGGCAGAGGCCACTACTGAGTCATAGAATGACTTCAGGAGTGGCCCCCGGACACCAAACGACCTCAACCTCCGGAGCAGGTAGATTCTACTCCGCCCTTTTTTATAAAGAGCAGCAGTGTTATCCACCCAGTCCAGGCGGTTGTTAAGGTGAACACCCAGGAACTTGTAAGTCGTGACAATCTCAATGTCCTGTCCCTGGATGTTCAGTGGTGAGGGGGAGATGGAGGGACACCGCCGGAAATCCACAATCAACTCCTTAGTTTTGCTGGAGTTGATCTGAAGGTGGTTTTCCAGGCACCAGTCAACAAAGTCCTGGACAAGTCCCCGGTACGGCCCGTCATCCCCGTCCCTAATGAGGCCGACGATGGCGGAGTCGTCCGAGAACTTCTGCAGGTGACTGGTGGGAGACAGGTGTTGGAAGTCTGCAGTGTACAGTGAAAAGAGGAACGGTGCTAATACTGTTCCCTGGGGGACCCCTACACTGCACAGTACAGTCCTTGAAACACCATCCCGGGTCCTCACGAACTGTGGACGGTTGGTGAGGTAGTCCACAATCCAGTCCGTGAGGTGAGTGTCCGCTCCAGCTTGTCCCTCAGGATGTTTGACCTGATGGTATTGAAAGCACTGCTTAGATCCAGGAAAAGGATCCTCACAGTGCTTCCAGGCGACTCCAGGTTAGAAAGTGCTCGGTGGAGAAGGAAGATGATGGCGTCCTCCACGCCGATGTCAGGTTGGTAGGCAAACTGCAACGGATCCATGGAGGAGCGCACCAGAGGACTCAGGTAACTAAGGACCAGCCGCTCCAGAGCCTTCATAAGGTGGGATGTCAAGGCCACAGGTCTGTAGCAGCTGGGATCCTTAGGGTGCTGAGTCTTCGGCACCGGTACCACACAGGACGTCTTCCACAGTAGTGGAACTCTTCCCAGGGTCAAGCTCATGTTGAACAGAAGTCCAACAATTTCACTTAACTGGTCAGAGCACGTCCTGAGTACTTTGCCACCGATGCCGTCTGGTCCAGGGGCCTTTGTTGTCTTGGTTCTCCTAAGCTGATTTCTCACCTGGAGAGGTGTGAGGGACAGGCTGGGGTGGGGGGGCATTGTCCCCTGCGGAGTCAGCGGGGGGGCTCAAACAATACAAGCTCGGGGGAGAGGAGAAGGTAAGTGTAGAGGTGTGAATGGTTGAGCAGGGGGGGGAGCCGACACCTCAAACCTTGAAAAATAACTGTTTAAGTTGTCGGCCCAATTTTTATCCCCCGCTGCTACAGAGAGCCTGGTCTGATGTCCGGATATGGATTTCAAACCTCTCCAGACATCTCTGGTGTTGTTGTTGGCCAGACTCTCTTCCATCCTCCTCCTGTACCTCCCCTTTCCCTCCCTGATCTTTCTTCTCAGCTCCTTCTGGACTGCCATCAGATCCTCTTTATTTCCTGACCTAAAGACTCTCTTCTTCTCCTTTAGGAGAGCCTTTATATCAGGATTAATCCAGGGTTTGTTGTTGGAGAAGCATCGTACAGTTCTGGTTGGTACAATGCTCTCCACACAGAAGTTTATGTAGTCCGTGACACATGAAGTTAGTCCGTCAATATCCTCCTTGTGGGACTCACTGAAGATGCTCCAGTCCGTGGTCTCAAAGCAGACCTGCAGAGCTTCCTCAGCTTCTTCAGACCACTTCTTGACTGAGCGAGTCACTGCTGGTTACCTGCTCACAAGTGGCTTGTAAACAGGTAGGAGATGGACCAGACAGTGGTCAGCTCGTCCCAAAGGAGGAAGGGGGGATGATAAATAAGCGTCTTTAGTGTTCGCATAGAAAAGGTCCAGTGTGTTATTGTCTCTGGTGGCACAAGTGACGTACTGCGTGAATTTGGGCAGACAGGAGGAAAGAGATGCGTGATTAAAATCACCGGAGATAATAAAGAGGGCCTGAGGGCTCTGAGTCTGTAACCCGTTCACTACTCCAGTGATGACGTCACATGCTGCCTCCACGCTCGCCGACGGTGGAATGTACACAAGCACCGCGACAACATGTGAAAACTCCCGTGGCAAGTAGAAGGGTCTCAGACTCAGCGCCAAAAGTTCAATGTCAGGACAGCAGTGTTGATCCTTTAAAGTGACGTACCTGGGAAGGCACCACTTCTCGTTGACGAACACTGCCAGTCCTCCGCCCTTTCTCTTCCCGCTCATCTCCGTCCGGTCCGCGCGTAATAAGCAGAATCCATCCAGTGCAGCAATCGCGTCCGTGTGGTTCTGGTTCAGCCACGTCTCCGTGAGCATCAGCATGCTGCACCGTCGATATTCCGGGTCGAACCTGGTCGCCGCCGCGAGTTCGTCCATCTTGTTTGGCAGAGATCTCACATTTTGATTGGGGCGCCCTCGGCTGAGGATAATTTAAGAGCTACTGAGATTATTTTACGTTTCTTGGCTAAGAAAGGCTATAAAATCAGCAGACAGAAAGCTCAGATTTGTCGACAAAATGTCTCCTACCTAGGAAGATTGATAAAAAGTGGTGAGAAATCACTCTCTCCATCACATAGACAATCTATTTTGACACATCCACAGCCTGTGACTGTCAAAGACATGATGTCTTTCTTGGGTCTCACAGGCTACAGCAAACAGTTCATTCCAGACTACCACACTCTGATTGCTCCACTCAGAGCTATGATGAAAGCAGCTGGCCACAAGAACACTAAGACAACACTTGTGTGGTCAACCGAAGCAGAATTTTCTTTTAATGAGTTGAAGCAAACCCTGGCTAGGGCAGCTGACTTGTCACCTCCAGACTATACTAAACCATTCCATCTTGATGTAAGTGAGACCAATGGTATTGTCAATGCGGTTCTATTCCAAAAGGCTAACAGTGAACGCCGGGTTTTGATGTATTACAGTACAGTCCTTGATAACATCGAAAAGGGTCATCCATTGTGCACCCGACACTGCGTAGCTATAGCTAAGGCACTCACGAAAACTTCCCACATTCTAATACATCACAACATTTTTGTCCACACCTCTCATGGGGTTGCCAGTTTTTTACAGTCTTTGGCTTTTACTTTGTCTGCACGGAGACAACAAAGGCTTAAACAGATCCTTGACCAACCTCACATCAATTACACAGCTGAAGGTGTTAACATGGCTGACGACATGGGGACAGCTGGTCTCCCACATGACTGTGTAGCGTTGGCAATATCTGATATGAAAGTCTGTGACTCTGTTACTGATGTGGAGTTGGCAGAAGTAGAGATGACTCTGTTTTGTGATGGCAGTTGTTTTAGGAAAGAGAATGGTTCTCTTTCTGCAGGCTACTCTGTTGTGAAATTGTCATCGGATGGTGTGTTTTCTACACTGGAAGCTGTATCGGTTCCTCAACCTTGTTCCGCTCAAAAAGCTGAGATCGTTGCCCTCACAAGGGCTCTTTTTTTGGCCGCTGGAAAATCTGCTAATATCTATACTGACTCAGCATATGCACATCATGCTGTCCATATCGATCTTCCTCATTGGAAGAGGAAAGGGTTTGTCACAGCCACAGGGGCTCCAATTAAACATCTCGCTGAAATGAATGATCTTTTGATGGGTTTAGCATCACCACGTGAGGTTGCAGTATTGAAATGCAAAGGTCATCAATCAGGGACTTCTGTGGTTTCTAAAGGTAATGCTGAAGCTGACAAGGCTGCTAAGTTAGCGGCTGGCTATCGTGCTAATTTGATGGTTGCTTTACCGGTCCTTCAGGGGGAGGTTTCTTCCGCCATTTCTGAAGAAACAGTTGAACAGTTGCAGTCTTCAGCCAGTCCTGAAGAAAGATCTGTGTGGTTGAACAGAGGTGCTGTGAAAGTGGGTAAACTCTGGAGGCATAGTGATGGGAGACTTATTGCTCCAGCGGTTCTACTAACGAGTTTGTGTCAAGAAAGTCATCATCTTGGTCATGTTTCCAACAAGAAAATGGTGTCGAACATTGAAAGGTTCTGGTGGCATCCCCATTTGAATGATGTGGCTAAACTGACTGTTTTGGAGTGTCAGGCATGTCAACAGTACAATCCTAGATCTACCCTCAAAGTGGGGATGGGTTCATTTCCGCCCCCTAGTGGTCCATGGAAGGAGATTGTTATTGACTTCACTGACATGGGACTTGACAACAGGGTAAAAGGTTTGAGATACTTACTGGTATGTGTTGATGTGTTTTCTAGGTGGGTTGAGGCTTTTCCCACTAGAACTGAATCGGCAGCGGAAGTGATTAAGTGGTTGACAAAAGAGCTGATACCTAGGTTTGGCCTTCCTAGGCGCATTAGGTCTGATAATGGTACACACTTTTCTAACAAAGACTTGAAAACAGTGGAGGACTTCTTTGGCATCAAACATAGTTTTGGTTCTGTGTATCATCCTGCTTCGCAAGGTCTGGTTGAGAGAGCGAATGGGACACTTAAGAGGATGTTGGCAAAACAGTGTGTGGGGATGTGAAAGAAATATTGCTTTATTACAATATTAATGTGTTTTAAACTGCTTACTACATTATCACAATATTAATGTGTTCACTTCTTTACCACAAATGCATATGTGTTCGAAATCACTAATTGCCTTAAGCACAATGTGTATGTGTTTTGAAACTCCTCACAAGATATATCCCATCAGGGGTCAGCAAGGGCAAGTGAAAGAGCAGGGAACGAGTTGGGAGACGGAAGGTGAACAGATAACGGTGGGATACTCCTTAACCTTGAGTGTCATCTGTAAGACTGTTGTGAACTGCTGATGCCAATGCTCTGATGTAACCTGCACAATGAATCTTACTGAGGACAAACTAAGTTGGGAGGGGGGATGAGCAGAAGAGAATGCTTTTGATGTAACCTCCACAATATGTTTTACTTGTAACAAACTGAATAAAAAGGGAGGGACGCAAGGCCTTCGTTGGACAGTTGGTGCGAGCTAACTTCCGCGTTGGTTCTGCTGTTCCCTCCGGAGTGAAGAACAATCTCTTGCTGGTGTGAGTCTGACTCTTTTGCTATTGAACTGTTTTGTCTGTGAAACTTTGTGAACAGTTTTTCTGACATTTAACTTGGTCCTTCGAGCCGGATGCCAACGCCCTTTCTTCGGTGGATGATCGACGACGCCTGAACCACACGGTGCACCGGCCAGTGGGTCTTACAAACCCCTGGGAGACCTCCTTTCCACGAGGCCAGGAGTCGGACATCATCTACCGGAGAGAACGCTGACGGCATCCAAGACCAGATCAACTCCACCAGCGAAGAGATTGAGGTCAGTTGTGTTTTTCTGACTAAGTTGTGTCATTGTGATATAAAGCATCGTTGTATCAAATGAACGGAACGTGGGACTAAAGGGGACAACGTAGACGTCCCTCCACGAGATCACTGAGTGATCTAAGGCCGTATTGTTGTAATACGGAGTATCATTGTGAGTATCATTGTGACACAAGGTACAAGAAAATAGAAAGAGGTTTAATCTTTTCTGTTTAAAGGCCGTACTTGCAGTACGGGGTGTTACTGTAACACCAGGACCATTTTCTCACTGAGAGGTTGTTGGGATTCTTGTCGGTCGAAACCTAACGGTGACAACGTAAAACTGACCAAGAATTTACAAAACCATCATAGAAATTGGAGTCTTGAGTAAAAGAAAGAATCTAAAACTGGTAAAACGACTGTGAGTATAAACACCCAGGGGTACCCGCCTCTTTTGAGGTAGAAGCTTGGTATCCGGTCGTTCCCAGGCATTTAGCATTTTCTTTCGAAAAAACTCGATAAGACACATACCAGAACGACATGAAGAAGGCAAATAAGACTTTTGCGGAAGCAGAAGCAATTAATAAAAAGAGAGAAAAAGAAGAACGATTGCGTAAAATTGAGTTGGCAGAAAAAGGCAATAAAGGTTGTTGTAGATTTGTGGAAAAGTGGCGAAAAATATATGATTTTTCAGGAGATGTTGATGATGAGACAGAATTGAGTGACTTGTTGAGTAAATTGTCTTTGAAAGATACAGAAAAGGGAAAGTTGAACGAAGCACATGGAAAGCAGTGGTGCGCATGTAAGACTCTGTATGACAGAGCAAAGAAGAAGAATGAGAAAAGAGATAAGAAAAAACAAATTGATAATGACGATGCAGGAGCAAGTTTCATTGTGGCTCTGACCGCTGATAATGTGCAAAGGAGAAATGCCCCTAGAGCAGAGCAGTTGGGGTTCCCTTCACCCGAGTTGCGAGGGCGGGGGCCAGTTCCAACTCCAACACCACGGGTTCGACAAACGGGAGGGGCCGGAGTGAGGGAAATACCTAAGTTATATCCGAGCCTGCCCGAAGCACCTCCGTCGTACACACCAATGATGACGACATCAGACCCATCCTCGGCACACTCCTCTGAAAATTGGAGTTTTGCCAGCCCTGACCCCATCTCAGGGAGACGTGATCATAACTCAGCAGCAGCCTCCTCTACAAGTTGGAATGCTGCCAGCCCTGACCTTAGCTCAGGTCATTATGATTCTAACTCAAACAACCCAGTTGAATCTGGAACTTTTGAGAAAAGGGTGACAAGAAGTATGGGGGGTGTCGGTGAGTGGGAAAAACGAATGAATCCACAGCATCCACTACAAGTAAAATCAGAGCTGAAGCTACATGATATTAACGAACAAACTACAGGAGCATTTCCTATGATTCAAATGCCGAGTATTGATGCAAATGTACCATTCTATGTTTTTAGACCATGGACACCCGGAGAACTCAGAGACATAGTTAAATCTATTGCAACACCTGATGCAGACATAAAACAGTTTGTCAGAGAAATTAGAGATCTTGTCACTGGTCACAGGTTAAACGGTCACGAAATAACTAAATTAATGGCACTATCTACAGGAAGTAGGTACGGGACTATAATGGAGGGGTGGACAGGATTGAATGATCAAGGTGGCGTCATACCACATGCACAAGTCTTGTTACCTCTGAATGACATTTTGGAAAGATGTGAACGGATCTATGCACAGAGACCTGATCCTAATAAAATAAGAGCCTGTACACAGAATGACGGCGAAAAAATAGACGACTTCAAAGTCAGATTAATGGATGTTTTTAACAAACATGGTGGGATTCCCGAAGATCAACCATTTCTGTGGGAATCACATTTCAAAGATCTTTTATTGAACCAAATGAGACCAGAAATGTCGAGATATGTCAGGAAGCAAAATGTGACCTGGCAGACTGCTGGAACAAACGACCACATGGCATATGCCCGAAATTACGAAACATTAGAGAAAAAGCAAGTAAAAAGTGACCCGGTCGTACAGACAAATGTAACACACGTGTATTACGCAGGGCAGAATAAAGTTAAATCCCATAACAAACTGCTAAAGGAAATAAGAAAACCCTTTGATCCTAATACACTGTCCGCAGAAAAGAGAAAGCTTTTAAAAGAAGGTCGATGCTTTATTTGCGGAAAGACAGGACATCTCGCCAGAGATTGTACTGAGAAAAACAAGCGCAAAGATAAACCCAGACGAAAACACAGCTCTGATGATTCGTCTGAGGATGATGAATGACTAAGCCTGCAACAGGTGGCAGCACCAAGGTCACAACCGAGTGCTCCGCCATATGTAACTGATAACGAGGAAGAAGAAATTTTACTCTCACACACAATGTTTGATGAAGAAATACCTGAAATTCAAGACCTTTTGTTAAGACATTTAACAGAGCCTGGTAAAAGGCCTGAAATAACACTCCTGGTAAACGGAGATCCAACAGTTTTTTTGGTAGACACCGGTGCTGATGTTTCAGTACTAGGTCGATGGGACCCAAAGAAAATTAGGCCAGGAAAAGGTATAGTCAAAATGAAAGGAGCTCATGGAACAGTTGAACATTTGCCACTGACACACACTTTGAACATTGTTTCACCAGAAAGACCACAGAGAGTAGCGCAGGCTGAACTAGTTTTGCATCCATCTTGTCCACATAACTTGTTGGGACGGGATGTTATCACACAACTAGAAATAAGAATACAAACAAACAACAAGGGGAGGGTGGTCGCCTCAGTAGGTGACATCCCGCCGATGACTGAAGGCAGCGCCCGTTATTGGTGATCATTAGACATCCCAGAGACAGAAATGACAGGAGCAGCAGCTCAACTCTTGAGAGAAATTGCAGAAAAAGTTGAACCTGGAGGAGAGATCCAGGGAAAACAGGGCCTTCACGTAACCATAAGACATAAAAATGATCGAGGTCCTGATTTAGAGTATGATGAATTTTTCTTGCGACTAGAACCACAGGTAATAAACCTAGAGCACTTATATTGGAAAAAGAAGTGTGGTTTTGCCACAGCAGTTGTGTCAGCTCAGGTAAAACAACTGCTTCCGCCAGGACAACATCCACATGTGTCCTTGGCAAAGAGCCACAAGCATGAGTGGAAAGACATGAATGATCTTGCGGGATCACTGCCACACCTGAGTTGGACGCCAAATCCACAAAACCCACTGTGGGAGGTGTCGCATACGGGGTGGCAACGAGTGCGATTAAATTGGACACTCAGAACTAACCCTCAAACTCATTTGAGCTGAGACGTGCAGATCCTCTCCCTCTCACAAGAGGAGGAGGAGGCTGTGGGCAAGTTGCCAGAGCAGCTCTGGAGTCAAGGACCCACGGATGTGGGTCTGATGAAAAATACTCCATCTGTAATTATTAAAGGGAAGACTGAGCATCGCCCTGTGATAAGACAATACCCGCTCAAACCAGATGCAGAAGAAGGAATTGAACATGTTATCGCAGAATTACGAGTCTCAGGTATAATTAAACCTTGCCCTGATTCACCTTGTAATACTCCTATATTTCCAGTAAAAAAGGCATGCACAGGAAAATGGAGATTGGTACAAGATTTGAGAGCAGTAAATCTAGCGGTACAACCAAGAGCACCGAATGTGCCAAACCCACACACACTGTTGAATAGTTTGAACCCGAAATCGAAATGGTTTTCAGTAATCGATCTAAGCAATGCTTTTTGGAGCATTCCTGTAGACGAGAAAAGTCAGTCATGGTTTAGTTTTACTTACAAAGGGGAGAAATTGACATTCACGCGACTGTCACAGGGATTCTGTGACTCGCCAACCATTTTTTCAGAGGCTATAGCCAGATGTTTAGCTGGTTTTGAACCACCACGACAAAGTCAAGTAATCACTTATGTTGATGACATTTTGATAACGGCAGAAACTCAGGAACAATGTAAAACTGACACACTTGCGTTGTTGCAGTATTTGTATGAGACGGGAAACAAAGTTTCAAAAGCTAAAATGCAGTTGTGGAAAAAAGAAGTCACATACTTAGGTCACACTCTCACAGGAAGAGGACGAGTGGTGGGTGATAAACAGAAACAGGCTGTTTCTAAAGCACCGAAACCGCAGACAAAGAAACAAATGATGTCCTTTTGGGGTTTATGTAATTATTGCAGAACATGGATACCCAATTACTCAGGGATCACTAGACCTCTTCTTGACATGATCCACACGACACCTATGGCTATGATGGAAAAGATAAAATGGACACCAGAGGGAGACAAAGCTTTTATGGAGGTAAAGCAGGAGCTGATTAATTCAGGTGTATTGGCTTTACCAGATTACACGAAGCCCTTTGAGCAAACAGTAACAGCAAAAGAAGGATTCATGACATCGGTCCTGATGCAGAAACATGGTAGCAAGATGAGACCAGTTGCATATTATTCACAACAGTTGGATCCAGTGGCACGAGCAACGCCAGAATGTGTACAAGCCGTGCTCTCGGCGGCGCTCGCTGTGCAAGCGTCCGCTGAGGTCGTCCTGTTTCACGCGTTGACTCTGAAAGTACCACACGCAGTGTCAGTCTTGTTGTTGGAAACGAAAATGCATTTCTTATCACCTGCTCGACATCTACATTGCACTGCTGTATTGTTATCTCAGGGACACATTAACATTGTCAGGTGTGGAGCACTCAATCCAGCGTCATTAGTACCCACACCACTAGATGGCAATCCACATGACTGTGGAAGCCAAGTCCAAATTTTAACTAAACCACGACCAGACTTGACGGATACACCTTTAACGACAGGAACCCTAGTGTTTGTTGACGATTCAGCGAGTAAAGATGAAAAAGGAAAAAACAAAGTGGGGTACGCGGTGACGACCGCAGATAAAGTACTTTATCAAGGGAAATTAAAATCAACTAGTTCAGCTCAGGCAGCTGAGCTAGCAGCCCTTATAAAGGCATGTGAAATGTTTGAAGGTGATGATGTAACTATCTGGACAGATAGTCAATATGGATACGGTTCTGTGCACGTGTTTTGTCAACAGTGGGCGAGAAGAGGGTTTAAAACAACAACAGGGAAAGAAGTAGCTCACAAAGAGTTACTCGTTAAATTGTTGCATGTCATCCAACTACCAAAGAAGTTGGCAATATGTAAATGTGAAGCACATTTAACAGGAAATGATCCAGTCACTATTGGAAATAGACTGGCTGATCAGGCTGCAAAAGATGCAGCACA
This sequence comes from Callionymus lyra, assembly GCF_982586985.1. Taxonomy (NCBI): domain Eukaryota; kingdom Metazoa; phylum Chordata; class Actinopteri; order Syngnathiformes; family Callionymidae; genus Callionymus; species Callionymus lyra. Next base: position 11,345,396 of record NC_141834.1, read on the forward strand.
TAAAAGCTCACAAGTGGGAACAATGCTTGCACAGAAGACCACATCCTCACAAGAAACACCTGTAAAAGAAAATGAAGTGTTAATAAGCAGACAACAAAACGCACCTCACACAGAGAAGACATATTGGGGAAAACAAGGTGCTGAAACAAACTCAAAAGGTCTGAGTACACTATCAGATGGGAAACCGTGGTTACCAAAATCTATGTTTGAATGGGCAGCAAAATTGAGTCATGGTTTGAGCCATGTCTCAACAGGAGGGATGGTAGCACAAGTGAAGCAGCATTACCACGTTCAAGGGTTCACTCTATATTCAAAAAATTTTTGTCACAAGTGCCTTATTTGCATAAGGAACAATGCACAAGGGTATTTAAGACCCAAACGGGGAAAGTTCCCAGAACCACCAGAACCATTTCACACCATACACATGGATTACATTGAACTGAACAAAGCACAAGGTAAACAATATTGTTTGGTAATCATTGATGTGTTTTCAAGATGGGTAGAAATTTTTCCAACAGCACATGCTGATGCAAAGACAGTTGTTAAAGCACTGTGTGGTCGAATTATTCCTACATTTGGTATTCCATCGCTCATTCGAAGCGACAATGGTTCACATTTTCTTAACAAAGCTGTAACCAAAGTTGGTGAACTCCTGAACATTGATTTGAAACGACATTGTGTATACCACCCCCAGTCCGCAGGACTGGTTGAAAGAACCAATGGTACTGTGAAATCAAGACTTGTGAAAACAATGAGAGAAACAAAAAGACAATGGCCAGATTGTGTTGGTCTCGTTGAAATTGGTATGAGAATTGTACCCGCTGAAGGGAAGACATTGTCTCCATTTGAAATCATATACGGTAGACCTTATACCTTACCTGATCTTGCACCCAAAGGTCAGAGTATAACAGGAGGGTCAATTCCAGCACACATGAGAAGACTGTATGAACAGAGAGAGGTTCGTAAGCACAATGATCTGCCAGTTTGTCCTGACCCACAGACTTTCCAGGTGCAAATTGGAGACTTGGTGTTTCTAAAAGTGCTGCGACGACTCAAGTGGGACAGTGAACGGTGGGACGGTCCTCACGAGGTGGTGGCTGTCAGTCCAACAGCGGTAAAGGTCGACGGCCGGACCGGTTGGATTCATCAATCTCAGTGTAAACTTCGACGACTGCCTCCTGGTCCTGACGGTTCTGGAGCCCCAACCACGTTTCAACAAGACAAAAAGACAGAGTGATAAAGGTCCTCTGCTGAGCCCGGCAGCCCTGTCACTCCGACGAAAGACCACAGCGCCCCATCCTCAATTGCACGTGTCAAAAAGACCACAGCGCCCCATCCTCAATTGCACGTGTCAAAAAGACGGACGAGTGAGGAAAGGTTCTTTGCTGAGCCCGGCAGCCTTGCCCTTCACTCCAACGCATCGGACGAGAGTTTATCCGCGGTAAACGCACGCTCTCGAGGGTTCAGAAGAAACCCCAACGAATGGAACGAGAGTTCTTCCGCGGCGAACGCACACTCTCAAGAAGAATGACGAACCAACCACAAAGACTTCTCCGTTCCGGATGGGTGAGAAACTTTGGACAATGTATGATTGTATGTACTATGATTATGGGAACAGTACTAATCTTTTTGTGGGCATTGTACATCTTAGAGTGGGGTCCACCTAATTCTAAGGTAGTAGAACGAAACTTCAATCAAACTAAGAACCTGACTAGAAACAAACGAGATAAGGAATTTGATGACAGTTGTCGTTGCGGAGGGTCGAGCCTTTGTCTAGCCCAATGCAATGAAGGTGTTTACTTAGGGAAGGGACAACCAGGTTATGTCACACACAAAGACATTAGAGATATTAGTCGGCTACAACAATATACAGGCACCTTTATCAATCTTACACAACTAACTAATGACACGGTTTTGACAATTCCGTTAGCCAACTTCCACACTGAAACATCCAACAAAAAACGAAAGGCTGTACGGTTCAATGAATGGTCAACATATTGGTTCTATCTCATGTCCCAAGAAACCTTGGCTAAGAGAGATGCATGGTGGGGATGGGATAATTATGTAACGACAGAAAGAGGTGATTATTGGCCAAAAACCAAACGAAATAATGGCGCGAAAAATTGGAAAGATAAAGTGTACATGACGCACAGCAGAATGAATCTGATATTCACTTTTAAAGCCATGACAGAACTCCCAAACAAAGATAAAACAGATTGTAGCGTTTTGACACTATGGGCCTGGTTTGCAAATGGTCCAGATCCATTTGTCCTAATAAAAGTATGCTACAGACCAATCTTAGAAACCAAGACACACCTCCTCCCAAAAGCCACAGTAACTGTATCCCGAAAAGGCGACGTTACACCTGCCCAAGGTATTGTAGTTCATACCTATGGAGAAACCATCGAAGAATTGTTGGCAGTTGACACAGGACTCACTACTGATAACAATCTCTACCTTGAGCGTGTTGTAAACATTGCCAGATCCATCAGAAAGGATTGTGCAGTTTGCATGAGACCGGGGGCAGCAGTAACACTGGTTGAGCCGATTGGAAACTCGTCATGCGTGATGAACATGACACAGGGTTTCAAAGTGACAAATTTCTGCATGCCATATGCTCAAAGGTACCCCATAATCGGAGCAACGTCCAGACCCTTCTTGTTCCATCCACCGACAGAGGGCAAATTTATTTGCTACTCCCGAACATCCTGTGGTAATGACGTTTGCAGGGACTATGGGAGGTTGAATGCATCGTTCTGTGATCAAACCGTTAACTTGTCAAAGAATGTCTTGAAACACGTCATTCGATCCCAGTTATGGTGGTGGTGTGGAGGTGGGGTTTTGAGAAACAGATTGGTAGAAGAATGGACAGGTAAATGTGCTTATGTAACAGGAGTACAAGAGACAAAAACTTATGTGTTGGATGATGATGACCAAAGTGTAGACATGAATGTAACTGACGCGAGAGCAAAAAGAAGCATTCTTGATTCACCAGTGGTTCGTAATACACCTGTTTACTTTGATGCCATTGGTCAGCCCCGAAATGTTCCCGACCAAGACAAACTCTTAGACGAAGCAAACGCGGCTGCGTCTCAGCTTCCGATCTTTGGAGGGTTGTTTCCGGTCACCACTTATAAACACACAGAACTCATTAATTACCTGAATCACAAAATCAACACTCTGACTAACTTCACTGAAGTTCTCCAAACACATGTGGCCTCCCAACTGCATGCAACCTCTCTCATGGTTGTACAGAATCGTCAGGCGTTAGATATGATCCTGGCAGAAAAGGGAGGTGTTTGTAAGTACATTGAGAGTACAGGAGAATGCTGTACATATATCCCGCTCCATACGCTTCAAAATGGAACAATTAGCCAGACACTAACTCTGTTAAGAGCCTACCGTAAGAAAACTCAAAGCATGGAAGGTGTGGTCCCCAATCCAGTCTTACAATGGTTAAACGACACGTTCGGTAGCTGGAAAAATGTAATCCTAACTGTTGCCGGTATAGTTGTGTCTATTATCTCATTTTTAATTTTCTTAATAGCATGTGGTGTTCCTTGTTTGCGTATAATGATGGCTAAGATAATGGACGCAGTTAGCGTCAAGGTAGCTGCTCATGTCACTGTAGCCATGGCACAATACGAGTTGGTGCCACTTGAAGACGACTCAGAATGCGAAGTCTAAAATGTATCGATGATATTCCAGTTTATTTTGACGCTGTAACTGAAAAGTCTACCAAGGCAGAGGTTATGAGCCGAGTGTTTTACAAATTGGAAATGTCGGGAAATGTTGTATATATATGTAATGGAAATGTTGGCTTCTTGCTGGGAAAGGGTTTCTATCTTCTTTTTGCCCCCAGGAAGGGTTTTTGGGGATAGTTTTCTTCCCATTTCAGCAATCAGTCTTTTAAAACACTGTTTAATATTGATAAACAGGAGGGAAATGTGAAAGAAATATTGCTTTATTACAATATTAATGTGTTTTAAACTGCTTACTACATTATCACAATATTAATGTGTTCACTTCTTTACCACAAATGCATATGTGTTCGAAATCACTAATTGCCTTAAGCACAATGTGTATGTGTTTTGAAACTCCTCACAAGATATATCCCATCAGGGGTCAGCAAGGGCAAGTGAAAGAGCAGGGAACGAGTTGGGAGACGGAAGGTGAACAGATAACGGTGGGATACTCCTTAACCTTGAGTGTCATCTGTAAGACTGTTGTGAACTGCTGATGCCAATGCTCTGATGTAACCTGCACAATGAATCTTACTGAGGACAAACTAAGTTGGGAGGGGGGATGAGCAGAAGAGAATGCTTTTGATGTAACCTCCACAATATGTTTTACTTGTAACAAACTGAATAAAAAGGGAGGGACGCAAGGCCTTCGTTGGACAGTTGGTGCGAGCTAACTTCCGCGTTGGTTCTGCTGTTCCCTCCGGAGTGAAGAACAATCTCTTGCTGGTGTGAGTCTGACTCTTTTGCTATTGAACTGTTTTGTCTGTGAAACTTTGTGAACAGTTTTTCTGACAGGGGACTAAACTGAAGTGGCTTGATGCATTGCCATTAGCGCTGATGGCAATGAGATCATGCCCTAACGAGACTTTAGGTCTCTCCCCTCATGAGGTATTGACCGGACGGTTGATGCCTGGACCTAGCACATCTGGTCCGTTTAGTGAACCGGACGGTTCCCTTGAAGACATTAGAGTTGATCTTTCAGATTATATCTCTGCCTTGAATAAGATTGCACAAGCTCTCACTCACCAGGTGCCGGAAATCCTACAGAGGGACCTGGAGGAAGGAGATCTACAACTGAAGCCAGGGGATTGGATCTGGCAGAAACACTTTAGAGTTCACTGGAGTCTTCCAAAGTGGAAGGGTCCGTTTGAAGTGTTGGAAGCTAAAACTCATTCGATTAAGGTTTTGAAGGAGGGAAAGCCCTCCAATTGGATACATCTCAGCCACTGTGCAAAAGCTGAGGATCCCAAAAGATCCCTCGCTGATATCAGATCTGACCTGAAAGCAATATGTCAGACAACAGCCGAAAGACTTGGCATCCCTTAAAGAGACCAAGAATGTTCAGAATTTTTGCTAAAATAATAATTCTGATACTCATACTGGAAACAAATCTCTCCATCTCAGATACATCCACTAAGGCCACTGATTCTGCTACAGCCCAGATCGAAACAAAATCTGTAGTATTGGCCAAGCCCATGAATTTGTCTACAAGACAAAAGCGTCAAGCCCAAAACTATCCTGCTATCTACAACGCCGAGGAAGGAAAAGATCTGACATTTCAAATTGACTACTGTTCTGTTGCCGATTGTGGGTCCCGCACAAACGATGTCATTTGGCGACCAAACCCAAAGTATCTCTGTCTGGTCTGGCATCCTAATTGTAAGATTGATTCACTTTGCAACCTCAGCAGGTCTATTGCAAAATGTACCACCCGTGAATGCATCATGAACATTCTTCGATCTAAAACCGATTCACTTTGTTCATCCTGGAAGAGTGTTGTTGCTAACACTGGCCCCTCCAGATGGAATTGTCATTCAACTGATCTCAATCCACTGGCCCAAAGAATCTCAATAGCTAAAATGACGGCCAAAGCAAATTGTGTTAAGAATCGATGTAATCCTCTTTCTGTTCATCTTTCATCCCCTGCACTCAAAGACACTGGACTGTATGGTTTAGGAAGCTGGGAAAATGGACATGATCCAATAGGTATATTCTTCCTGAATGTAACTAAGAAACGCACTTCTGAATTAGATAAAATTAACATTATTGCAACCGAAACGGGATATTATGAAGAAAACATGTGGTTAAAATGGATCCATCTAACTGCTAAACAACATAAGAAATATGACTGCATAATGTGTTCTCGGGCTAGACCAACATTGTTCACCACACCTGCTCCTTTGCATCATATAGATGATCCGGCTGGATTTTTTTGTATGCTGGATTTGATGATGACTGAGAATCCCCGAAACTGCCACGCTCTAGATGTATTGTATGGCGTTGCATCTGACAGTACTATTCCTCCAATTTTTACTCCCATTAAGAATAATTACACATGTCTCAATAGGGTGGGATGGGTGAACGAGACAATACGTAATTATGGTTGGTTAACTGATAATTGGTGCCCTACTAAGATCAATGTTACAACTTGGAATAATGCTACATCTTTGCCAGTCAGTAGAGCTGACCTGTTCTGGTATTGCGGTGGTCGTACCCTTCACAACATACTTAAGAAGAATTGGGAAGGGCAGTGCGCTCTTGTAAGATTAATGCTGCCAGTAACTTTGATTGGCCCCGAACTATCCTATGATTTATCTGTTGATTGGAACCATTTAGATCCCTTAAATAACTACTTGAGCAAAAGACCAAGAAGGGCAGCTTTTGATTTAAATTTCGATCTTTCAGAAGGAGGTATCACTTACTATGACGCTATTGGGGTGCCTAGGGGGGTGCCTGAAGAGTACAAAATGGCTAATGACATACTATCGGGATTTGAGTCTATTTTTGTTTGGGTCACTGTTAATAAGAATATCAACAGAATCAATTTTCTCCACTTTAATATTCAGATGTTACAGAATCTCACCCGGAATGCAATTCAAGGTTTAACTGATGAGCTTTACCAGAATTCTCTTATGACTTATCAGAATCGGCTTGCTTTAGACATGTTACTGGCTAATAAAGGGGGTGTGTGTTACATGTTTGGTGATTCTTGTTGCACGGTTCTACCGAACAACACTGCTGAAGGGGGCTCTGTCCAGATTGCGTTGAATGGGTTAAGATTATTGGCGGAGAAAACAGCTCGTGAATCAGGTACAAGCAATCCTGTGTCTGACTATCTGTCTGATCTACTTGGTAAATGGAAGGGGGTAATTATGTCTGTAGGTACTACCCTACTGACTGTTTTTGGAGTCCTAGCACTAGGTAGCTGCTGTGTCATTCCATTACTGAGGAAAATGATTGAGAAATGTATTGTTTCTGCTTTGTCCAGAGAACGCGATGCTGTTCATCTCTTTCCTATGTTGCAGGACGAGCTCAATGATGCACTGTTGACGGGAGAGTTCGTCAACAACGCCTCACCAGACGAGCCGACATCCATGGTCGCCGAAAACGGGGCTGCTTCTTCCTTTTTACCTCGCTAAAGAGGTTTTTCAAAGCAGTGGATACTGGCTCTATAACAATATATATTCTAACAAAATCTTTACTTCAATATAGGCTTATTAGATTTTAGTTAGCTAGTGAAAATGTTTGTTTTTGATTACTCAGCATTCAATTAATCTAGTTTTAATGCATAATTTGGAATAATTTTTTTTTGGATTTTGGATTTAAGAGAAATGCTCAAAATATATATATAATGTATAACTGCATTCATTAAATGAATATGTGTTTACTCTGTTGCTTTCTCACCATATGTAATCTTTGTGTGGCACTATACGGATGATAGTTTAGCATGTTTAGTTTATAATCAGATTCGCGATTATTTTGACATCAGACTTATCTTTGTTTTATTGCATCATTAGTTCATGATGCAATCAGGGGGAATGTAAGGAAATGACAACTTTACTGTAATCAATCATCTAGATTTAACACACATTTCAAATAGTCACTTGATTAACTGATGATCTTTCATATTTAATTCATATTAAATCATCATTGTCTTGCAGTGCATTCACTTAAACCAAACTCAGGTTCACAACTCAAAGGCCGAGGTCACAAACCCTCACACACACAGAAAGATTAAACAATCCCAGATTCCAGGAAGTCTGGACACCTGTCTGAGAATTCACTCTGAAGGACACAAGTCGCTGGGAACAGATTCGAGAAGAAAACAACTTTGGTAAATTTCCACTACGATCACGTGCGACCGGCCATTTTAGAATCAAGTGTTTACAGTTACTGACCAATCCTACATTCACATTTGACTAGAGGTGTTAACCTGAATATTCTACTATAAAGATCCACCATTTTGTCTGATCGTTGCGTTCTGGCATTCGAAGACGTCTGCGATAGATCTCTCTGCTTGCTAGCGCCCGTGATCACGTAAGTTCTTATCTCTGACTTTTGCATAATTCACTAAACGAGCATTATTTCTCTTAAACTCAATACTGTGTCTGTGTCTTTCTTGTCCACCACCACGTACGAGACCGGGGAGGGGTCGGTGTTCACCGGAACACCATTCCCTGACACCCATGACGACGGACGGCAGCGCCGGTCGATAAGCTCTCCTCAGCTCCCGGCGTTTAACTCCGGCGCGGCATCCCCGTCTCCTCTTCATAATATCCCGGGGGATGATGGGTCGCTCCTCCGGCCGCACCGCGGAGAAACGCAGCGCCAGCAGCTGATCCCGACTGTAGACGATGGCCATTACGCGCGCAGGACGCCCGTTGCGCACCAGAAAAGGCGATGAAAAACTTTCCTTTTTCACTGAAAGTTTCCAATTTTTATAGAAAACTGTCCGCGAGTCTTAAAGAGACAGTATGATGAAAAGGAAAGTTTGAAAAGACAGAGGCAAACCTCGGAAAAAAGTAATAAACCCAAAAAACACTCGGAGCTGCTGTTAAAGTCGCCGTCCTGTCGGCGCCATCTTGAGTGAGGCTGGATCAGATCAGTGATGTAAGGAGGAGCCTGACCATGAATAGCTCTGAAAGTAAGAACTAGAATTTAAAAGTTGATCCTGAAAGAAACTGGAAGCCAGTGAAGAGTTTTAAGGATTGGAGAAATGTGAGTTCTTCTACTTGAGCGGGTCAGAATTCTCTCTGCAGAGTTCTGAATCGACTGCAGGCGAGACAGCTCCTTCTTGTTAAGACATAAAAAGAAACTGTTACAATAGTCCAGACGAGAAGACACAAACGCATGGATTACAAGCTCCAGATCATGTTCCGACAACATTTTCATAAATTTAGAGATTTTTCTCAGTTGAAGGAAACAGTTTCTGGTCAGTTTTCTGCAGTGTCGAACAAGAGACATGTCTTTATCAAATACAACACCCTGGTTTCTCAGGCTCAGTTTGACAGACTGACCTAAGTCACCCAAGTACTGACTCAACCCTGGAACCTTATCATCAGGAGCTATCACCAGAGTTTCAGTTTTGTCCACATTTAGCTGCAGAGTCCAATTATAATGAAGATGATTCCAGATGACATAACTCTCGAATATAGTCGTCAGAGGAGAAGTGATGATGAATGGAAAGTTGACGAGATAGTCAAGTTTCTAGTGAAGGAAATTCGGAGCAGAGAATGCACCCCACGCCCCCACCGCTCAAGATGTCAACGAAGAAAGGCGAGAAAATTGATGCCGTCCCAACGCTGCGCGAACTTGATATTCAGATGCGAGAAGATGAAGGGCACCGGGTGGAGCGGGAGCTGAGCGGCGGTGATACGTGGAGCAGAGCCGGGAGGAGACGAGGAGCGCGGCCCGCGGTGCTGACGAGCACGGATGTTTAAGCCTTGTTCCAGGAGCCCGAGTGATTTCCTCAAAACGGATATGCCGAGTTTGAAAAACGTTTGGAGTTCACTGTGATACAGTTAGGATGACTTTGACTTTATATTTTTTCACTTTTGACGGAGCTTAACGACGGCTCTGAAAGCGAGTTCTTTCCTCATGTGCAGCGACTGCTTAGTGAACCTGACCACAGCTGCAGACTCACACTGGGTGTGTCAACCCCGGGAGGAAGTGTCACCATCCTCTGCCCAGGATACAATCGGGCAACTGGCTCTATCAGGTTTGAAAATGTAATAGCTGCATAAGACAACTAAGGGACCAGTCGGGTATGTGGAAGTTATTTTTGAATCTTGTTTATATAGTTTTTGTGTGTGTTTTGTTCTACCTTGAGACCGTGTTGAAACTTCATTATTATCTTGGGTTTTTGTTCGAGTTCAGCAATGGAAGATTTCGGGAAATGTTTACAATGTGGAGGGTTTTTGAGAAGAAGGGAATGACGAGTTTACTTATTCACTAACTTATGAACAAGTTAAAGTTTGTGACTTACAATGTAAAGGGTATAAATAATCATATAAAGCGGAAAAAAAATACTTATTCAACTTAAACAACTGCACTGTTCTACAGCAATGATCCAGGAGACTCATTTAGACACAAATGAACATAAAAAATTGAAAAGAGAATGGGTGGATCAGGTATTTAGTGCTTCCTTTAAACATGGTAAAAATAGGAGTTGCCATTCTTATAGGCAAACTGGCATACTTCAAACATGAAACTACAATAGAAGATGAGCAGGAGATATGTGATGGTCATCGGATTCATAAGCGGCATAAAAATAACACTTGTTAACATATATGGCCCAAATGAGAACGCTGCAGACTTCTATAAAAATATTTCATTATTACTAGCTAAACATGCAGAAGGAATTATTTTATTTGGAGGTGATTTCAATTGTGTTTTGAGACAGAACTCGGACCGACTTCCCGCAGGACCATTAACCAAAAAATCACGTGCCCTGAAGTGTATGATTGAAGAACTGAGTTTAGTTGATATATGGCGCTTGCGCCATCCTAGAGTAAAGGACTTTACTTTTATGTCACAGGTTCATGGCAGCTATTCAAGACTGGATATGTTTCTTATTTCAAGTTCTGACATGTGTAGAGCTGTTGAATGCACTATAGAACCCATAAACATATCTGATCACGCCCCAGTCACACTAAATTTACAAGTAAGGCAAAGTGATGGAACAAAATATTGGAGATTAAATGTGTCATTACTTAACGACGAAACTATCAGAAACGACATTGCCTAACAACTCTCTGAATACTTTACTATAAATGATAATAATATGGTGTCACTATCTACACTATGGGATGGCGCTAAAGCAGTAATGAGGGGCAATATTATTGCCATCTCATCTAGAAAAAAGAAGGAGAAGCTAAATGAACAATTGCAATTAGAGAAAGAAATCAGAAAATTAGAGATAGAATATCAACGAGCAAAAAATCTGATTACTTTTGATTTACTAAAGGAAAGCCGACAGAAATTAGATAATCTCTTGACATATAAAGCAGAAGGGGCACTTCGATTTGCAAGTAGAAAATACTATGAGATGGGTAACAGATCAGGCCGCCTTCTGGCCTACCAGTTACGTAAAGCTCAGGCCAGTAGAGTAGTGCACAAAATTAAAGGTCCTAAAAATAATCAGATGCTACTACAACCTAAAGAAATTGCAGATGCATTTGCTTCTTACTATGGCACATTATACAAAGGGCATGAAGGATCCGACAAAATACAAAATATTGAATCCTTTTTTCAATCAGTGAAACTAAACAGTTTGACAACAGAGGAGGCTGATATGATCATCTCAGATGATGAAATCAAAAACACCATTCTTAAACTTAAAAACAACAAAGCACCAGGTACTGATGGCTTCCCTGCCGAATACTATAAAACATTTATCAGTGAGTTATGTCCAGCTCTATGCAGAATCTATAACTATTCCTTGACTAAGGGAGATCCACCAGGTTAATGGTCAGAGGCATTAATAAGCGTAATTTACAAGGAAAATAAAGACCCAACTTTATGTGCCTCATATCGATCTATTAGCCTCCTCTGTGTTGATCTTAAAATTCTGAAATATATTATATCAAACAGGATACAGAAATATATTCATAAATTAATAAAAAAGCCAGATCAGACAGGTTTTTATTAAAAACAGACAAGGTACTGACAACATCAGAAAAGCTCTTAACTTGCAGCCAACCGTATACAAATAAGAAACTATGTCAATGTTCCTTAGCTTAGACACAGAAAAGGCCTTCGACATGGTTGACTGGGTCTTTCTCCAACATACCTTAAAGCATATGGGCTTCAATGAAACATTCAAAAAGTGGATTCAAGTGTTAGGGTTAATGGACATTGCTCGCAGTGGTCCACGCCAAGGGGATTTTTTTTCTTTCTTTTTGATTTGCCTTTGTATTACTGTGTTTCTTGTATCTACCTGATGGGTGACTTAAATAGGAGTACCTTGTTGTATGTATACTACATATTATGGATATGTCATCTTTGATTGATGTGAATTGACAATAAACAAGTTCAACAAAAATGTATATGTTAATGTATAAACAGTACCAATTATGAATACACACTCATAAAGAATATATCAATTTAAACGAATGACAAAATAACGAGATACATTATCGAAATAAATAAAGTTTCTCCTACTCATGATCGCTATTAAAAATAATACATAACACAAACAAAATCTTGTTTTTTGTTATATTAAATCAGACACGCTTCCATTTTAAAACATATGAAAATATGTATATATGAATATTATAAATACACATTTTCAGTTCACAATTGTTCGTTGTATCTTGAATAAATGACAGATAAATACGGGCTGAATTGAAAGGGGCGCATGCGCACGCAGCGACCGGCAACAGTCATGTTTTTACGGTGCGTTTCAAACACCTACAGCTTAACTTATCAAAATGTCATTTGATAAGGCAGTCCAAACTCAAAATAGTGACCAGTTCGTCTATCACTATTACAAATAAACGTTGCAGGCCTGAATCGTGGCTCGGGTGCGTTGAGACCAAAAACGATGAGGCCGCTTCGCTCCGTAGAGACAATACTTTAAAAAAAAAGAAACTGAGCGTCTGGTTCCGTGTCCAGGGGACTTGGAGGTGGCTGGTCATCTTATCCAGCTAACCAGCTTCAGGTGGTGTTGGCGATCCTCTCAGCTGTGCGACGTTAACGAGGAGTTGCGTGAGTTGAGTCTCCTTCTTTTTCATTCCTTTTTTGTGTGTAATTTTTCGAGTATATATGAATCCCTCAAAGGGACGTGTTGCCTCATCATGAGCTGTGCGCGGCTCTTACAAGAGATGACGCCTTCTTTATAGATCTCCGTCGTTTCAACCTCTTTCTCCAAATCCTCCATCGCCGTGAGCTGTTCAATATCAGAGTCCAGTTCAAGTAGAGTTCTCTCCTTCGCGGACAACATGTCCAACAAGGTGCTCAAGTTATCCATGTCCGGATCTGGCTTCGTCATTTCTCCGTCAATCTGGTTCAAAAGACGCGTCGTTGCTCCTCTGATCGCTCCTCGCTTTATTCTCATTCTTTCCATTTTTGTTCTACTTTCCTCTTCAGACGTCTGAGGTGTTTCTCCGTTTCTGTGTCCGTGGCTCATTGTAATCCCGGGTTTCGGCACCAAAAAATGTGTAGAAAAAATGTCTTGTCTTGGCTCATTCACTGTCAAATTGTAAAAAAAAACAACTATTTCAGGTGTTTATCTGTCAGACAACATCCGGTTTCTAACACAATTATTATCGCACAGTCATTCCTTTTCATCTGTTTTAACTAAAAATACCGATAATATTAAATAAGCAGGTTTTAATCAATGCTATAAATCGACAAAAAATAAACTGATATAAGTCAAAATAATTCATTTAAATTTTTTTAAATATATAGTATTCAACGTTTTAGAGCCAAGTGTTTGATAGTAAATGTTAGATTTTCAAAGATCAAAAATCAAAGATGAATGTTACCCAGTGACGTTGCTTCGTTGTTGCATCCGATCTCCCTGTGAATCTCCACAAACACCTTCAGAGCTCCAGCCTCAGTGAAGGTCGAAACCAACAGGGGGGTTATTTCCAGGTAGTTCTTGTTCTCCACCAGCCAACATCTGACCTGGATCAAAGATACCTGGTGTTCGTCCACAAAGTGTCGACCTGAAGATAGAGAAGGAGAATTTCAGAACTAAGATTAATTGAAGCACTTTAGACTATAATACTACAATTCTAAATATTCAACGTTACCTTACTTTAATTCTTCATTGGTAAGTTTGTCTTTTCAGATTATCTTTTTAAGTTAAATAAATAATAACATTGTCTTTATTCTGACACAATAACTACAACATATTAAGGTATAAACAGTAGCATTATAAATACACACTTGTAAAGCATATATCAATTTAAACAAACGAACGACATACTTTATCAAACTATATAGTTTCTCTACTCATGATCGCTATTAAAAAATAAAGCTGCAAACACCTCAGACTAACTAACTCCAGAACAACATCCGTTCCCGTCAAAGCGCATCCAGAGACGGAAAAATAACTTCATCACCCGCACATGCAGGTGTGTCTCACCCTAACAGCTCTACTGACAGCGTCCTTCCCAATGCAAGTAAAACAAATAAAAATAAAAAAATAAAATAAAATAAACAACTCATTTAGGAAGCGGTACCTTATTTTATGAGTCACAGTAAATTACGGCCCCGAATACCGGGGAACAGGACCGCGCACTGATCGTACCCCATGCATACGTCCCTGAACGCCACGTTGTCCGCCCGACACCTGCACCAGATCAGCCGACTGTCACAGGAGAGGGGCAGACTGAATGACGCATCCCTTTATATTCTCCGCTACGTTAACAGGTGAGGCCACCGCCAATGAGAAGGGCGTACTTAACCAAGAGAATGTAAACTTAATAATAAAATATCAAACTGAAAATAACCATCCGGTTACCTAGTCGAGGCCGTCAATCCCTTGCCTGATAGTGACTTTCATGCTTCGATTTAACAACCCATGAAGATATACATTATCAAAATATATCGTTTCTCCTTCTCATGATCGCTATTAAAAATAATACATAAAATAAACAAAATCTTGTTATTGTTATATTAAATCAGATACGTTTCCATTTTAAAACATATTTTCTTTTTTAAATCTCTTTATATATATATATATATATATGAGTATTATAAATGCACATTTTTAGTTCACTATTGTTCGTTGTATCTTGAATAAACGACAGATAAAGTGATTTTTGTCCATTTGATGGTTCTCCGAAAAGCAGATGTCCACGAGATCGGCTGTGTTTCCTTCACTTCCATTTTAAAAACGCGGGTTTGACAGCTCATGAGTGAAGTGAAAATAGACCTGAGACCGGAGGTTGTTTCTCCCGCAACAGTGTTGTCCAGAAACACCTGCGCCATCGATGTCGTCACGTTTGGCGGCAGAGAAACGCCATGGAACGGACGCACCAATATGGAACCTTTACGAGTAAAAAGCTGACTTGGATCAAAGATGAATGTTACCCAGCGACTCTGCTTCGTTGTTGCATCCGATCCCCCTGAGGATCTCCTCACACACCTTCGGAGCTCCAGCCTCAGTGAAGGTGGAGACCAGCAGGTCACTTATTTCCAGGTAGGTCTTGTTCTCCACCTGCCTATGTCTGACGTGCGGCTCCTCTTTGCGGTTCAGGAGCCTGTGGCAGAACCTGTCCAGGTTATCCTTCGACAAATCTTCCAGAGCTCCAGAGATAATGACCGCAATGTTCGCCATCTTTCACTTGAACGTCTCACTTTATCTCGTCTGGGTTCAATATTTATAGATATACGGTAAGTGGTCACGCCCACACTGGTGGGCCGGCACTGACATGGCCGGCTAGTGGGCCGGCCCTGACATGGTGGGCCGGCACTGACATGGCCGGCTAGTGGGCCGGCCCACTAGTGCCGGCCCTGACATGGTGGGCCGGCACTGACATGGCCGGCTAGTGGGCGGCCCACTCACGCCCACACCCTCACGAACTAGTGGGCCGGCACTGACATGGTAAAAGACCAGGTGACATGGTGGGACGGCACTGACATGGCCGGCTAGTGGGCCGGCACTGACATGGTGGGCCGGCACTGACATGGTGGGCCGGCACTGACATGGCCGGCTAGTGGGCCGGCACTGACATGGTGGGCCGGCACTGACATGGCCGGCTAGCGGCCCACTAGCGCCGGCCCACTAGTGGGCGTCCCACTCACGCCCACACCCTCACAAACTAGTGGGCCGGCACTGACATGGCCGGCTAGTGGGCCGGCCCTGACATGGTGGGCCGGCACTGACATGGTTGGCTGGCCCTGACATGGTGGGCCGGCACTGACATGGCCGGCTAGTGGGCCGGCACTGACATGGTGGGCCGGCACTGACATGGCCGGCTAGCGGCCCACTAGCGCCGGCCCACTAGTGGGCGTCCCACTCACGCCCACACCCTCACAAACTAGTGGGCCGGCACTGACATGGCCGGCTAGTGGGCCGGCCCTGACATGGTGGGCCGGCACTGACATGGTTGGCTGGCCCTGACATGGTGGGCCGGCACTGACATGGTGGGCCGGCACTGACATGGCCGGCTAGTGGGCCGGCCCACTCACGCCCACACCCTCACAAACTAGTGGGCCGGCACTGACATGGTAAAAGACCAGGTGACATGATGGGCCGGCACTGACATGGTGCCGGCTAGTGGGCCGGCACTGACATGGTGGGCCGGCACTGACATGGTGCCGGCTAGTGGGCAACACTGCCCACCCATGCCGCCGGGTCTGGTCTTTTACCATGGCTAGCTCCAGCCTCAGTGAAGGTGGAGACCAGCAGGTCACTTATTTCCAGGTAGGTCTTGTTCTCCACCTGCCTACGTCTGACGTGCGGCTCCTCTTTGCGGTTCAGAAGACTGTGTGTGACTGAACAATGGCTCTGGGTCGACTCGCACAGAATCCTCGTTCACTGACCGAATCCCTGATGCGCGAATCACCGGAAGAGAATCCTTTTCACTGAACGAATCTCTTTTGAGAATCCCCGGATGAGACCTCGATCTCTCACTCACCGACTCTTTTTCGAGAATCCCCGGATGAGACCTCGTTCACTCACCGACCGACTCTTTTCGAGAATCCCCAGATGAGACCTCGTTCACTCACCGACCGACTCTTTTCGAGAATCCCCAGATGAGACCTCGTTCACTCACCGACCGACTCTTTTCGAGAATCCCCAGATGAGACCTAGTTCACTCACTGACCGACTCTTTTCGAGAATCCCCAGATGAGACCTCGTTCACTCACTGACCGACTCTTTTCGAGAATCCCCAGATGAGACCTCGTTCACTCACTGAACGAATCTTTGAGAATCCCCGGATGAGAATAACCGGAATAGAATCACCGGATGAGAGTCCTCGTTCAGTCAAAATAAAACAAAAATAATAATAATAATAAAATGTAATATAAACTTAAGTGCAATCAACAATGAATTAAAAAGGCCTCCTTTAAGTAAAAACATTTATTAAAATAAGAAATCCTTTAAAACTAAATGTTCTGTAGCGGAGTCCCTCTCTCCCTCCTCAGCCCCTCCCGCACCCACGAGTAGCTGCGTCGTTCGCTGACGAAGAGGATTCAGCGAGTCATAGAATCATAGAATAATCATCATCATATCATGATAATCATCATCATAGAATCATCATCATCATATCATGATAATCATCATCATAGAATCATCATCATCATATCATGATAATCATCATCATAGAATCCTCCCACCGGAACGATCGCGGCAGAGTGAGTTCAACTGAACTGAGAAAGGAACATGAAGTGATTCGGTTCAGTACGTTCACTCAAAAGATTCGTTCTTTTGACAAATCGTTTGCTAACGACACAATACTAGCATTCATATCACTCTTCTTCACTCTCGCTTCATCTCTACATCAATCATTCACTAGCGCCTAGTGTTCAGGCGGAAACACCACACCTGCCGAATACTATAAAACATTAATCAGTGAGTTATGTCCAGTTCTCTGCCGAATCTATAACTATTCCTTGACTAAGGGAGATCCACCAGGTTCATGGTCAGAGGCATTGATAAGCGTAATTTACAAGGAAAATAAAGACCCAACTTTATGTGCCTCATATCGACCTATTAGCCTCCTCTGTGTTGATCTTAAAATTCTGAAATCTATTATATCAAACAGGATACAGAAATATATTCATAAATTAATAAAGCCGGATCAGACAGATTTTATTAAAAACAGACAAGGTACTGACAACATCAGAAAAGCTCTTAACTTGCAGTCAACCGTATACAAAAGAGAAACCATGTCAATGTTTCTTAGCTTAGACGCAGTGACACAACAGTGTAAACAGAGAAGTCGATCTGACGTCTCACAAGTCACATTTTCAACAAGGCTGAAGAAACCAAATCAAAACTACAGGCAGAGAAACACCTGGCAGACGTTGTTGTTGTGGTGTTAAGGGACTATGTTTTCTATATCGCACGGCGCATGGATACATCGGGAGTGACGTGTGTGTTGTTCTTGGTCCGAAGCTACGGCTAAAGACGTGTGTAAATAAAGCTCCTACACGGATATTCCACGCTTGTTTATTTGTGACTACATATCACTACAGTTGTCTTGTCAGCTGCCAGGCGTTCAACTGAGCTGTGGAAGAAGCAGGGCCTTCTCTGCTGGCCTGAACATTATCACAAAACGAATTCAATTTCCGGGGAGACTCAAGCGGCAGGCGCCTCCGTAGGCCCGCACCGGGGCCTTCGGAGGCACTGGCTCGGATCAGAATTCTTTCACTCTCTCACACACACAGGGAGCAGGTTGAGCCAGTGACACTTTTTATGTTATTCAATTTTCTATTCAGAAATCAAAATAACAACAAACGCCCGCACCGGCGCTTTTTTTTCTTCGAAAAAGTCACCCGTACCGGCGCGTCCGAACGCCCTGAGAATCTCCACACAGGGAAGCACGCGTTTGTTCGAAAAAGTCGCACTCACCGGCGCGTTCTGATGCACTGACTTGGATCAGAATTCTTTCACTCTCGGTGCACCCACACACACAGGGAGCAGGTTGAGCCAGTGACACGTTTTATCTTTTTCAATTTTAAATTTAGAAATCAAATTATACAGACACAAACAATTTTAACAAAAAGCTCGACAACATCACAACAACAGTATTTTACTAAAACACACCTTCAAGGTTTGAGCCCAATCTTGGACACAACAGTATAAACAGGGAAGTCGATCTGACGTCTCACAAGTCACATTTTCAACATGAAGGCTGAAGAAACTGTAGTGATATGTAGTCACAAATAAACAAGCGTGGAAAATCCGTGTAGAAGCTTTATTTACACACGTCTTTAGCCGTAGCTTCGAAACAAGAACAACACAACACAGCGCCAGTGTCATATTTTAAAGTTCACCAGAACGTCAAGAATTCTGAGTTTCACTTTTTTTTTCACTTTCCGACCGCTTTGTCCAGAAATAGGTCCGGTGTTAACTGTAGCTTCTCGGACAGTTCCCTATCCAAGATGCCCACGACCAGTCTGTCACGAATATTTTCATTTTTAACTTCAGCAAAGGCACATGTGTCTGCGAGCTTGTGCAGGGCGCGGAGGTAAGTATCCTCCGAGCTCTCACTGGGCTGCTGTACACGCTGGTGAAAACGTGCTCGTTCGTGTATCATATTAACTTTTGGCACAAAATAATTGTCCAGTTTGCCCAGCACGGTATCATATTCATCTTCTCCCTGCCCAAAGAAGAACGTTTTAAACACTTGCTCGGACTCTTTTCCAAGCGAGTAGAGCAGCGTACCAGACCCGGCTGCATAAACATATTTAAGGGGGGCATTACATTTTTTTAAGGGGGGCAAACTTTTCAACCTAAAAACTGATTTGCTTCAGGCTCTGTGAACAATGGCTCTGTGACTACTTGCACAGTACAAATAAATAATTTCCCCATTCCTAAAAAGGGACAGTTCATCCCAAAATCTAAAAAAAAGTAACAACCAACAACAAAGTTTAGTGCTGTGTCCATTTATTAAAATAAAGCGCCATACAATTCTCTTCTACTAAAAACATAGGCACTGAAGTCAACATGAACACTGGAGTAAACTGTAAACATTCAAACTGGGAGACGTAGCTACAGCAGTTGAGGAGCAGAAGGAGCAGAACAAAGCTGTGTTACCCTTCTGCCTTTAAGTGTGCATGTGTGAGGGAGAGAGAGACTCACAGAAAGGCTAAACAACTTTTAGTAGAGTGGCAGGTGGTGTCAGTGGTCTGTTTGAAACCGTCTTAACACCATGTCCTTCCACTCATTTCTAAATTTCCGTGTCAAGTCTTTCTCAAAGGCCAACTGGATCAGGTGGGCCTTACGTTGATGAAGCATTGTTTGACGATGATCAGTGAAAACATTTTTAAGAGTTGAAAATTAATTTTCACAGGATGCAGTGCTTGCTCCAAAAGTCAGGCCATGTTTAAATGCTTGAAGGACTGTAGGCATTGCTTCCAGTGGCCTCTGGAACTGCTTCAAAATCTGTGAAGATGGAGAAATAAGGTTTATATTAATATCATTACGACCATAATGATTCCCTTGATAACAATATAATGCAACTTCATGTTAAACACTGATAACAATTTGCAATAAACAAAATGAAAGTAGATTGAACAATCAAATAAGTTGTCATCTCATTAAACAAAATCATGTTAGGTGTGATGTGTGATCCGTTTGACTGCTTGATGAAGCCCAGATGCTGAAAAATGTGTTTGTTTAAAGGTCACCAAATGACCATCATGACAATTGTCATCATGTCATTCTACAAGAGAATTGTTTTTAAGGTACAATAAAAACAATACTGAACGTTCACCGAGCCTTAATCACCCGTTTCATTGTCCACTTCTCCTCATCCGGTGGAGAAGACTCTTGCATTTGTGTCCTGAGGCAGTTGAGGGCCACCTCAAATTCAGAGTCGACAGCAGGTGTCTTGGTGAGGTCAAGTAAAGGCTTTAGCTTGCTGACATCCAAGAACGTGGCTTGCACAGGATCCAGGGCATTTAGTGCCTCCATCATTTCAAAGTTATTTTTCCCAAAGCGATGTTTAAGTTCCTCATATACCGAGTCAACACAACTATAATAAATCCTGCGTAGTACTGTTTCATTATTAGTATCTACATGTGCACTTATTTCCTCAACAACGTAGTCAGCAAAGGAAGCGTTTTGTGCACGTTTTCTTTTTGATGGCCCTTTTGCCACATTGTCTCTTGCTGATAGTCTCAAAACAGGTGCTTGCACTGCAGATTAGCTGCAAAGCTATAAGAAAATAAAAATAAAACTTATTAGTACTGTAAAGAATATAACAACTTAAAGTGCAGGATTGCATGGAAAGACCCAGTGAAATAAAAACAAACAATACCATAAAAATCTTGTTGGTATGCCCACAATTCAAAGTTAGAACTTAATCTTAACATGTTTTACGTTTATTGTGAAGCATTTAACTCTTTGTTGTAAAGAGCTGCATTTCTTACATGGAAGGATGTATACAAATAATTGATTTGCTCAGAAGTAGTTATAGTTTTTTAACCATCTATATCAATAATTTTACCTGTAAGCAGATCCATGTCTTCCACCTGCAACATCTTGTTTGGGGGATCAAGATTTGCCAGGATCTTGTGCACCATCTCAGCAATAAAGATAAAGCTGGGCTCAGACATGCTCTGCCACAGTCCTGTTGCTGCTGATCTCTCTGAGCAGTGTGGCTCAGTCATCAGATGATTTCAGTATGACTGAGACTGTAGAATAGAAAAAAAAACATCTTAATATCTTCAAATTAATCAGTCCAGATTGACATACCTGTAGCAAAATGTCCACTCCAGCGTCCAATGAGCGCTTTAGTGTCTCTCCTTTGTAGAGAATGGCAACAGTTGGCTTTCTGCAGAACTTGTACAGCATGTCGCACACACTGAAGAAGTCCATCACAGCCCTTTCAACTGCCAGAGCATGGATGACCACCAAATGCAGCTGATGATTAAAACAGTGAACATACGGTATCTCTCTGTCCAGTTTTTGCTGCAGCAGTTTCCGTACCCCTCCATGTTTACCTGACATAAGCGAGGCCCCATCATATACCTGACTGATGATTTTCTCAGGGCTCAGGCCAGCTGTTGTGAGTTCTTGTAATATCGTGTCAGTCAATGTAACTGCGTCTCCCCGGTCTGCAGTGGCTATAGTAAGGAGGCGCTCAGTTGCTTCGCAGTGTTCGTTCACAAAGCGGGGAACGATGGATATATTCTCTCTGTTGGGTCTCTGGTTCCATCCACTTTTAACATGTAGAATGATTCACCAACTTCCTTCACAATGTACTCTCTTAATAAAGCACTCATTACAGTTATTATGCTATTTTGAATGTCATGGCTTGTGTAAGTTGTGAGGAATCGTTTTTGCAATATTTGCTAATTCTTAATCTTTTCTTAGTGAAAACTCAAACAAAGACAAAAATAGCCCATATCCATCCTCATTCACAGCACCATATGCATCGTGGTCACCTCTAAATGGCAGTTGGTTCACAGCAGGGAACTCCACAACATCAATAATTGCAGACAGATAATATCTGTTGCGCTGCAGTTGATCAGTGTTGATATTTCTTTATTTGTGTGAAGCCGTCTTTCCTTGTCCCTCCACATGGCCTCATAAGTCAGGTGCTCTTTGGATTCAGCATGCTGGTTTAGTCCATTTCCCCTTTCAATAGCATGCTTCCAGTCGTGGAAACCAGTAACTAAAAGAATGTTCACTCCAGTGTTCAGGTTAACTTCAGTGCTTATGTTTTCAGAAGAAATAGATGCCGCTGCTTCCTGTTCGCTCTCGTTATTACTTTTTCTTGTCAGCTTATTTGTTCGGAAGAAATTCCGGATGTCCATACTGAAAACCAAAACCAATTACTGACTCTATAAGCAACTGTAACCATTAATGTCAAATGATAACAATAACTGTAGTGGAACCTAATGGCCACTTGGATGTGCTGTTCTCTTGACATTGATGGATGTGTGTTGAGAGATCGAAGAAGATAATAAACAAAAATATTTTGAGTTGCTGTTGAGATGCGGTTAGCGTTGTTGTGTGTTCTCACATGAAAATAACTAAAGAGTTGAGCCACAACATTGTACATTTACATCACCTGTAATTGGCTGGCGAGGGTTGGCCACTTTGATGTAAAAGAATTAGCCTCCTGCCAGGGCGGGCACGGCTCACTCTGGGGGCGGGGCACTGCCCCCCAATGCCCGCCCATGCAGCTGGGTGTGCTGCCGACCCACACTGCCTTTTTCATTTTTCCTCAAGTCAGCGATGAGGTATGGTTCGTTTTCTTCCAGAGCCGTCAGGAAAACCTTTTTGGCCTCGTCACCGCCGGACCAGAGAGCAGTGGAGTAGATCTTCCTCATCCTCTCCTCCGGGGTCGTAATGCTCAATGCTTCAAGGTGAATTTGAAAAACTAACAAGTGTAGAACATGATAAGGAGGTCCTTCATAAGTTACATAAATGCGGTGTCCATCGGAATTGTAGTTAAGGAGTTATAAAGATACATACCATTCATCATTTATCAGGACAAGATGACCAAATGTTTTGGTTCAAACTCTGTTGCGGTTGATTTTTGAAACTAAAACTGGAAATTTAATGTAAGAGGATCTTTTTTAAAAACCAATACACTTTCGAAAAAAGGCCTTGAATTTCTATATTTCCATTTTAATTGTGCACATCTTCAGTCTGCGCAGATTATTCGTGTAACAGGAAGTGAAGGTACAGTGTCGTGCGATAAGTTCATGGCTGGTGATGTAATGACTCTTGTGGAGTCATTTATATTAGAACTTTACAGCGCATCTTATTTATGCCTTTATGTATCCAACAACATGGTAATACTTAACATCAACATCCTTCTTCATATCAGCATCATTCCTGTGTATAAAGAATATTTACTGTTAACAAAAGAGACATGAGCAACACACATTTAATTTTCACCTTCAGTAAATTACATTATTTAACAAATTACGTTGCTTTGTTCAATAATAAGAAGGAAATAAAATCTAGATCGCTAGATATAACCCGGTGTAGGTACATTTTCTGTCCCCCTTGTCAGTACAGGATCAGGGCAGCGAGTGTTTTGAAACTCTTTACCGTGGAGAGTCAAAGTAATCCAACAATGATTTAAAACATATTTACGTGCTGTCATGAAGTAAACAAAACGTTGTTAACTTCATTTGTATTTTCAGGTATGATGAGTTTTTGGTTTTATTAGTTATTATTATTATTATCATTATTATATCGTCAAACATAATGAATACAATAGAATAGACTTGAAGTGGTGATTTTGACTAAGGGTTCTGTATTCAAAAGTAATTTGTTTTATATGGAACGTTAATTAATGTAACTTTATTTTGTTTGTGATTTATACAATATTTTCCTCTATCAATCTATCTATTTTAATTGCTATTCTTTAAAAGAATGCAACTATACACATAAAAGCTTAAATAAAAAAAGAAGATGTTTATTCAATTTATAAATAAGATTCTGTTTTTATTCATTACTACTCAGTTACTATTTCAGTTAGTAGATACATGTTAATTTCCAAATGTCATATTACAATATGACGTTTAGGAGATTGATCTCTCGTCAAGTTCAGTGAGCAGTGGAGTTACCTGTTACCAACTTAACATGGGATATAATCGGCAAATTGTCTTTTTTCGGCTTTGCACGGATTCCTGGAGAGACAGAGAAAATAATTTTAGAAATATGAAGACTCTTGTGAAGACTCACGTACAGGATAAGCGGGGAAAGGAAAACAAGGAGAGTTGCGGGGAATTTATTCTGATGACCCACATCCAGGATTTTGCCTTTTGCGCGTATTAAAAAGTATGTTAGTTGCATCAATCCTTGGTTTGTTTTTGAGGTTTGTCTAATTAAATGCATATTATCCACTCTTCTGTTAGGCATCAACACTGGGCATCGAAGCCTCTCATCCCTCGTCTTCCTGCCCATGGAAAATTGGAGGATACAATGTTGCAAAACATTAGAACCAAGACAGTTGTTTATTTACAGAAGTTGTTTTATTTATTATGATGATGTGTTAATATAAATAAATGTGATTGTGTTCTTGTACACACTAAATATGTCTGTTTTCATGTCTGCATACAGTAATTGTACTATAGTTGGACTATTCTGTATTATATAACCTATAAAAATGTTGATTTTTATAGGTTAGAATAATCGATGTAGTTATACTCAAAGGCCACTAGATGGTAGTAATGTATATAGAAAATGAACTTAAATGAAAATGAATTAACTACGAGCGTTGATAAAACATAATATGTTGTACATCATCAAATGCTATTTTAGGAATAACTAATGAAGCTAATTATTTTTCGTTTATTTTCAACTAAATAACTTGTTTGTATCAAACAGTTAGTCAAAGTTAATATTTAGATTAAATTATTCTTTGTCCAAACATTTAGCTATGATCCATTTCACAATAGCTTTGTGAATAAAATACTAATGAAGTAAACAAAGGTCGGATATTCGTCGCGTGTTTACTTCATTCAACTTAAAATTAAATGTGTGTTGTACACTTTTGTTTACAGTAAATGTTATTTAGACACAGGAAGGATGCTGATATGAAGGATGCTGATATGAAGAAGGATGTTGATGATACCTTTTAATATGTTGTTGGATACATGGGCATAAATAAGATAAGAAACGCTATAAAGTTCCAATAAATATGACGTCACCAGCCATGAAACTTACGCACGCAATACAGAATAAATGGAAGGTACACGGACCACACAATGAAATCATTTTAACTTACCTTGCTACTCGACCAACTCCAACATGTCGTCTACGTTTCATTGCGTTGTCTGGCTCCGTTCCTGATACCAGGAAATTAAATTGGCGCCAAATAGCTCACCTGTCCGCCAGCGCATCTGCCTCAGAGCGAAAGGTGATGTGTTGTGGTGCAATACCGCCTCCTACTGGTATGGAGTGTGAATCAGGAAGCAACGCGTTGCATATATAAATTATAGGAATTAACACATACATCTAAACGATCTAATATTCACTTGAATAATTTAATTATTTTAACAGTCGTTCGGCATCTTCAGTTGAGATAATTACAGTATTATTATACTTTACCGCCATCAATGATCACTTTGAACGCCCATTATAAACTATTGTGTTCAAGATATTGCCTGAGTGGACCAGTGGGAGGTTGACAAATGTTTAGCTTCATGAATACTCACTTCTATATTCTACTTTTTGTACTCTATAAATACATATACAGAAAGAAAATGAATGGTTTCCACAGACACAAGTAGTTCAAGAAAAAGCTACACATTTATAAAAAATGTTTCATCGAGAAATTAAATGATTTGTTGGTTTCGAACTATTTCCTCAAGTCGGCGATGAGGTACTCCTCGTTTTTCTCCAGGATCTCCAAGAAGATATTTTTGGCTTCGTCGCCGCCGGAACAGAGGGCAGTGGAGTAGATCTTCCTCATCCTCGCCTCACTGGTCGGAACGGCCATGATTTCGTTGTAACGCTCTTGCTGGATGACATGTCTGTCCAGGAGCTCGTCCAAAATCGGGGGGATGTTGGTCACTCTCCGGGTCAGATGCAGTCGGTGTTTGTCCACAAAGTGTTGACCTGAAGAAAGAGTAGGAGAATTTCAGAACTAAGATTAATTGAAGCACTTTAGACTATCATTATTCTTTCTATTCAACTCACGATCTGCAGTAGCACACGCTCCTGATGGAAGCATCTTAACTGAAACACAAGCTGATGATGCAAAATAATTAAATCACAATAACATTTATTTGAAAGAAGTAAAAATAGCATCTTGTTTCTTGTTTAGATCAATTCATATTGACTGTAAATAAATGTATAGAGATGTGTTCAGAACAAATTAAATTTGGACGCTTAGTAAAAACTGTAGTTATTCTTTCAAACCGTGAAATTCTGATCATTTAATTATTTGTAAACAAGATTAAAAAAACTGCAATTCTAAACATTTAACGTTACTTTACTTATATTATTTTATTGGCGAGTTTGTGTTTTCAGATTATCTTTGTAAGTTAAATAATAACATATAATGACATAGTAACTACAACATATTAAGGTATAAACGGTACCGTTATAAATACACACTTAAAGCATATATCAATTTAAACAAACGAAAAATAATGATATACTGTAAATTATCAAAATATATAGTTTCTCCTATATTAAAAATAATACATAACAAACAAAATCGTGTTATTATTATATTCAATCAGATACGTTTCCATTTAAAAACATATTTCCTTTTTTTTTTTTATGTATATATGAATATTATAAATACACTTTTTTAGTTCACTATTGTTCGTTGTATCTTGAATATACGACAGATAAATCCTTTTTTTAACAGTATTTGACGTTTTAGAGCCATGTGTTCGATAGTGAAAGTAAAATTTTCGGGAAGTGATTTTTGTTCAAGTAGATTCGACAAACACTGACAGATCAAAGATGAATGTTACCCAGTGACTCTGCTTCGTTGTTGCATCCGATCTCCCTGAGGATCTCCACACACACCTTCAGAGCTCCAGCCTCAGTGAATGTGGAGACCAGCAGGTCACTTATTTCCAGGTAGTTCTTGTTCTCCACCTGCCTACGTCTGACCTGCGGCGGCCCTTGGCGGTTCAGTAGCCAGTGGCAGAACTTGTCCAGGTCATCCTTCGACAAATCCTCCAGAGCTCTAGAGATGGCGATCTTAACGCTCGCCATCTTTCACCTGATCGTCTCACTTTATCTCGTCCGGGAAGTAAGTGTGGACACGCCCACTTCCACCTTCGTCCACCAACAAACAATGAACTTGATACACTGTGACTCGCAGCAACAACGTTACTACTACTAATACAATAATAATTATATATATTTTTTAAATCGTTTCAAAAAGAATGTGGTTAAATTCATCATTGATTTAAAGTTGATCATATTATTGTGAATTACTATTGCAATGTTCATTTTTCACGATACTGTACCGATATTTATTTTTTTGCTTTCAAATCATATTTCACTTCCTACAATCGTATTTTCATGGTTTATATTTCGAAAAAGTGTGTTTAAAAAAAAAATCGATTTTGGATTTACAATTTACATGTAAATACTTAATGAAAAAAGTTATTTTTTGTGTTGCACTTAAACTTCCGCTAGATGGCAGCAGTCACTATGTGCTCCGCAGTTTAAGGAACGCATAGTTAAATTATCATGTTTTTAATATCATAACATTGAAATAATAAAGTGTGTATAATAGTTTCCATTGCTGTGGTGTTAGCTGTAACATTTACCTTTATATTAATATTAGCAATACCAGTGTTGTTAGTTGTACGATTAGTTGTTTAAGTGATTGTATTAACAGTAAAAGTAATTTTATTTTAACTACATTCACTACATGAATTAACACTGCTTTATCAGCTAGAGACGACGGTTGCATTCATTTCTGTAATGGGGGAAATTCTGAGAGTACTTTGTGAATCATGTAGGAACAAAAAAACGACAAACATAGTTTCATATTGTTGCTGGAAAAACTGTTGCAATTTCAATGTTCTAACACTAGGGGGAACTAAATAACTGTTCAACCCTATAACACTGACTGGTTAAAAGTCAGGAACATATTCACGGACCGACGTTCAGTTAGAAAAAAGTAAAAATACAACAGTACAACCTGCAATTAACTACAATTAAGTGCAGAAAACATCTCACTTAAACAATGAATGAGCAAGAGCTCTGGACTGGTTACAACAAGATGTTTGTGTATTTACATCTATGTACATTTAATTGTATGCCGACGATGTTGTTGTGTATTTGTCTACTTGTTTTTAGAGACTTTGTGTCAATGTGTGAGGTTTGTTTTTAAGACAGAATGAGGACTCTGAAACAGAAGTTTCTAAATAGTTGGTTTGAATACACATGAACAACACGGACAACTTATCACGTTTGTTTGCTAAGATTCCAGAAGAGATTCTTCGTCTCTTCGTGCAGCGTCGATGCTTTAGACCAGTTGCTGCAGGAGCGAATGTTTTGAGATCGACATCGATCGCTTAAGTTTGTTTCGCCAGTTTAACCAGTTTAACCAATCACTGCCTTAGACTGGTGTCCGACCCGCCCACTTTATTTACATACGGGCAACAAAATGTCAAAATGTATAAAATCCCTAAATAAATAAAAGACAATATGTATAAATAAAAGTCAAAATGACAAAATGTCTATTTATACGTAAAATGGATCCATTCTTTGACAAAAAAAGTAATTTATTCTTACATTTATTTATACATTTTTACATTTATACATTGTGTTACGTATTTATATGTTTATTTATACATAAGTCATTTTACGTCCTACATAGACGACACCCGCTGCCAGAAATTCGTCCGAAATCGGGGGCATGTTGATCACTCTCTGGCTGAAAGATACCTGGTGTTTGTGTTGACCTGAAGAAAGAGAAGGAGAATTTCAGAACTAAATTAGTGTTATATTAAATCAGATACGCTTCAATTTCAAAACATATTTTCTTATTTAAAAAATATGTATATATTTTAAATACACATTTTCACTTACTATTGTTCGTTGTATCTCGGATATACGACAGATAAATACATTTTATAATTTTAACGTTTTTTTTTTTTATAGTATTCGGGAAGTTAATTGTTGATTTTTGTTCAAGTAGATTCGACAAACACTGACTTAGATCAAAGATGAATGTTACCCAGTGACTCTGCTTCGTTGTTGCATCCGACCCCCCTGAGGATCTCCACACACACCTTCAGAGCTCCAGTCTCAATGAAGGTCGAGACCATCAGGTCACTTATTTCCAGGTAGGTCTTGTTCTCCACCTGCCTACGTCTGACCTGCGGCTCCTCTCTGCGGTTCAGGGACCAGTGGCGGAACTTGTCAACCGCTGCCAGGAGCTCGTCCAAAATCGGGGGGATGTTGGTCACTCTCTGGACCAGCGATACCTGGCGTTTGTCCACAAAGTGTTGTCCTGAAAAAAGAGAAGGAGAATTTCAGAACTAATTGACAGGCGTCAATACACCAGGGACTTTCATGCTTCGATTTAACAACCCCTCTACACTGGACCGCCATCGGACCTGATCTTCCAAAAGTGAGGCTCGAGGGCTTCACCTCAGATATGGCGCTGGCAGACACAATACACTTTACTGCGTGACTTCAGTAATGAAACTGCTCTTTTAAAAAGAAGTCTGTCGAGTCTCTGTGACTCACACATTCACTGTCTTTTTCTATGCAGGATGTAATTAAAACCTGTAAGAAGAAATATTATTGACAACAAACTGAAGGATACACAAAACACTGACGTCATAATAAAGGAATGCCAGCAGTGACTGTTTCGCCTGAGGAAGCTTTTTGCAAAACTGAAGGTTGACTCTTATGAGTATGTTTTACAAACCTTTTATCAAGTCTGTTTGAACCTTCTTGTTTATCTGCTGGTTTGCATCCACTGACCTCAAACCAAAAAAATCTCACTCATCAGGATCACGAGCAGTACGATTATTTCACAACAGCAAACACTCACTGATCTTTACAACAACCAGGTAATAAGGAAAGCAAAATCCATCATGTCAGATAGTACTCAAGTACTACAAGCTTCTTCCCTCTGGTTCTCAGACAAACAACAGCCAAACAAACCGCTTCAAAGACTCATTCATCACCTCTTCCATCTCAATACTTACTCCACACAGTACAGACAGACCCACCAACTCACCTATAGCTCGTCCCACAGTATCTTAGTATATGTTTTTATATTTTATGTTATTTATCTTTTGAGGGGCGTCACTGTTTTTGTCTTAACTGCAGCAAAACCAATTGCCCCACAGGGACAAAAATAAAATCTTGAATCTGTTCATTGAAAAAATAAAGTGTATTTTAAAGATCAATAATTATTTACATTTTATAATTTTAGCGTTTTTTATTATATTATTCGACGTTTTAGAGCCACGTGTTCGATAGTGAAAGTAACATTTTCGGGAAGTTACTTTTTTTTGTTCAAGTAGATTCGACGAACACTGAAATGAAAACATGAATTTAAACTAAAAGTTTACAATTGCTCATTTTAGATTTTAGATTTTAGAAGGGCGTTCTTACCCAGCGACTCTGCTTCGTTGTTGCATCCGATCCCCCTGAGGATCTCCACACACACCTTCAGAGCTCCAGCCTCAGTGAAGGTGGAGACCAGCAGGTCACTTATTTCCAGGTAGGTCTTGTTCTCCACCTGCCTACGTCTGACCTTCGGCTCCTCTCTGCGGTTCCTGAGCCTGTGGCAGAACCTGTCCAGGTCATCCTTCGACAAATCATAGAGAGCATCAGAGATAATGACCTTAATGTTCTCCATCTTTCACTTGATCGTCTCACTCGTCCGGGTTCATTATTTATAGATATAAGTGACAACGCCCAAGGACATTTAATGATTTTCGACGCGGGAAGATCCTTGAAAAACTCGCCGACGCTTTCGTAGGCCAGCACCCTCACCGGCGCGTCGGAGGCGCTGACTTGGATCAGAATGCTTTCACTCTCACACACATAATTAAACTAGAAATTCTATGAAGTCTTAAAAGACCAACCCATTAATGAAACCACTCCCACCAACCAGCAAACGTTTTTCCACAGCTCAGTTGAACGTCTGGCAGCTGACAAGACAACAACGTCTGCCAAGTGTTTCTCTGCCTGTAGTTTTGATTTGGTTTCTTCAGCCTTCATGTTGAAAATGTGACTTGTGAGACGTCAGATCGACTTCTCTGTTTACACTGTTGTGTCCAAGATTGGGCTCAATCCTTGAAGGTGTGTTTTAGTAAAATACTGTTGTTGTGATGTTGTCAGTCTTTTTGTTAAAATAATTTATTTGTTTTTATTTATATTTTGATCTTTGGAGAATTTTTCTTGCTGCTGTACTTGTAAAGTTGGCATTCATTTGTGGTATTCTCTGTGTAAGATTGTTTTCTCTGAATTTCTGTGACTTGACTGAGAGTTCATGTGTCTGTGGAAACTATTTCTTGGTCATAAGAAGACGTGCTTCTTGGCAGACGTTGTTGTCTTGTCAGCTGCCAGACGTTCAACTGAGCTTTGGAAGAAAGTTTGCTGGTAAGTGGGAGTGGTTTCACTTATGGGTTGGTCTTTTAAGACTTCCCTGTTTTAATGTTTCTTACCTTCTCTAAAGCACAAACATAGGTTTTCGGATGCGGGAAGATGCCCGAAAGACTCAAGCGCCGACGCCTTCGTAGGCCCGCACCCTCACCGGCGCTTCGGAGGCGCTGACTTGGATCAGAATTCTTTCACTCTCTCACTCACACACACACACAGGGAGCAGGTTGAACCAGTGACACGTTTTTTCTTATTCAATTTTACATTTAAAGATCAAAATATACAGACACAAACAATTTTAACAAAAAGATCGACAACACCACTTTTTCGAACAAAAAAGCGCTGGTGCGGGTGCTTTTTTCGAACAAACGCTGACCGATTATTTCATGGATTATTTCTTGTTTTGCACAGACTTTACGGTGTAGTAACGTCGTTGCTTTGAGCCACAGTGTATCGAGTTCATTGTTTGGGATTATTTTGTGGACGAGCGTTCGGTCAGCGTCGAACACATGAGAGACTCGCGACGTCTCGCTGGGAAGCACGCGTTTGTTCGAAAAAGTCACCCGCACCGGCGCGTCCGAACGCCCTGAGGATCTCCACACACACCTCCAGAGCTCCAGTCTCAGTGAAGGCACGCATCTCTCCAGCTGCCTGACCAGCAGGAGCGGTAGCTCCTCGCCCTCGTCTGGTCTCGGAACGGCGAGAAAACCCGCGCGTAAAAGGTTCCATGTTGGTGCGTCCGTTCCATGGCGATCCTGATCTTCAAACATGTCCCCAAATGTCTCGTCATCAGGGGCGATAGTTTCGCGACCCCGTAGGTTCCCAGGACGACGCGCCGAGAAGCTCCGTTCCATGGCACTCCCGCCCAGAAACACCGGGACACCAAACGCGGAACTGGCTGCTCTCGACACTCTGTTAAGAGAGGAGAACAGCCTCTGGATCACGTCATCAGAATGAGTTTCCGTATTTTTAACAACTGACGGAACCCGCCGGACCAGAACAAATGCCTACCTTGGTGAACCAGCCGATGATGAAGGCTCCCCCAAGAATAAATCATTTATATTTATCGAGTTTGTGCGCTTCATTTTCGGGGGGAAAAAAAGGACATTCTACTTGAATTTACATGATTGTTTCTCAAAAGTAAATCTTATTTGTGTTGTAGTAAAAAGTAACAACCAACAACAAAGTTTAGTGCTGTGTCCATTTATTAAAATAAAGCGCCATACAATTCTCTTCTACTAAAAACATAGGCACTGAAGTCAACCTGAACACTGGAGTAAACTGTAAACATTCAAACTGGGCGAGGTAGCTACACAGCTGAGAGCAGGAGCAGAACAAAGCTGTGTTACCCTTCTGCCTTTAAGTGTGCATGTGTGAGGGAGAGAGAGACTCACAGAAAGGCTAAACGACTTTTAGTAGAGTGGCAGGCGGCGTCTGTGGCACAGTGACACCATCTCTCTCCCTGATGTTCAAAGTCCCAGATGTTTGGATACAATCAATCAAAATCACTCTGAGATCATAGAACTAAATCATATTTTAAATATGTATTCATTGTTTTTTACTATGCACCTCTCAAAACATTTTTAAATTGATTTTCATATGTTAACGTTTGTCAAAGCAAAATTGATTGAATTTGTCTGGAGCTTCAGTGACTCTTGGCAGTTCTAGCGGCTGCTTTCAGTGAGCTCTCTTCGGGTGTGTATCAGGCAATGACTCGCTGGAGCGAATGTCTGACGAATATCCAATATGAAACTAACTTCACCACAAGACAACAACGTCTGCCAGGTGCGTTCAATGCGCTCAACACGTCTGCCAAGTGTTTCTCTGCCTGTAGTTTTGATTTGGTTCCTTCAGCCTTCATGTTGAAAATGTGACTTGTGAGACATCAGATCGACTTCTCTGTTTACACTGTTGTGTCCAAGATTGGGCTCAATCCTTGAAGGTGTGTTTTAGTAAAATACTGTTGTTGTGATGTTGTCAGTCTTTTTGTTAAAATCATTTATTTGTTTTTATTTATATTTTGATCTTTGGAGAATTGTTCTTGCTGCTGTACTTGTAAAGTTGGCATGCATTTGTGGTATTCTCTGTGTAAGATTGTTTTCTCTGAATTTCTGTGACTTGACTGAGAGTTCATGTGTCTGTGGAAACTATTTCTTGGTCATAAGAAGACGTGCTTCTTGGCAGACGTTGTTGTCTTGTCAGCTGCCAGACGTTCAACTGAGCTTTGGAAGAAAGTTTGCTGGTAAGTGGGAGTGGTTTCACTTATGGGTTGGTCTTTTAAGACTTCCCTGTTTTAATGTTTCTTACCTTCTCTAAAGCAAAAACATTTTCTCGTCATCTCGAATTGTCTCCCATGTCCGTCGATTATAAAACATAATTGTTTTTAGGTTTTCGGATGCGGGAAGATGCCCGAAAGACTCAAGCGGTGACGTCTTCTTAGGCCCGCACCCTCACCGGCGCTTCGGAGGCTGACTTGGATCGATCACACACACACACACACACACACAACACACACACGGTTGAGCCAGTGACATGATCAAAATATACAGACACCAACAATTTTAACAAAAAGATCGAAAACACCACAAGCGCCGGTGCTTTTTTCGAACAAACGCTGACCGATTATTTCATGGATTATTTCTTGTTTTTTTGCTATTCTCTGTGTAAGATTGTTTTCTCTGAATTTCTGTGACTTGACTGAGAGTTCATGTGTCTGTGGAAACTATTTCTTGGTCATAAGAAGACGTGCTTCTTGGCAGACGTTGTTGTCTTGTCAGCTGCCAGACGTTCAACTGAGCTTTGGAAGAAAGTTTGCTGGTGAGTGGGAGTGGTTTCACTTATGGGTTGGTCTTTTAAGACTTCCCTGTTTTAATGTTTCTTACCTTCTCTAAAGCACAAACATAGGTTTTCGGATGCGGGAAGATGCCCGAAAGACTCAAGCGCCGACGCCTTCGTAGGCCCGCACCCTCACCGGCGCTTCGGAGGCGCTGACTTGGATCAGAATTCGTTCACTCTCTCACTCACACACACACAGGGAGCAGGTTGAACCAGTGACACGTTTTTTCTTATTCAATTTTACATTTAAAGATCAAAATATACAGACACAAACAATTTTAACAAAAAGATCGACAACACCACTTTTTCGAACAAAAAAGCGCTGGTGCGGGTGCTTTTTTCGAACAAACGCTGACCGATTATTTCATGGATTATTTCTTGTTTTGCACAGACTTTACGGTGTAGTAACGTCGTTGCTTTGAGCCACAGTGTATCGAGTTCATTGTTTGGGATTATTTTGTGGACGAGCGTTCGGTCAGCGTCGAACACATGAGAGACTAGCGACGTCTCGCTGGGAAGCACGCGTTTGTTCGAAAAAGTCACCCGCACCGGCGCGTCCGAACGCCCTGAGGATCTCCACACACACCTCCAGAGCTCCAGTCTCAGTGAAGGCACGCATCTCTCCAGCTGCCTGACCAGCAGGAGCGGTAGCTCCTCGCCCTCGTCTGGTCTCGGAACGGCGAGAAAACCCGCGCGTAAAAGGTTCCATGTTGGTGCGTCCGTTCCATGGCGATCCTGATCTTCAAACATGTCCCCAAATGTCTCGTCATCAGGGGCGATAGTTTCGCGACCCCGTAGGTTCCCAGGACGACGCGCCGAGAAGCTCCGTTCCATGGCACTCCCGCCCAGAAACACCGGGACACCAAACGCGGAACTGGCTGCTCTCGACACTCTGTTAAGAGAGGAGAACAGCCTCTGGATCACGTCATCAGAATGAGTTTCCGTATTTTTAACAACTGACGGAACCCGCCGGACCAGAACAAATGCCTACCTTGGTGAACCAGCCGATGATGAAGGCTCCCCCAAGAATAAATCATTTATATTTATCGAGTTTGTGCGCTTCATTTTCGGGGGGAAAAAAAGGACATTCTACTTGAATTTACATGATTGTTTCTCAAAAGTAAATCTTATTTGTGTTGTAGTAAAAAGTAACAACCAACAACAAAGTTTAGTGCTGTGTCCATTTATTAAAATAAAGCGCCATACAATTCTCTTCTACTAAAAACATAGGCACTGAAGTCAACCTGAACACTGGAGTAAACTGTAAACATTCAAACTGGGCGAGGTAGCTACACAGCTGAGAGCAGGAGCAGAACAAAGCTGTGTTACCCTTCTGCCTTTAAGTGTGCATGTGTGAGGGAGAGAGAGACTCACAGAAAGGCTAAACGACTTTTAGTAGAGTGGCAGGCGGCGTCTGTGGCACAGTGACACCATCTCTCTCCCTGATGTTCAAAGTCCCAGATGTTTGGATACAATCAATCAAAATCACTCTGAGATCATAGAACTAAATCATATTTTAAATATGTATTCATTGTTTTTTACTATGCACCTCTCAAAACATTTTTAAATTGATTTTCATATGTTAACGTTTGTCAAAGCAAAATTGATTGAATTTGTCTGGAGCTTCAGTGACTCTTGGCAGTTCTAGCGGCTGCTTTCAGTGAGCTCTCTTCGGGTGTGTATCAGGCAATGACTCGCTGGAGCGAATGTCTGATGAATATCCAATATGAAACTAACTTCACCACAAGACAACAACGTCTGCCAGGTGCGTTCAATGCGCTCAACACGTCTGCCAAGTGTTTCTCTGCCTGTAGTTTTGATTTGGTTTCTTCAGCCTTCATGTTGAAAATGTGACTTGTGAGACGTCAGATCGACTTCTCTGTTTACACTGTTGTGTCCAAGATTGGGCTCAATCCTTGAAGGTGTGTTTTAGTAAAATACTGTTGTTGTGATGTTGTCAGTCTTTTTGTTAAAATGATTTATTTGTTTTTATTTATATTTTGATCTTTGGAGATTTTTTCTTGCTGCTGTACTTGTAAAGTTGGCATGCATTTGTGGTATTCTCTGTGTAAGATTGTTTTCTCTGAATTTCTGTGACTTGACTGAGAGTTCATGTGTCTGTGGAAACTATTTCTTGGTCATAAGAAGACGT
This sequence comes from Callionymus lyra, assembly GCF_982586985.1. Classification (NCBI taxonomy): domain Eukaryota; kingdom Metazoa; phylum Chordata; class Actinopteri; order Syngnathiformes; family Callionymidae; genus Callionymus; species Callionymus lyra. The sequence continues at coordinate 11,382,102 of NC_141834.1, forward strand.
GCTTCTTGGCAGACGTTGTTGTCTTGTCAGCTGCCAGACGTTCAACTGAGCTTTGGAAGAAAGTTTGCTGGTAAGTGGGAGTGGTTTCACTTATGGGTTGGTCTTTTAAGACTTCCCTGTTTTAATGTTTCTTACCTTCTCTAAAGCACAAACATTTTCTCGTCATCTCGAATTGTCTCCCATGTCCGTCGATTATAAAACATAATTGTTTTTAGGTTTTCGGATGCGGGAAGATGCCCGAAAGACTCAAGCGGTGACGTCTTCTTAGGCCCGCACCCTCACCGGCGCTTCGGAGGCTGACTTGGATCGATCACACACACACACACACACACACAACACACACACGGTTGAGCCAGTGACATGATCAAAATATACAGACACCAACAATTTTAACAAAAAGATCGAAAACACCACAAGCGCCGGTGCTTTTTTCGAACAAACGCTGACCGATTATTTCATGGATTATTTCTTGTTTTTTTGCTATTCTCTGTGTAAGATTGTTTTCTCTGAATTTCTGTGACTTGACTGAGAGTTCATGTGTCTGTGGAAACTATTTCTTGGTCATAAGAAGACGTGCTTCTTGGCAGACGTTGTTGTCTTGTCAGCTGCCAGACGTTCAACTGAGCTTTGGAAGAAAGTTTGCTGGTGAGTGGGAGTGGTTTCACTTATGGGTTGGTCTTTTAAGACTTCCCTGTTTTAATGTTTCTTACCTTCTCTAAAGCACAAACATAGGTTTTCGGATGCGGGAAGATGTCCGAAAGACTCAAGCGCCGACGCCTTCGTAGGCCCGCACCCTCACCGGCGCTTCGGAGGCGCTGACTTGGATCAGAATTCGTTCACTCTCTCACTCACACACACACAGGGAGCAGGTTGAACCAGTGACACGTTTTTTCTTATTCAATTTTACATTTAAAGATCAAAATATACAGACACAAACAATTTTAACAAAAAGATCGACAACACCACTTTTTCGAACAAAAAAGCGCTGGTGCGGGTGCTTTTTTCGAACAAACGCTGACCGATTATTTCATGGATTATTTCTTGTTTTGCACAGACTTTACGGTGTAGTAACGTCGTTGCTTTGAGCCACAGTGTATCGAGTTCATTGTTTGGGATTATTTTGTGGACGAGCGTTCGGTCAGCGTCGAACACATGAGAGACTAGCGACGTCTCGCTGGGAAGCACGCGTTTGTTCGAAAAAGTCACCCGCACCGGCGCGTCCGAACGCCCTGAGGATCTCCACACACACCTCCAGAGCTCCAGTCTCAGTGAAGGCACGCATCTCTCCAGCTGCCTGACCAGCAGGAGCGGTAGCTCCTCGCCCTCGTCTGGTCTCGGAACGGCGAGAAAACCCGCGCGTAAAAGGTTCCATGTTGGTGCGTCCGTTCCATGGCGATCCTGATCTTCAAACATGTCCCCAAATGTCTCGTCATCAGGGGCGATAGTTTCGCGACCCCGTAGGTTCCCAGGACGACGCGCCGAGAAGCTCCGTTCCATGGCACTCCCGCCCCGAAACACCGGGACACCAAACGCGGAACTGGCTGCTCTCGACACTCTGTTAAGAGAGGAGAACAGCCTCTGGATCACGTCATCAGAATGAGTTTCCGTATTTTTAACAACTGACGGAACCCGCCGGACCAGAACAAATGCCTACCTTGGTGAACCAGCCGATGATGAAGGCTCCCCCAAGAATAAATCATTTATATTTATCGAGTTTGTGCGCTTCATTTTCGGGGGGAAAAAAAGGACATTCTACTTGAATTTACATGATTGTTTCTCAAAAGTAAATCTTATTTGTGTTGTAGTAAAAAGTAACAACCAACAACAAAGTTTAGTGCTGTGTCCATTTATTAAAATAAAGCGCCATACAATTCTCTTCTACTAAAAACATAGGCACTGAAGTCAACCTGAACACTGGAGTAAACTGTAAACATTCAAACTGGGCGAGGTAGCTACACAGCTGAGAGCAGGAGCAGAACAAAGCTGTGTTACCCTTCTGCCTTTAAGTGTGCATGTGTGAGGGAGAGAGAGACTCACAGAAAGGCTAAACGACTTTTAGTAGAGTGGCAGGCGGCGTCTGTGGCACAGTGACACCATCTCTCTCCCTGATGTTCAAAGTCCCAGATGTTTGGATACAATCAATCAAAATCACTCTGAGATCATAGAACTAAATCATATTTTAAATATGTATTCATTGTTTTTTACTATGCACCTCTCAAAACATTTTTAAATTGATTTTCATATGTTAACGTTTGTCAAAGCAAAATTGATTGAATTTGTCTGGAGCTTCAGTGACTCTTGGCAGTTCTAGCGGCTGCTTTCAGTGAGCTCTCTTCGGGTGTGTATCAGGCAATGACTCGCTGGAGCGAATGTCTGATGAATATCCAATATGAAACTAACTTCACCACAAGACAACAACGTCTGCCAGGTGCGTTCAATGCGCTCAACACGTCTGCCAAGTGTTTCTCTGCCTGTAGTTTTGATTTGGTTTCTTCAGCCTTCATGTTGAAAATGTGACTTGTGAGACGTCAGATCGACTTCTCTGTTTACACTGTTGTGTCCAAGATTGGGCTCAATCCTTGAAGGTGTGTTTTAGTAAAATACTGTTGTTGTGATGTTGTCAGTCTTTTTGTTAAAATAATTTATTTGTTTTTATTTATATTTTGATCTTTGGAGAATTTTTCTTGCTGCTGTACTTGTAAAGTTGGCATGCATTTGTGGTATTCTCTGTGTAAGATTGTTTTCTCTGAATTTCTGTGACTTGACTGAGAGTTCATGTGTCTGTGGAAACTATTTCTTGGTCATAAGAAGACGTGCTTCTTGGCAGACGTTGTTGTCTTGTCAGCTGCCAGACGTTCAACTGAGCTTTGGAAGAAAGTTTGCTGGTAAGTGGGAGTGGTTTCACTTATGGGTTGGTCTTTTAAGACTTCCCTGTTTTAATGTTTCTTACCTTCTCTAAAGCACAAACATTTTCTCGTCATCTCGAATTGTCTCCCATGTCCGTCGATTATAAAACATAATTGTTTTTAGGTTTTCGGATGCGGGAAGATGCCCGAAAGACTCAAGCGGTGACGTCTTCTTAGGCCCGCACCCTCACCGGCGCTTCGGAGGCTGACTTGGATCGATCACACACACACACACACACACACAACACACACACGGTTGAGCCAGTGACACGATCAAAATATACAGACACCAACAATTTTAACAAAAAGATCGAAAACACCACAAGCGCCGGTGCTTTTTTCGAACAAACGCTGACCGATTATTTCATGGATTATTTCTTGTTTTTTTGCTATTCTCTGTGTAAGATTGTTTTCTCTGAATTTCTGTGACTTGACTGAGAGTTCATGTGTCTGTGGAAACTATTTCTTGTTCATAAGAAGACGTGCTTCTTGGCAGACGTTGTTGTCTTGTCAGCTGCCAGACGTTCAACTGAGCTTTGGAAGAAAGTTTGCTGGTAAGTGGGAGTGGTTTCACTTATGGGTTGGTCTTTTAAGACTTCCCTGTTTTAATGTTTCTTACCTTCTCTAAAGCACAAACATAGGTTTTCGGATGCGGGAAGATGCCCGAAAGACTCAAGCGCCGACGCCTTCGTAGGCCCGCACCCTCACCGGCGCTTCGGAGGCGCTGACTTGGATCAGAATTCTTTCACTCTCTCACTCACACACACACACAGGGAGCAGGTTGAACCAGTGACACGTTTTTTCTTATTCAATTTTACATTTAAAGATCAAAATATACAGACACAAACAATTTTAACAAAAAGATCGACAACACCACTTTTTCGAACAAAAAAGCGCTGGTGCGGGTGCTTTTTTCGAACAAACGCTGACCGATTATTTCATGGATTATTTCTTGTTTTGCACAGACTTTACGGTGTAGTAACGTCGTTGCTTTGAGCCACAGTGTATCGAGTTCATTGTTTGGGATTATTTTGTGGACGAGCGTTCGGTCAGCGTCGAACACATGAGAGACTCGCGACGTCTCGCTGGGAAGCACGCGTTTGTTCGAAAAAGTCACCCGCACCGGCGCGTCCGAACGCCCTGAGGATCTCCACACACACCTCCAGAGCTCCAGTCTCAGTGAAGGCACGCATCTCTCCAGCTGCCTGACCAGCAGGAGCGGTAGCTCCTCGCCCTCGTCTGGTCTCGGAACGGCGAGAAAACCCGCGCGTAAAAGGTTCCATGTTGGTGCGTCCGTTCCATGGCGATCCTGATCTTCAAACATGTCCCCAAATGTCTCGTCATCAGGGGCGATAGTTTCGCGACCCCGTAGGTTCCCAGGACGACGCGCCGAGAAGCTCCGTTCCATGGCACTCCCGCCCCGAAACACCGGGACACCAAACGCGGAACTGGCTGCTCTCGACACTCTGTTAAGAGAGGAGAACAGCCTCTGGATCACGTCATCAGAATGAGTTTCCGTATTTTTAACAACTGACGGAACCCGCCGGACCAGAACAAATGCCTACCTTGGTGAACCAGCCGATGATGAAGGCTCCCCCAAGAATAAATCATTTATATTTATCGAGTTTGTGCGCTTCATTTTCGGGGGGAAAAAAAGGACATTCTACTTGAATTTACATGATTGTTTCTCAAAAGTAAATCTTATTTGTGTTGTAGTAAAAAGTAACAACCAACAACAAAGTTTAGTGCTGTGTCCATTTATTAAAATAAAGCGCCATACAATTCTCTTCTACTAAAAACATAGGCACTGAAGTCAACCTGAACACTGGAGTAAACTGTAAACATTCAAACTGGGCGAGGTAGCTACACAGCTGAGAGCAGGAGCAGAACAAAGCTGTGTTACCCTTCTGCCTTTAAGTGTGCATGTGTGAGGGAGAGAGAGACTCACAGAAAGGCTAAACGACTTTTAGTAGAGTGGCAGGCGGCGTCTGTGGCACAGTGACACCATCTCTCTCCCTGATGTTCAAAGTCCCAGATGTTTGGATACAATCAATAAAAATCACTCTGAGATCATAGAACTAAATCATATTTTAAATATGTATTCATTGTTTTTTACTATGCACCTCTCAAAACATTTTTAAATTGATTTTCATATGTTAACGTTTGTCAAAGCAAAATTGATTGAATTTGTCTGGAGCTTCAGTGACTCTTGGCAGTTCTAGCGGCTGCTTTCAGTGAGCTCTCTTCGGGTGTGTATCAGGCAATGACTCGCTGGAGCGAATGTCTGATGAATATCCAATATGAAACTAACTTCACCACAAGACAACAACGTCTGCCAGGTGCGTTCAATGCGCTCAACACGTCTGCCAAGTGTTTCTCTGCCTGTAGTTTTGATTTGGTTTCTTCAGCCTTCATGTTGAAAATGTGACTTGTGAGACGTCAGATCGACTTCTCTGTTTACACTGTTGTGTCCAAGATTGGGCTCAATCCTTGAAGGTGTGTTTTAGTAAAATACTGTTGTTGTGATGTTGTCAGTCTTTTTGTTAAAATAATTTATTTGTTTTTATTTATATTTTGATCTTTGGAGAATTTTTCTTGCTGCTGTACTTGTAAAGTTGGCATGCATTTGTGGTATTCTCTGTGTAAGATTGTTTTCTCTGAATTTCTGTGACTTGACTGAGAGTTCATGTGTCTGTGGAAACTATTTCTTGGTCATAAGAAGACGTGCTTCTTGGCAGACGTTGTTGTCTTGTCAGCTGCCAGACGTTCAACTGAGCTTTGGAAGAAAGTTTGCTGGTAAGTGGGAGTGGTTTCACTTATGGGTTGGTCTTTTAAGACTTCCCTGTTTTAATGTTTCTTACCTTCTCTAAAGCACAAACATTTTCTCGTCATCTCGAATTGTCTCCCATGTCCGTCGATTATAAAACATAATTGTTTTTAGGTTTTCGGATGCGGGAAGATGCCCGAAAGACTCAAGCGGTGACGTCTTCTTAGGCCCGCACCCTCACCGGCGCTTCGGAGGCTGACTTGGATCGATCACACACACACACACACACACACACACAACACACACACGGTTGAGCCAGTGACATGATCAAAATATACAGACACCAACAATTTTAACAAAAAGATCGAAAACACCACAAGCGCCGGTGCTTTTTTCGAACAAACGCTGACCGATTATTTCATGGATTATTTCTTGTTTTTTTGCTATTCTCTGTGTAAGATTGTTTTCTCTGAATTTCTGTGACTTGACTGAGAGTTCATGTGTCTGTGGAAACTATTTCTTGGTCATAAGAAGACGTGCTTCTTGGCAGACGTTGTTGTCTTGTCAGCTGCCAGACGTTCAACTGAGCTTTGGAAGAAAGTTTGCTGGTGAGTGGGAGTGGTTTCACTTATGGGTTGGTCTTTTAAGACTTCCCTGTTTTAATGTTTCTTACCTTCTCTAAAGCACAAACATAGGTTTTCGGATGCGGGAAGATGCCCGAAAGACTCAAGCGCCGACGCCTTCGTAGGCCCGCACCCTCACCGGCGCTTCGGAGGCGCTGACTTGGATCAGAATTCGTTCACTCTCTCACTCACACACACACAGGGAGCAGGTTGAACCAGTGACACGTTTTTTCTTATTCAATTTTACATTTAAAGATCAAAATATACAGACACAAACAATTTTAACAAAAAGATCGACAACACCACTTTTTCGAACAAAAAAGCGCTGGTGCGGGTGCTTTTTTCGAACAAACGCTGACCGATTATTTCATGGATTATTTCTTGTTTTGCACAGACTTTACGGTGTAGTAACGTCGTTGCTTTGAGCCACAGTGTATCGAGTTCATTGTTTGGGATTATTTTGTGGACGAGCGTTCGGTCAGCGTCGAACACATGAGAGACTAGCGACGTCTCGCTGGGAAGCACGCGTTTGTTCGAAAAAGTCACCCGCACCGGCGCGTCCGAACGCCCTGAGGATCTCCACACACACCTCCAGAGCTCCAGTCTCAGTGAAGGCACGCATCTCTCCAGCTGCCTGACCAGCAGGAGCGGTAGCTCCTCGCCCTCGTCTGGTCTCGGAACGGCGAGAAAACCCGCGCGTAAAAGGTTCCATGTTGGTGCGTCCGTTCCATGGCGATCCTGATCTTCAAACATGTCCCCAAATGTCTCGTCATCAGGGGCGATAGTTTCGCGACCCCGTAGGTTCCCAGGACGACGCGCCGAGAAGCTCCGTTCCATGGCACTCCCGCCCAGAAACACCGGGACACCAAACGCGGAACTGGCTGCTCTCGACACTCTGTTAAGAGAGGAGAACAGCCTCTGGATCACGTCATCAGAATGAGTTTCCGTATTTTTAACAACTGACGGAACCCGCCGGACCAGAACAAATGCCTACCTTGGTGAACCAGCCGATGATGAAGGCTCCCCCAAGAATAAATCATTTATATTTATCGAGTTTGTGCGCTTCATTTTCGGGGGGAAAAAAAGGACATTCTACTTGAATTTACATGATTGTTTCTCAAAAGTAAATCTTATTTGTGTTGTAGTAAAAAGTAACAACCAACAACAAAGTTTAGTGCTGTGTCCATTTATTAAAATAAAGCGCCATACAATTCTCTTCTACTAAAAACATAGGCACTGAAGTCAACCTGAACACTGGAGTAAACTGTAAACATTCAAACTGGGCGAGGTAGCTACACAGCTGAGAGCAGGAGCAGAACAAAGCTGTGTTACCCTTCTGCCTTTAAGTGTGCATGTGTGAGGGAGAGAGAGACTCACAGAAAGGCTAAACGACTTTTAGTAGAGTGGCAGGCGGCGTCTGTGGCACAGTGACACCATCTCTCTCCCTGATGTTCAAAGTCCCAGATGTTTGGATACAATCAATCAAAATCACTCTGAGATCATAGAACTAAATCATATTTTAAATATGTATTCATTGTTTTTTACTATGCACCTCTCAAAACATTTTTAAATTGATTTTCATATGTTAACGTTTGTCAAAGCAAAATTGATTGAATTTGTCTGGAGCTTCAGTGACTCTTGGCAGTTCTAGCGGCTGCTTTCAGTGAGCTCTCTTCGGGTGTGTATCAGGCAATGACTCGCTGGAGCGAATGTCTGATGAATATCCAATATGAAACTAACTTCACCACAAGACAACAACGTCTGCCAGGTGCGTTCAATGCGCTCAACACGTCTGCCAAGTGTTTCTCTGCCTGTAGTTTTGATTTGGTTTCTTCAGCCTTCATGTTGAAAATGTGACTTGTGAGACGTCAGATCGACTTCTCTGTTTACACTGTTGTGTCCAAGATTGGGCTCAATCCTTGAAGGTGTGTTTTAGTAAAATACTGTTGTTGTGATGTTGTCAGTCTTTTTGTTAAAATGATTTATTTGTTTTTATTTATATTTTGATCTTTGGAGATTTTTTCTTGCTGCTGTACTTGTAAAGTTGGCATGCATTTGTGGTATTCTCTGTGTAAGATTGTTTTCTCTGAATTTCTGTGACTTGACTGAGAGTTCATGTGTCTGTGGAAACTATTTCTTGGTCATAAGAAGACGTGCTTCTTGGCAGACGTTGTTGTCTTGTCAGCTGCCAGACGTTCAACTGAGCTTTGGAAGAAAGTTTGCTGGTAAGTGGGAGTGGTTTCACTTATGGGTTGGTCTTTTAAGACTTCCCTGTTTTAATGTTTCTTACCTTCTCTAAAGCACAAACATTTTCTCGTCATCTCGAATTGTCTCCCATGTCCGTCGATTATAAAACATAATTGTTTTTAGGTTTTCGGATGCGGGAAGATGCCCGAAAGACTCAAGCGGTGACGTCTTCTTAGGCCCGCACCCTCACCGGCGCTTCGGAGGCTGACTTGGATCGATCACACACACACACACACACACACAACACACACACGGTTGAGCCAGTGACATGATCAAAATATACAGACACCAACAATTTTAACAAAAAGATCGAAAACACCACAAGCGCCGGTGCTTTTTTCGAACAAACGCTGACCGATTATTTCATGGATTATTTCTTGTTTTTTTGCTATTCTCTGTGTAAGATTGTTTTCTCTGAATTTCTGTGACTTGACTGAGAGTTCATGTGTCTGTGGAAACTATTTCTTGGTCATAAGAAGACGTGCTTCTTGGCAGACGTTGTTGTCTTGTCAGCTGCCAGACGTTCAACTGAGCTTTGGAAGAAAGTTTGCTGGTGAGTGGGAGTGGTTTCACTTATGGGTTGGTCTTTTAAGACTTCCCTGTTTTAATGTTTCTTACCTTCTCTAAAGCACAAACATAGGTTTTCGGATGCGGGAAGATGCCCGAAAGACTCAAGCGCCGACGCCTTCGTAGGCCCGCACCCTCACCGGCGCTTCGGAGGCGCTGACTTGGATCAGAATTCGTTCACTCTCTCACTCACACACACACAGGGAGCAGGTTGAACCAGTGACACGTTTTTTCTTATTCAATTTTACATTTAAAGATCAAAATATACAGACACAAACAATTTTAACAAAAAGATCGACAACACCACTTTTTCGAACAAAAAAGCGCTGGTGCGGGTGCTTTTTTCGAACAAACGCTGACCGATTATTTCATGGATTATTTCTTGTTTTGCACAGACTTTACGGTGTAGTAACGTCGTTGCTTTGAGCCACAGTGTATCGAGTTCATTGTTTGGGATTATTTTGTGGACGAGCGTTCGGTCAGCGTCGAACACATGAGAGACTAGCGACGTCTCGCTGGGAAGCACGCGTTTGTTCGAAAAAGTCACCCGCACCGGCGCGTCCGAACGCCCTGAGGATCTCCACACACACCTCCAGAGCTCCAGTCTCAGTGAAGGCACGCATCTCTCCAGCTGCCTGACCAGCAGGAGCGGTAGCTCCTCGCCCTCGTCTGGTCTCGGAACGGCGAGAAAACCCGCGCGTAAAAGGTTCCATGTTGGTGCGTCCGTTCCATGGCGATCCTGATCTTCAAACATGTCCCCAAATGTCTCGTCATCAGGGGCGATAGTTTCGCGACCCCGTAGGTTCCCAGGACGACGCGCCGAGAAGCTCCGTTCCATGGCACTCCCGCCCCGAAACACCGGGACACCAAACGCGGAACTGGCTGCTCTCGACACTCTGTTAAGAGAGGAGAACAGCCTCTGGATCACGTCATCAGAATGAGTTTCCGTATTTTTAACAACTGACGGAACCCGCCGGACCAGAACAAATGCCTACCTTGGTGAACCAGCCGATGATGAAGGCTCCCCCAAGAATAAATCATTTATATTTATCGAGTTTGTGCGCTTCATTTTCGGGGGGAAAAAAAGGACATTCTACTTGAATTTACATGATTGTTTCTCAAAAGTAAATCTTATTTGTGTTGTAGTAAAAAGTAACAACCAACAACAAAGTTTAGTGCTGTGTCCATTTATTAAAATAAAGCGCCATACAATTCTCTTCTACTAAAAACATAGGCACTGAAGTCAACCTGAACACTGGAGTAAACTGTAAACATTCAAACTGGGCGAGGTAGCTACACAGCTGAGAGCAGGAGCAGAACAAAGCTGTGTTACCCTTCTGCCTTTAAGTGTGCATGTGTGAGGGAGAGAGAGACTCACAGAAAGGCTAAACGACTTTTAGTAGAGTGGCAGGCGGCGTCTGTGGCACAGTGACACCATCTCTCTCCCTGATGTTCAAAGTCCCAGATGTTTGGATACAATCAATCAAAATCACTCTGAGATCATAGAACTAAATCATATTTTAAATATGTATTCATTGTTTTTTACTATGCACCTCTCAAAACATTTTTAAATTGATTTTCATATGTTAACGTTTGTCAAAGCAAAATTGATTGAATTTGTCTGGAGCTTCAGTGACTCTTGGCAGTTCTAGCGGCTGCTTTCAGTGAGCTCTCTTCGGGTGTGTATCAGGCAATGACTCGCTGGAGCGAATGTCTGATGAATATCCAATATGAAACTAACTTCACCACAAGACAACAACGTCTGCCAGGTGCGTTCAATGCGCTCAACACGTCTGCCAAGTGTTTCTCTGCCTGTAGTTTTGATTTGGTTTCTTCAGCCTTCATGTTGAAAATGTGACTTGTGAGACGTCAGATCGACTTCTCTGTTTACACTGTTGTGTCCAAGATTGGGCTCAATCCTTGAAGGTGTGTTTTAGTAAAATACTGTTGTTGTGATGTTGTCAGTCTTTTTGTTAAAATAATTTATTTGTTTTTATTTATATTTTGATCTTTGGAGAATTTTTCTTGCTGCTGTACTTGTAAAGTTGGCATGCATTTGTGGTATTCTCTGTGTAAGATTGTTTTCTCTGAATTTCTGTGACTTGACTGAGAGTTCATGTGTCTGTGGAAACTATTTCTTGGTCATAAGAAGACGTGCTTCTTGGCAGACGTTGTTGTCTTGTCAGCTGCCAGACGTTCAACTGAGCTTTGGAAGAAAGTTTGCTGGTAAGTGGGAGTGGTTTCACTTATGGGTTGGTCTTTTAAGACTTCCCTGTTTTAATGTTTCTTACCTTCTCTAAAGCACAAACATTTTCTCGTCATCTCGAATTGTCTCCCATGTCCGTCGATTATAAAACATAATTGTTTTTAGGTTTTCGGATGCGGGAAGATGCCCGAAAGACTCAAGCGGTGACGTCTTCTTAGGCCCGCACCCTCACCGGCGCTTCGGAGGCTGACTTGGATCGATCACACACACACACACACACACACAACACACACACGGTTGAGCCAGTGACATGATCAAAATATACAGACACCAACAATTTTAACAAAAAGATCGAAAACACCACAAGCGCCGGTGCTTTTTTCGAACAAACGCTGACCGATTATTTCATGGATTATTTCTTGTTTTTTTGCTATTCTCTGTGTAAGATTGTTTTCTCTGAATTTCTGTGACTTGACTGAGAGTTCATGTGTCTGTGGAAACTATTTCTTGGTCATAAGAAGACGTGCTTCTTGGCAGACGTTGTTGTCTTGTCAGCTGCCAGACGTTCAACTGAGCTTTGGAAGAAAGTTTGCTGGTGAGTGGGAGTGGTTTCACTTATGGGTTGGTCTTTTAAGACTTCCCTGTTTTAATGTTTCTTACCTTCTCTAAAGCACAAACATAGGTTTTCGGATGCGGGAAGATGCCCGAAAGACTCAAGCGCCGACGCCTTCGTAGGCCCGCACCCTCACCGGCGCTTCGGAGGCGCTGACTTGGATCAGAATTCGTTCACTCTCTCACTCACACACACACAGGGAGCAGGTTGAACCAGTGACACGTTTTTTCTTATTCAATTTTACATTTAAAGATCAAAATATACAGACACAAACAATTTTAACAAAAAGATCGACAACACCACTTTTTCGAACAAAAAAGCGCTGGTGCGGGTGCTTTTTTCGAACAAACGCTGACCGATTATTTCATGGATTATTTCTTGTTTTGCACAGACTTTACGGTGTAGTAACGTCGTTGCTTTGAGCCACAGTGTATCGAGTTCATTGTTTGGGATTATTTTGTGGACGAGCGTTCGGTCAGCGTCGAACACATGAGAGACTAGCGACGTCTCGCTGGGAAGCACGCGTTTGTTCGAAAAAGTCACCCGCACCGGCGCATCCGAACGCCCTGAGGATCTCCACACACACCTCCAGAGCTCCAGTCTCAGTGAAGGCACGCATCTCTCCAGCTGCCTGACCAGCAGGAGCGGTAGCTCCTCGCCCTCGTCTGGTCTCGGAACGGCGAGAAAACCCGCGCGTAAAAGGTTCCATGTTGGTGCGTCCGTTCCATGGCGATCCTGATCTTCAAACATGTCCCCAAATGTCTCGTCATCAGGGGCGATAGTTTCGCGACCCCGTAGGTTCCCAGGACGACGCGCCGAGAAGCTCCGTTCCATGGCACTCCCGCCCAGAAACACCGGGACACCAAACGCGGAACTGGCTGCTCTCGACACTCTGTTAAGAGAGGAGAACAGCCTCTGGATCACGTCATCAGAATGAGTTTCCGTATTTTTAACAACTGACGGAACCCGCCGGACCAGAACAAATGCCTACCTTGGTGAACCAGCCGATGATGAAGGCTCCCCCAAGAATAAATCATTTATATTTATCGAGTTTGTGCGCTTCATTTTCGGGGGGAAAAAAAGGACATTCTACTTGAATTTACATGATTGTTTCTCAAAAGTAAATCTTATTTGTGTTGTAGTAAAAAGTAACAACCAACAACAAAGTTTAGTGCTGTGTCCATTTATTAAAATAAAGCGCCATACAATTCTCTTCTACTAAAAACATAGGCACTGAAGTCAACCTGAACACTGGAGTAAACTGTAAACATTCAAACTGGGCGAGGTAGCTACACAGCTGAGAGCAGGAGCAGAACAAAGCTGTGTTACCCTTCTGCCTTTAAGTGTGCATGTGTGAGGGAGAGAGAGACTCACAGAAAGGCTAAACGACTTTTAGTAGAGTGGCAGGCGGCGTCTGTGGCACAGTGACACCATCTCTCTCCCTGATGTTCAAAGTCCCAGATGTTTGGATACAATCAATCAAAATCACTCTGAGATCATAGAACTAAATCATATTTTAAATATGTATTCATTGTTTTTTACTATGCACCTCTCAAAACATTTTTAAATTGATTTTCATATGTTAACGTTTGTCAAAGCAAAATTGATTGAATTTGTCTGGAGCTTCAGTGACTCTTGGCAGTTCTAGCGGCTGCTTTCAGTGAGCTCTCTTCGGGTGTGTATCAGGCAATGACTCGCTGGAGCGAATGTCTGATGAATATCCAATATGAAACTAACTTCACCACAAGACAACAACGTCTGCCAGGTGCGTTCAATGCGCTCAACACGTCTGCCAAGTGTTTCTCTGCCTGTAGTTTTGATTTGGTTTCTTCAGCCTTCATGTTGAAAATGTGACTTGTGAGACGTCAGATCGACTTCTCTGTTTACACTGTTGTGTCCAAGATTGGGCTCAATCCTTGAAGGTGTGTTTTAGTAAAATACTGTTGTTGTGATGTTGTCAGTCTTTTTGTTAAAATGATTTATTTGTTTTTATTTATATTTTGATCTTTGGAGATTTTTTCTTGCTGCTGTACTTGTAAAGTTGGCATGCATTTGTGGTATTCTCTGTGTAAGATTGTTTTCTCTGAATTTCTGTGACTTGACTGAGAGTTCATGTGTCTGTGGAAACTATTTCTTGGTCATAAGAAGACGTGCTTCTTGGCAGACGTTGTTGTCTTGTCAGCTGCCAGACGTTCAACTGAGCTTTGGAAGAAAGTTTGCTGGTAAGTGGGAGTGGTTTCACTTATGGGTTGGTCTTTTAAGACTTCCCTGTTTTAATGTTTCTTACCTTCTCTAAAGCACAAACATTTTCTCGTCATCTCGAATTGTCTCCCATGTCCGTCGATTATAAAACATAATTGTTTTTAGGTTTTCGGATGCGGGAAGATGCCCGAAAGACTCAAGCGGTGACGTCTTCTTAGGCCCGCACCCTCACCGGCGCTTCGGAGGCTGACTTGGATCGATCACACACACACACACACACACACAACACACACACGGTTGAGCCAGTGACATGATCAAAATATACAGACACCAACAATTTTAACAAAAAGATCGAAAACACCACAAGCGCCGGTGCTTTTTTCGAACAAACGCTGACCGATTATTTCATGGATTATTTCTTGTTTTTTTGCTATTCTCTGTGTAAGATTGTTTTCTCTGAATTTCTGTGACTTGACTGAGAGTTCATGTGTCTGTGGAAACTATTTCTTGGTCATAAGAAGACGTGCTTCTTGGCAGACGTTGTTGTCTTGTCAGCTGCCAGACGTTCAACTGAGCTTTGGAAGAAAGTTTGCTGGTGAGTGGGAGTGGTTTCACTTATGGGTTGGTCTTTTAAGACTTCCCTGTTTTAATGTTTCTTACCTTCTCTAAAGCACAAACATAGGTTTTCGGATGCGGGAAGATGCCCGAAAGACTCAAGCGCCGACGCCTTCGTAGGCCCGCACCCTCACCGGCGCTTCGGAGGCGCTGACTTGGATCAGAATTCGTTCACTCTCTCACTCACACACACACAGGGAGCAGGTTGAACCAGTGACACGTTTTTTCTTATTCAATTTTACATTTAAAGATCAAAATATACAGACACAAACAATTTTAACAAAAAGATCGACAACACCACTTTTTCGAACAAAAAAGCGCTGGTGCGGGTGCTTTTTTCGAACAAACGCTGACCGATTATTTCATGGATTATTTCTTGTTTTGCACAGACTTTACGGTGTAGTAACGTCGTTGCTTTGAGCCACAGTGTATCGAGTTCATTGTTTGGGATTATTTTGTGGACGAGCGTTCGGTCAGCGTCGAACACATGAGAGACTAGCGACGTCTCGCTGGGAAGCACGCGTTTGTTCGAAAAAGTCACCCGCACCGGCGCGTCCGAACGCCCTGAGGATCTCCACACACACCTCCAGAGCTCCAGTCTCAGTGAAGGCACGCATCTCTCCAGCTGCCTGACCAGCAGGAGCGGTAGCTCCTCGCCCTCGTCTGGTCTCGGAACGGCGAGAAAACCCGCGCGTAAAAGGTTCCATGTTGGTGCGTCCGTTCCATGGCGATCCTGATCTTCAAACATGTCCCCAAATGTCTCGTCATCAGGGGCGATAGTTTCGCGACCCCGTAGGTTCCCAGGACGACGCGCCGAGAAGCTCCGTTCCATGGCACTCCCGCCCCGAAACACCGGGACACCAAACGCGGAACTGGCTGCTCTCGACACTCTGTTAAGAGAGGAGAACAGCCTCTGGATCACGTCATCAGAATGAGTTTCCGTATTTTTAACAACTGACGGAACCCGCCGGACCAGAACAAATGCCTACCTTGGTGAACCAGCCGATGATGAAGGCTCCCCCAAGAATAAATCATTTATATTTATCGAGTTTGTGCGCTTCATTTTCGGGGGGAAAAAAAGGACATTCTACTTGAATTTACATGATTGTTTCTCAAAAGTAAATCTTATTTGTGTTGTAGTAAAAAGTAACAACCAACAACAAAGTTTAGTGCTGTGTCCATTTATTAAAATAAAGCGCCATACAATTCTCTTCTACTAAAAACATAGGCACTGAAGTCAACCTGAACACTGGAGTAAACTGTAAACATTCAAACTGGGCGAGGTAGCTACACAGCTGAGAGCAGGAGCAGAACAAAGCTGTGTTACCCTTCTGCCTTTAAGTGTGCATGTGTGAGGGAGAGAGAGACTCACAGAAAGGCTAAACGACTTTTAGTAGAGTGGCAGGCGGCGTCTGTGGCACAGTGACACCATCTCTCTCCCTGATGTTCAAAGTCCCAGATGTTTGGATACAATCAATCAAAATCACTCTGAGATCATAGAACTAAATCATATTTTAAATATGTATTCATTGTTTTTTACTATGCACCTCTCAAAACATTTTTAAATTGATTTTCATATGTTAACGTTTGTCAAAGCAAAATTGATTGAATTTGTCTGGAGCTTCAGTGACTCTTGGCAGTTCTAGCGGCTGCTTTCAGTGAGCTCTCTTCGGGTGTGTATCAGGCAATGACTCGCTGGAGCGAATGTCTGATGAATATCCAATATGAAACTAACTTCACCACAAGACAACAACGTCTGCCAGGTGCGTTCAATGCGCTCAACACGTCTGCCAAGTGTTTCTCTGCCTGTAGTTTTGATTTGGTTTCTTCAGCCTTCATGTTGAAAATGTGACTTGTGAGACGTCAGATCGACTTCTCTGTTTACACTGTTGTGTCCAAGATTGGGCTCAATCCTTGAAGGTGTGTTTTAGTAAAATACTGTTGTTGTGATGTTGTCAGTCTTTTTGTTAAAATAATTTATTTGTTTTTATTTATATTTTGATCTTTGGAGAATTTTTCTTGCTGCTGTACTTGTAAAGTTGGCATGCATTTGTGGTATTCTCTGTGTAAGATTGTTTTCTCTGAATTTCTGTGACTTGACTGAGAGTTCATGTGTCTGTGGAAACTATTTCTTGGTCATAAGAAGACGTGCTTCTTGGCAGACGTTGTTGTCTTGTCAGCTGCCAGACGTTCAACTGAGCTTTGGAAGAAAGTTTGCTGGTAAGTGGGAGTGGTTTCACTTATGGGTTGGTCTTTTAAGACTTCCCTGTTTTAATGTTTCTTACCTTCTCTAAAGCACAAACATTTTCTCGTCATCTCGAATTGTCTCCCATGTCCGTCGATTATAAAACATAATTGTTTTTAGGTTTTCGGATGCGGGAAGATGCCCGAAAGACTCAAGCGGTGACGTCTTCTTAGGCCCGCACCCTCACCGGCGCTTCGGAGGCTGACTTGGATCGATCACACACACACACACACACACACAACACACACACGGTTGAGCCAGTGACACGATCAAAATATACAGACACCAACAATTTTAACAAAAAGATCGAAAACACCACAAGCGCCGGTGCTTTTTTCGAACAAACGCTGACCGATTATTTCATGGATTATTTCTTGTTTTTTTGCTATTCTCTGTGTAAGATTGTTTTCTCTGAATTTCTGTGACTTGACTGAGAGTTCATGTGTCTGTGGAAACTATTTCTTGTTCATAAGAAGACGTGCTTCTTGGCAGACGTTGTTGTCTTGTCAGCTGCCAGACGTTCAACTGAGCTTTGGAAGAAAGTTTGCTGGTAAGTGGGAGTGGTTTCACTTATGGGTTGGTCTTTTAAGACTTCCCTGTTTTAATGTTTCTTACCTTCTCTAAAGCACAAACATAGGTTTTCGGATGCGGGAAGATGCCCGAAAGACTCAAGCGCCGACGCCTTCGTAGGCCCGCACCCTCACCGGCGCTTCGGAGGCGCTGACTTGGATCAGAATTCTTTCACTCTCTCACTCACACACACACACAGGGAGCAGGTTGAACCAGTGACACGTTTTTTCTTATTCAATTTTACATTTAAAGATCAAAATATACAGACACAAACAATTTTAACAAAAAGATCGACAACACCACTTTTTCGAACAAAAAAGCGCTGGTGCGGGTGCTTTTTTCGAACAAACGCTGACCGATTATTTCATGGATTATTTCTTGTTTTGCACAGACTTTACGGTGTAGTAACGTCGTTGCTTTGAGCCACAGTGTATCGAGTTCATTGTTTGGGATTATTTTGTGGACGAGCGTTCGGTCAGCGTCGAACACATGAGAGACTCGCGACGTCTCGCTGGGAAGCACGCGTTTGTTCGAAAAAGTCACCCGCACCGGCGCGTCCGAACGCCCTGAGGATCTCCACACACACCTCCAGAGCTCCAGTCTCAGTGAAGGCACGCATCTCTCCAGCTGCCTGACCAGCAGGAGCGGTAGCTCCTCGCCCTCGTCTGGTCTCGGAACGGCGAGAAAACCCGCGCGTAAAAGGTTCCATGTTGGTGCGTCCGTTCCATGGCGATCCTGATCTTCAAACATGTCCCCAAATGTCTCGTCATCAGGGGCGATAGTTTCGCGACCCCGTAGGTTCCCAGGACGACGCGCCGAGAAGCTCCGTTCCATGGCACTCCCGCCCCGAAACACCGGGACACCAAACGCGGAACTGGCTGCTCTCGACACTCTGTTAAGAGAGGAGAACAGCCTCTGGATCACGTCATCAGAATGAGTTTCCGTATTTTTAACAACTGACGGAACCCGCCGGACCAGAACAAATGCCTACCTTGGTGAACCAGCCGATGATGAAGGCTCCCCCAAGAATAAATCATTTATATTTATCGAGTTTGTGCGCTTCATTTTCGGGGGGAAAAAAAGGACATTCTACTTGAATTTACATGATTGTTTCTCAAAAGTAAATCTTATTTGTGTTGTAGTAAAAAGTAACAACCAACAACAAAGTTTAGTGCTGTGTCCATTTATTAAAATAAAGCGCCATACAATTCTCTTCTACTAAAAACATAGGCACTGAAGTCAACCTGAACACTGGAGTAAACTGTAAACATTCAAACTGGGCGAGGTAGCTACACAGCTGAGAGCAGGAGCAGAACAAAGCTGTGTTACCCTTCTGCCTTTAAGTGTGCATGTGTGAGGGAGAGAGAGACTCACAGAAAGGCTAAACGACTTTTAGTAGAGTGGCAGGCGGCGTCTGTGGCACAGTGACACCATCTCTCTCCCTGATGTTCAAAGTCCCAGATGTTTGGATACAATCAATAAAAATCACTCTGAGATCATAGAACTAAATCATATTTTAAATATGTATTCATTGTTTTTTACTATGCACCTCTCAAAACATTTTTAAATTGATTTTCATATGTTAACGTTTGTCAAAGCAAAATTGATTGAATTTGTCTGGAGCTTCAGTGACTCTTGGCAGTTCTAGCGGCTGCTTTCAGTGAGCTCTCTTCGGGTGTGTATCAGGCAATGACTCGCTGGAGCGAATGTCTGATGAATATCCAATATGAAACTAACTTCACCACAAGACAACAACGTCTGCCAGGTGCGTTCAATGCGCTCAACACGTCTGCCAAGTGTTTCTCTGCCTGTAGTTTTGATTTGGTTTCTTCAGCCTTCATGTTGAAAATGTGACTTGTGAGACGTCAGATCGACTTCTCTGTTTACACTGTTGTGTCCAAGATTGGGCTCAATCCTTGAAGGTGTGTTTTAGTAAAATACTGTTGTTGTGATGTTGTCAGTCTTTTTGTTAAAATAATTTATTTGTTTTTATTTATATTTTGATCTTTGGAGAATTTTTCTTGCTGCTGTACTTGTAAAGTTGGCATGCATTTGTGGTATTCTCTGTGTAAGATTGTTTTCTCTGAATTTCTGTGACTTGACTGAGAGTTCATGTGTCTGTGGAAACTATTTCTTGGTCATAAGAAGACGTGCTTCTTGGCAGACGTTGTTGTCTTGTCAGCTGCCAGACGTTCAACTGAGCTTTGGAAGAAAGTTTGCTGGTAAGTGGGAGTGGTTTCACTTATGGGTTGGTCTTTTAAGACTTCCCTGTTTTAATGTTTCTTACCTTCTCTAAAGCACAAACATTTTCTCGTCATCTCGAATTGTCTCCCATGTCCGTCGATTATAAAACATAATTGTTTTTAGGTTTTCGGATGCGGGAAGATGCCCGAAAGACTCAAGCGGTGACGTCTTCTTAGGCCCGCACCCTCACCGGCGCTTCGGAGGCTGACTTGGATCGATCACACACACACACACACACACACAACACACACACGGTTGAGCCAGTGACATGATCAAAATATACAGACACCAACAATTTTAACAAAAAGATCGAAAACACCACAAGCGCCGGTGCTTTTTTCGAACAAACGCTGACCGATTATTTCATGGATTATTTCTTGTTTTTTTGCTATTCTCTGTGTAAGATTGTTTTCTCTGAATTTCTGTGACTTGACTGAGAGTTCATGTGTCTGTGGAAACTATTTCTTGGTCATAAGAAGACGTGCTTCTTGGCAGACGTTGTTGTCTTGTCAGCTGCCAGACGTTCAACTGAGCTTTGGAAGAAAGTTTGCTGGTGAGTGGGAGTGGTTTCACTTATGGGTTGGTCTTTTAAGACTTCCCTGTTTTAATGTTTCTTACCTTCTCTAAAGCACAAACATAGGTTTTCGGATGCGGGAAGATGCCCGAAAGACTCAAGCGCCGACGCCTTCGTAGGCCCGCACCCTCACCGGCGCTTCGGAGGCGCTGACTTGGATCAGAATTCGTTCACTCTCTCACTCACACACACACAGGGAGCAGGTTGAACCAGTGACACGTTTTTTCTTATTCAATTTTACATTTAAAGATCAAAATATACAGACACAAACAATTTTAACAAAAAGATCGACAACACCACTTTTTCGAACAAAAAAGCGCTGGTGCGGGTGCTTTTTTCGAACAAACGCTGACCGATTATTTCATGGATTATTTCTTGTTTTGCACAGACTTTACGGTGTAGTAACGTCGTTGCTTTGAGCCACAGTGTATCGAGTTCATTGTTTGGGATTATTTTGTGGACGAGCGTTCGGTCAGCGTCGAACACATGAGAGACTAGCGACGTCTCGCTGGGAAGCACGCGTTTGTTCGAAAAAGTCACCCGCACCGGCGCGTCCGAACGCCCTGAGGATCTCCACACACACCTCCAGAGCTCCAGTCTCAGTGAAGGCACGCATCTCTCCAGCTGCCTGACCAGCAGGAGCGGTAGCTCCTCGCCCTCGTCTGGTCTCGGAACGGCGAGAAAACCCGCGCGTAAAAGGTTCCATGTTGGTGCGTCCGTTCCATGGCGATCCTGATCTTCAAACATGTCCCCAAATGTCTCGTCATCAGGGGCGATAGTTTCGCGACCCCGTAGGTTCCCAGGACGACGCGCCGAGAAGCTCCGTTCCATGGCACTCCCGCCCCGAAACACCGGGACACCAAACGCGGAACTGGCTGCTCTCGACACTCTGTTAAGAGAGGAGAACAGCCTCTGGATCACGTCATCAGAATGAGTTTCCGTATTTTTAACAACTGACGGAACCCGCCGGACCAGAACAAATGCATACCTTGGTGAACCAGCCGATGATGAAGGCTCCCCCAAGAATAAATCATTTATATTTATCGAGTTTGTGCGCTTCATTTTCGGGGGGAAAAAAAGGACATTCTACTTGAATTTACATGATTGTTTCTCAAAAGTAAATCTTATTTGTGTTGTAGTTGAGACAGACCCGGCCAAAATCTAAAAAAAAAAGTAACAACTAACAACAAAGTTTAGTGCTGTGTCCATTTATTAAAATAAAGCGCCATACAATTCTCTTCTACTAAAAACATAGGCACTGAAGTCAACCTGAACACTGGAGTAAACTGTAAACATTCAAACTGGGCGAGGTAGCTACACAGCTGAGAGCAGGAGCAGAACAAAGCTGTGTTACCCTTCTGCCTTTAAGTGTGCATGTGTGAGGGAGAGAGAGACTCACAGAAAGGCTAAACGACTTTTAGTAGAGTGGCAGGCGGCGTCTGTGGCACAGTGACACCATCTCTCTCCCTGATGTTCAAAGTCCCAGATGTTTGGATACAATCAATCAAAATCACTCTGAGATCATAGAACTAAATCATATTTTAAATATGTATTCATTGTTTTTTACTATGCACCTCTCAAAACATTTTTAAATTGATTTTCATATGTTAACGTTTGTCAAAGCAAAATTGATTGAATTTGTCTGGAGCTTCAGTGACTCTTGGCAGTTCTAGCGGCTGCTTTCAGTGAGCTCTCTTCGGGTGTGTATCAGGCAATGACTCGCTGGAGCGAATGTCTGACGAATATCCAATATGAAACTAACTTCACCACAAGACAACAACGTCTGCCAGGTGCGTTCAATGCGCTCAACACGTCTGCCAAGTGTTTCTCTGCCTGTAGTTTTGATTTGGTTCCTTCAGCCTTCATGTTGAAAATGTGACTTGTGAGACGTCAGATCGACTTCTCTGTTTACACTGTTGTGTCCAAGATTGGGCTCAATCCTTGAAGGTGTGTTTTAGTAAAATACTGTTGTTGTGATGTTGTCAGTCTTTTTGTTAAAATAATTTATTTGTTTTTATTTATATTTTGATCTTTGGAGAATTTTTCTTGCTGCTGTACTTGTAAAGTTGGCATGCATTTGTGGTATTCTCTGTGTAAGATTGTTTTCTCTGAATTTCTGTGACTTGACTGAGAGTTCATGTGTCTGTGGAAACTATCTCTTGGTCATAAGAAGACGTGCTTCTTGGCAGACGTTGTTGTCTTGTCAGCTGCCAGACGTTCAACTGAGCTTTGGAAGAAAGTTTGCTGGTAAGTGGGAGTGGTTTCACTTATGGGTTGGTCTTTTAAGACTTCCCTGTTTTAATGTTTCTTACCTTCTCTAAAGCACAAACATTTTCTCGTCATCTCGAATTGTCTCCCATGTCCGTCGATTATAAAACATAATTGTTTTTAGGTTTTCGGATGCGGGAAGATGCCCGAAAGACTCAAGCGGTGACGTCTTCTTAGGCCCGCACCCTCACCGGCGCTTCGGAGGCTGACTTGGATCGATCACACACACACACACACACACACACACAACACACACACGGTTGAGCCAGTGACATGATCAAAATATACAGACACCAACAATTTTAACAAAAAGATCGAAAACACCACAAGCGCCGGTGCTTTTTTCGAACAAACGCTGACCGATTATTTCATGGATTATTTCTTGTTTTTTTGCTATTCTCTGTGTAAGATTGTTTTCTCTGAATTTCTGTGACTTGACTGAGAGTTCATGTGTCTGTGGAAACTATTTCTTGGTCATAAGAAGACGTGCTTCTTGGCAGACGTTGTTGTCTTGTCAGCTGCCAGACGTTCAACTGAGCTTTGGAAGAAAGTTTGCTGGTAAGTGGGAGTGGTTTCACTTATGGGTTGGTCTTTTAAGACTTCCCTGTTTTAATGTTTCTTACCTTCTCTAAAGCACAAACATAGGTTTTCGGATGCGGGAAGATGCCCGAAAGACTCAAGCGCCGACGCCTTCGTAGGCCCGCACCCTCACCGGCGCTTCGGAGGCACTGACTTGGATCAGAATTCTTTCACTCTCTCTCACACACACACACACACACACAGGGAGCCGGTTGAACCAGTGAAACGTTTTTTCTTATTCAATTTTACATTTAAAGATCAAAATATAAATATACAGACACAAACAATTTTAACAAAAAGATCACAATCGACAACACCACGACAACAGGCCGTAGACGATCAGGAGTACAGAGAGTTGACCCAGGACTTCGTGGACGGGTGTCAGCTCAACCACCTCTATATCAATGCGGGTTAATCCAAAGAGCTGCCGAATGTTCTCAACTGGCACAATGGTTGAACACTGCGATGGCGCCATCTACAAGTACACTTTAATGGCACTAGATAAAACCTTCAGTACCAGACTGATGCAAGAAAAATAATGACCTAGAGAAATTGTTTCACTGCCCGAACCAGGTAAGTTATCTGGAACAGCCGCTAGACGAATATGTACAACATGGATTCACATGTGAGCGTCCTATCCGTATGATTTGCAAGGTTCAGCAACTCTAGTCTCGCACCGGCAAAACTAAAGCTGCATGGAGTCAGTATTGGAGTCAATACAAGAACACAACAACACTCGTACGAAGTTACTTACATGATCGCAAAGCAGGGCAAGTGTCACTGGCTCAACCTGCTCCCTGTGTGTGTGTGAGAGTGAAATAATTCTGATCCAAGTCAGTGCCTCAGAAGACGTCGGTGAGGGTGCGGGACTACAAAAGCGCATCTACTTTAATTCCCAAATCGCTTTTCGGACGCGGGTAGATTTTTTTTTGAAAAGTGAAAGAATTCTGATCCAATTTAGTGCCTCAGAAGGCGTCGGTTTAATTCCCGAATCGCTTTTCGCGGGTGAGTTTTTCGAACAAAAAAGCGCTGGTGCGGGTGCTTTTTTCGAACAAACGCTGACCGATTATTTCATGGATTATTTCTTGTTTTGCACAGACTTTACGGTGTAGTAACGTCGTTGCTTTGAGCCACAGTGTATCGAGTTCATTGTTTGGGATTATTTTGTGAACGAGCGTTCGGTCAGCGTCGAACGCATGAGAGACTAGCGACGTCTCGCTGGGAAGCACGCGTTTGTTCCAAAAAGTCACCCGCACCGGCGCGTCCGAACGCCCTGAGGATCTCCACACACACCTCCAGAGCTCCAGTCTCAGTGAAGGCACGCATCTCTCCAGCTGCCTGACCAGCAGGAGCGGTAGCTCCTCGCCCTCGTCTGGTCTCGGAACGGCGAGAAAACCCGCGCGTAAAGGTTCCATGTTGGTGCGTCCGTTCCATGGCGATCCTGATCTTCAAAAATGTCACCAAATGTCCCGTCATCAGGGGCGATAGTTTCGCGACCCCGTAGGTTCCCAGGACGACGCGCCGAGAAGCTCCGTTCCATGGCACTGGCTGCTCTCGACACTCTTTTACGAGAGGAGAACAGCCTCTGGATCACGTCAGCAGAATGAGTTTCCGTAGTTTTCACAACTGACGGAACCCGCCGGACCAGAACAACTGCCATCCTTGGTGAGCTGTTAGGGTGAGACACACCTGCATGTGTCGGTGACAAGTTATTTTTCTGTCTCTTGAATTTGAGATGATTATTTCTCAAAAGTAAAATCTTATTTGTGTTTCAGTTGAGATGCTTCCATCAGGAGCGTGTGCTGCTGCAGATCGTGAGTTGAATAGAAAGAATAATTATAGTCTAACAATATTAATATTAGTTCTGAAATTCTCATTCTCTTTCTTCACGTCGACACCAGGTATCTTTGATCCAGAGAGTGACCAACATCCCCCCGATTTTGGACGAGCTCCTGGCAGCTGGTGTCGCCCACGACCAGCTTTATCCAATCACAAACAACCGGAAAAAAAGCGAAGAGGACCTCACGACCTTTGCGGGGAGACTCATGCGGACTTGCCCGACTTTCAGACACTTTGTCGCGGGCATCTGAGCGACCTCCCTTTTTTTTCTTTTTTTTTTTACCTCCAACAAGGTTAAGAAGCACTGCTCTAGGTGATCTGTCGATCAAGTCTGACATGGTGTAGACCTTGTAGCGAGCGCTCAGAGAGAAAAAAGTCCAGAGAGATCGTTCGGATCTCAGGAGAGCGCTCTCATACAATTGTCCAGGTTGTGACACCATAACCTTTTCACTTCAATAAAAAAACGACTTATAACCTATTTTCACTTCAAGGAAAAAAAACGTCTCAAAACTTTTCTCACTAATGATTCCCAGCATGTCTCTGGGAAGTTAAGATTAACATCTGCTACTTGGCAGATTCAAATCTGCTGTTTTGCGTTTTATTTGTGTCCATTTGTTGAGCGTGTAGTAAGACATTAGCCGCCGCAGGTCAGGTGGAGAACAAGGACTACCTGGGAATAAGTGACCTGACGGTGTGTGTGGAGATCCTCAGGGAGGTCGGATGCAACGACGAAGCGACGTCACTGGGTAACATTCATCTACTTGAATACAAATCATAAAATTATAAAATGTAAAAAATGATTATGATCTATAAAATACACTGTTTTTTTTTTTTAATAAAAAGATTAAAAATTCAAGATTTTTATTTGTGTCCCTGTGGGGCAATTGGTTATGCTGCTGTTAAGACAAAGACAGTGACGCACGAAAAAAGATAAATAACATAAAATATAAAAGCATACACTAAGATACTGTGGGACGAGCTATAGGTGAGTTGGTGGGTCTGTCTGTACTGTGTGGAGTAAGTAGTGAGATGGAAGAGGTGATGAATGAGTGTTTGAAGCGGTTTGTTTGGCTGTTGGTTGTCTGAGAACCAGAGGGAAGAAGCTTGTAGTACTTGAGTACTATCTGACATGATGGATTTTGCTTTCTTTATTACCTGGTTGTTGTAAAGATCAGTGAGTGTTTGCTGTTGTGAAATAATCTTACTGCTAGTGATCCTGATGAGTGAGATTTTCTGCGTCACTCGAGAAGTTTCAAACAGACTTGACAGGGAGAGATTATGAAATTGTATCTATTAATCAATATTTGTTTTCATAAGCGGCTTGTATTCAATGTTTACAAAAAGTATACAAATCCACGTAAGTTACACACTTGGTCGAAGCAAAATAAACACACACATAAACAACATCGACAGGTTTAGGAACTGGCGAGTTTCGAGGGCGAACCTGTCAGTACAGGATCGAGACAGTCTACAGTATTCCGGCTGCGCATGTGCAGTGACGTCGCAAACTTGATGACGCCACTAATTAAATGTATATTATTATTATCTTCTGTTGAGCATCAACACTGGGCATCAAAGCCTCTCATCCCTCGGCTTCCTGCCCATGGAAAATGGGAGGATCCAATGTTGCAAAACATTAGAACCAAGACAGTTGTTTATTTACAGAAGTAGTTTAATTAATTATTAAGTTGTGTTAATATAAATAAATGTGATTGTGTTCTTGTACACGCTGAATATGTCTGTTTTTATGTCTGCATACAGTAATTGTACTATAGTTGGAATTTTCTGTATTTTTAAATCTACAACAATTTAATTTATTTATAATAATCAATGTAGTTATACTCAAAGGCCACTAGATGGTATAAAAAATGAACTTAAATGAAAATGTAAGTAATGTGTTCAAAAACAACAGTTCTCTCACAGAGACGAAGCTCATTCAGCCTACAGTATCGTTGCTGCGCATGCGCGGGATTTGATATAAAGCGTTTTGAAACTATTTACCGTGGAGAGTCAAAGTAATCCAACAATGATTTAAAACATATTTTCATGCTGTCATGAAGTAAACACGTGACAAAGATCCGACCTCTGTTTACTTTATTAGTATTTTATTCACATCGCTATTATTAAACGGATAATAAATACATTTTTGGACAGAGAATAATTTAATCTAAATATAAACTTTGACTGTTCGATATGTAACCTTTGGCTCATTCCGCTTCTGATTCGACCAATGAAGCTGCGCGCGGTGGATCCCTTGTCTTTTATTTTGTAGGATTCTCATTGCAGTCCTGCACGTAAATACTGTCTGAGGATGGATCGCTCACACACTCGTTTCTTTCGCTCTAGAAACACCACACAACATGTACATAAGTTACACGCTAAACAAACATATACAATACTACGGCTACTAAACAAAAGAGAATATAAAGTACGACAATAGAATGAAAAAGGTGTTTCTATCATAGTTTTAAACAATAATGTTCACAGAGCATCTCATCCTCCTGCCTCATTGCAGTCCTCGAGGCAATGAGAATATCCCACAATTCAGTGCTACAGTTCAAAGGGCAGAATTGAACAAACAACTATAATAACAGTAGGTGGCACTGTTGCCCCATTTTAGTGAATTTAATGCACAGTCCTTCACTATGTTACAGATGAAAACAAGTAATTTGTTTGAAAATAATTGATCCAAAAATTAGCTTCATTAGTATTCAGTTATTTATAAAGTAGAATTTGATGATCTACAAAAAAACGTTTTATCAACGCTCGTAGTTAAGTAATTTTCATTTAAGTTCATGTTTTATACCATCTAGTGGCCCATTAGTATAACTACATCAATTATTCTAAATAAATTAAATTGTTGTAGATTTATAATTACAGAATATTCCAACTATAGTACAATTACAATTAGTTTGTAGACATCAAAACAGACATATTCAATATACAAGAACACAATCACATTTATTTATATGAACACAACATAATAATTAATTAAACTACTTCTGTAAATAAACAACTGCCTTGGTTCTAAGGTTTTAGCCGAAAAAAGACAATGTGCCGATTATATTCCATGTTAAGTTGGTAACAGGTAACTCCACTGCTCACTGAACTTGACGAGAGATCAATCTCCTAAACGTCATACTGTAATATGACATTTGGAAATTAATTAAAGAA
The DNA here is from genome assembly GCF_982586985.1 of Callionymus lyra. Lineage (NCBI taxonomy): Eukaryota > Metazoa > Chordata > Actinopteri > Syngnathiformes > Callionymidae > Callionymus > Callionymus lyra. Next base: position 11,410,341 of record NC_141834.1, read on the forward strand.
TAGGAATTAAAATAATAAGAGAGTTGATAGAGCAAAATGTTTTATACATTACCAACAAAATAAAGTTACATTAATAATCATTCCATATAAAACAAATTACTTGTTAATACAGAACCCTTAGTCAGTCACCACTTGAAGTCTATTCTCATGTTTTCATTATGTTTGACGATATAATAATAATACAAAAAAAATAATAATAATAATAATTATTATTATTATTATTATTATTATTATAAAACCAAAAACACATCGTACTTGAAATTCGAAAATTAAGTTAACAACGTTTTGACAGTCATCAAGTGGTTACTTCGTGACAGCACGTAAATATGTTTTAAATCATTGTTTGATTACTTTGACTCTCCGTGGTAAAGGGTTTCAAAACGCTTTCTAGCAAATTACGCGCATGCGCAGCCGCACAAACGACACACTGATAACAATCTTGCTACATTAACTAACATTAAAACAACACACAACAAAGTCGTTTTCAATGTAACTGAACGCAGATTTGATCGTAATTAAAACGGATATGCAATAAGATGATCAGTAGAATTATATTTGTTCAGTCTAATTATAGATTATTTTGCGAAAATATGAAGACTGAGGTAAACAATGCACTCCATGACTCCTCCACCTGTCATACTTAGCGATAACTCGCCCCTGAGTCATCACTTCGACCGCCTTCTCTCCTTTGAGATCCGAGGGATCTCTCAAATTGTTTTTCTCCTCTCGCTCGACACAAATTCTACAACTGAGTGACGTCACCAAGTCAGGATCGATCAACAGATCATCTAAAGTAGATCAATTACGTATTTTTAAAAACTTGGAGGTGTCGTTCTGGACAGAACAGATGCAGTGGCTGTTCTAGATAACTTACCTGGTTTAGGAAGTGAAACTATTTCTTTAATTAATTCTCTAAATGACTTTTCAGGTCCATCATTCAAAATATTGTATGAATACTGCATTTAGACTTTTAAAAGTAAAAAAATGATATCAAGTCAGATTTTATTTATAAAGCACGTTTCAAAAACAACCAACCATTTTGTCCAAAGATGACGACTTCAGTTTTTTTCATCATTAAGGTTTAAAAAGCTTCTTTTCATCCAGGATTTGACATAATTTAAGCAGTCAAACAAAGTCTGAGACGAGGGAGCTATAAAAGCTATACCTTTGATGCCTACACATTAATTCAGGTGTGGTAAAAGAATTTAGTGGTCCACCGTATCAAAAGCTGCAGTTAAGTCCAGGAGCACTGGAACAGCAGAGTTACCCGAGTCAACGGTTAACAATAAGTTGTTTGTGACTTTTTGTATTGTATCTATGTGTATTATAATTTTTTCGATCGATACTTTTGAACATGGAGAGAATCGTCTTGTTTACTCAAGAGAGGATCTGCAGTCACTGAAGTCAATGGCACGGGCTGGAGATCGTCATGATATCCGGACCGAACTTCAGCGCCAGTATCGTGTATATAGATCCAGCAAGAGAATAAAGGCTAAGCTCACGGACAATCGGAGCCGTCACAGACCATCGATCCCACGATCAAGATGGGGAACGTCAATTCACTGACAAACAAGATTGACGAGCTGTCTGCCCTCGACAACCAGTGGATCTACCGAGAGAGCAGCTTGTTGATCTTCACAGAGACATGGCTCACTCAGCTGTCTCGGAATGCTAACATGGACCTGCTGGGCTTCACCACCGTAAGAGTGGATAGTGACGCACATGCTTGCGTGAAGTGCCAAGGAGGAGGTCTCATCATGTACATGAAAAAGCGCTGGTATAGTCCGGGACATGTTTCTCTGAACAAAGTCTTGTGTCAGGATTTAGAACTGTTGGCTATCAGCCTGCGCCCATACTATCTACCACTCGAGTTCAGCCACGTGATCGTGCTGTGTGTACATACCTCCGAGCGCTGCCATTTGCCTGTGAGAAGATCCACACAAGGACAGCTAACATAATTTCTGCTAAGACGTTGTTGCCCCTGCTAAGACTGTCCGCTGTTACCCTTATAATAAACCGTGGGTAACAAAGGAGGTCAAGGATGTCCTTAACAGGAAGAAGGTGGCTTTCAGGAGCAGGGACAGGGACCCCATGAGGTCAACACAGCAGGAGGTGAAGCGATGCTTGACGGAGGCAAAGGACACCTACCTAAGAGAGGTCTGGGATGGTGTTAATACCATCACTGTACACAAGACCAAGTCCTCTCTGACTGCAGTGGACACGGTGGAGAACAGTCTCAACAACTTTTTCAACAGGTTTGAGCAGGTCCCCTCAACCTCACTGCTGCCCGCTGCACTGACTTCGCAGCTGATGAAGACACTGATAAAAACTCTTAGGCCACAAGTCCAGCACGCGCAAGACCCCTGCAGTTTGTCTCCTGGCCCGCGGTTTGTTCACCTCCTGCATCGGACCTACTCCTACCTAAATAAAGAAAGTGGCTCAGTGAGGATCCTGTTCCTGGACTTTTCTAGTGCCTTCAACACTATCCAGCCCACTCTGCTCCAGGACAAACTGACACGGATGCATGTGTACCCTGGTCTGGTCTCCTGGATTTCAGACTATCTTACTGATCGACCACTGTATGTCAGGCTGAAGGACATCAAGTATGACACTGTGTTGTGCAGTACAGGAGCACCTCAGGGGACAGTACTGGCCCCTCTCCTCTTCACCATCTATACTTCAGACTTCTGCTACAACTCAGAGCTGAGTCTCGTCCAGAAGTATCTTGACGACACTGCCATTGTTGGATGCATCAGGGACAACAGCGAAGATGAGTATAGGAGTCTGATACGTGTTTCTTCGTTTGTTTAAATTGATATATGCTTTACAAGTGTCTATTTATAATGGTACTGTTTATACCTTAATATTTTGTAGTTACTATGTCACAATAAAGACATTGTTATTATTCATTTAACTTACAAAGATTATCTGAAAACACAAACTCGCCCATAAAATAATTAAGGTAAAGTAACGTGATGCTCTTTGTTCTTCTTTCAAGTAAATGTTATTTAATTCTTTTGCATCATCAGCTGGTTCCTTGGTTCCCCCGAGAGTAATTCATTTATGTATTTGTCGAGTTTGTGCGATTAATTTCCGAAAGAAATAGATGAAATTCGACTTGAATTTGAGATGATTATTCTCAAAGTTCAGTAAAATCTTACTTGTGTTTCAGTTGAGATGCTTCCATCAGGAGCATGTGCTGCTGCAGATCGTGAGTTGAATAGAAAGAATAATGATAGTCTAACGTGCTTCAATTAATCCTAGTTCTGAAATTCTCCTTCTCTTTCTTCAGGATGACACTTTGTGGACAAACACCGGGTATCTCTAAACCAGGTCAGTGGCTGGTGGAGAACAAGATCTACCTGGTAATAATTTCCCTGCTGGTGTTGACCTTCACTGCTCTGGAGGTGTTTGTGGAGATCTTCATGGAGATCGGATGCAACAACGAAGCGACGTCACTGGGTAACATTTATCTTTGATTTTTGATCTTTGAAAATCTTACTTTCACTATCAAACACTTGGCTCTAAAACGTCGAATACTAAATATATTTAAAAAAAATCTAAATGAATTATTTTGACTTACATCAGTTAATTTATGTTGATGAGTAACATTGTTGATTTATAGCATTGATTAAAACCTGCTTATTTAATATTATCGGTATTTATAGTTAAAACAGATGAAAAGGAATGAAATGTGCGAAAATAATTGTGTTAGAAACCGGATGTTGTCTGACAGATAAAGACCTGAATTTTTTTTTTTACAATTTGACAGTGAATGAGCCAAGACAAGACATTTTTTCTACACATTTTTTGGTGCCGAAACCCGGGATTACAACGAGCCACGGACACAGAAACGGAGAAACACCTCAGACTGAAGAGGAACGTAGAACAGAAATGGAAAGAATGAGAATAAAGCGAGGAGCGATCAGAGGAGCAACGACGCGTCTTTTGAACCAGATTGACGGAGAAATGACGAAGCCAGATCCGGACATGGATAACTTGAGCACTTTGTTGGACATGTTGTCCGCGAAGGAGAGAACTCTACTTGAACTGGACTCTGATATTGAACAGCTCACGGCGATGGAGGATTTGGAGAAAGAGGTTGAAACGACGGAGATCTATAAAGAAGGCGTCATCTCTTGTAAGAGCCGCGCACAGCTTATGATGAGGCAACACGTCCCTTTGAGGGATTCATATATACTCGAAAAATTAAACACAAAAAAGGAGAGTGAAAAAAGTAGATAAGTGTTATGTGAAAATGTAAAATAATAAGAAATACATTTGCTAATGCATTAGAACCATTTCTACATGATCACACTTTGACTTTACGAGGGCCGCATAAGTCAAAAGGCCGCACACAGGTCTGACGTAGACAGTGCGTGAAGATACACAAATTTATTATTGACAAATACCACGAAGTCAGTGAATGGCGGGAGTTTTGGAGCATGTATGAGACTGCAATTCACACAAATGAGCTTTGGAACGATCTTCCTCTCTGCGTTTGATGGATCTACTGAGTCCTTCAAGAAACATCTTAAGACGTTTTTATTTGTTCAGGCTTTTCCTTGATTTTCTGGAACTCCTGTTGTGTTATCAGTTTTATCTTGAACTTTAAAGTATATACTTTATTGAATATTGTTTTGATTGTTTAAGCGCTTTGTGACCCTGGTTTGGAAAAGCGCTATATAAATAAAAATGACTTACTTACTTACTTACTTACTTTGCAAACATGAAAAGTTCACCTATTTAAAAATCTCTCTGGACCTGATGCGAAAACAGTAGCAGGACTGACTCTAACTGAGGCAAACTATGACAGCGCCATCACTCTGCTGCAAGATAGATTTGGAAGAAAAGATCTGGGATCAGTGCTCACATGTCAAGGCTGCTAAATCTAAATCCTGTCAAGAGATCCTCTGATGTCCATGCATTAAGGCAGCTATAAGATGAATGTGAAATTGTCAAATTAGGAGCTCAAAGTCACTGGGTGTAGTGTCAACACCTATGGAAGCCTACTGTGTAAGTAAGTAAGTAAGTTAGTAATTTTTATTTGTATAGCGCTTTTCTAAACCAGGGTCACAAAGCGCTTAAACAATCAAAACAATATTCAATAAAGTATATAGTTTAAAAGTCAAGATAAAACTGATAACACAACAGGACTTCCAGAAAATCAAGTAAAAGCCTGAACAAATAAAAACGTCTTAAGATGTTTCTTGAAGGAGTCAGTAGATCCATCAAGCACAAAGAGAGAGGAAGATCGTTCCAAAGCTTAGGAGCAACAGCCTGGAAAGATTTCTCTCCTCTGGTCCTGAACCGTGTGCGAGGAACCATCAGTAGATTCTGATCCACAGACCTCAGAGCCCGAGCCGGGGTGTAAGGCTGGATCAGATCAGTGATGTAAGGAGGAGCCTGACCATGAATAGATCTGAAAGTAAGAACTAGAATTTAAAAGTTGATCCTGAAAGAAACTGGAAGCCAGTGAAGAGTTTTAAGGATTGGAGAAATGTGAGTTCTTCTACTTGAGCGGGTCAGAATTCTCTCTGCAGAGTTCTGAATCGACTGCAGGCGAGACAGCTCCTTCTTGTTAAGACATAAAAAGAAACTTTTACAATAGTCCAGACGAGAAGACACAAACGCATGGATTACAAGCTCCAGATTATGTTCCGACAACATTTTCATAAATTTAGAGATTTTTCTCAGTTGAAGGAAACAGTTTCTGGTCAGTTTTCTGCAGTGTTGAACTAGAGACATGTCTTTATCAAATACAACACCCTGGTTTCTCAGGCTCAGTTTGACAGACTGACCTAAGTCACCCAAGTACTGACTCAACCCTGGAATCTTATCATCAGGAGCTATCACCAGAGTTTCAGTTTTGTCCACATTTAGCTGCAGAGTCCAATTATAATGAAGATGATTCCAGATGACATAACTCTCGAATATAGTCGTCAGAGGAGAAGTGATGATGAATGGAAAGTTGACGAGATAGTCAAGTTTCTAGTGAAGGAAATTCGGAGCAGAGAATGCACCCCACGCCCCCACCGCTCAAGATGTCAACGAAGAAAGGCGAGAAAATTGATGCCGTCCCAACGCTGCGCGAACTTGATATTCAGATGCGAGAAGATGAAGGGCACCGGGTGGAGCGGGAGCTGAGCGGCGGTGATACGTGGAGCAGAGCCGGGAGGAGACGAGGAGCGCGGCCCGCGGTGCTGACGAGCACGGATGTTAAAGCCTTGTTCCAGGAGCCCGAGTGATTTCCTCAAAACGGATATGCCGAGTTTGAAAAACGTTTGGAGTTCACTGTGACACAGTTAGGATGACTTTGACTTTATATTTTTCCACTTTTGACGGAGCTTAACGACGGCTCTGAAAGCGAGTTCTTTCCTCATGTGCAGCGACTGCTTAGTGAACCTGACCACAGCTGCAGACTCACACTGGGTGTGTCAACCCCGGGAGGAAGTGTCACCATCCTCTGCCCAGGATACAATCGGGCAACTGGCTCTATCAGGTTTGAAAATGTAATAGCTGCATAAGACAACTAAGGGACCAGTCGGGTATGTGGAAGTTATTTTTGAATCTTGTTTATATAGTTTTTGTGTGTGTTTTGTTCTACCTTGAGACCGTGTTGAAACTTCATTATTATCTTGGGTTTTTGTTCGAGTTCAGCAATGGAAGATTTCGGGAAATGTTTACAATGTGGAGGGTTTTTGAGAAGAAGGGAATGACGAGTTTACTTATTCACTAACTTATGAACAAGTTAAAGTTTGTGACTTACAATGTAAAGGGTATAAATAATCATATAAAGCGGAAAAAAAATACTTATTCAACTTAAACAACTGCACTGTTCTACAGCAATGATCCAGGAGACTCATTTAGACACAAATGAACATAAAAAATTGAAAAGAGAATGGGTGGATCAGGTATTTAGTGCTTCCTTTAAACATGGTAAAAATAGGAGTTGCCATTCTTATAGGCAAACTGGCATACTTCAAACATGAAACTACAATAGAAGATGAGCAGGAGATATGTGATGGTCATCGGATTCATAAGCGGCATAAAAATAACACTTGTTAACATATATGGCCCAAATGAGAACGCTGCAGACTTCTATAAAAATATTTCATTATTACTAGCTAAACATGCAGAAGGAATTATTTTATTTGGAGGTGATTTCAATTGTGTTTTGAGACAGAACTCGGACCGACTTCCCGCAGGACCATTAACCAAAAAATCACGTGCCCTGAAGTGTATGATTGAAGAACTGAGTTTAGTTGATATATGGCGCTTGCGCCATCCTAGAGTAAAGGACTTTACTTTTATGTCACAGGTTCATGGCAGCTATTCAAGACTGGATATGTTTCTTATTTCAAGTTCTGACATGTGTAGAGCTGTTGAATGCACTATAGAACCCATAAACATATCTGATCACGCCCCAGTCACACTAAATTTACAAGTAGGGCAAAGTGATGGAACAAAATATTGGAGATTAAATGTGTCATTACTTAACGACGAAACTATCAGAAACGACATTGCCTAACAACTCTCTGAATACTTTACTATTAATGATAATAATATGGTGTCACTATCTACACTATGGGATGGCGCTAAAGCAGTAATGAGGGGCAATATTATTGCCATCTCATCTAGAAAAAAGAAGGAGAAGCTAAATGAACAATTGCAATTAGAGAAAGAAATCAGAAAATTAGAGATAGAATATCAACGAGCAAAAAATCGGATTACTTTTGATTTACTAAAGGAAAGCCGACAGAAATTAGATAATCTCTTGACATATAAAGCAGAAGGGGCACTTTGATTTGCAAGTAGAAAATACTATGAGATGGGTAACAGAGCAGGCCGCCTGCTGGCCTACCAGTTGCGTAAAGCTCAGGCCAGTAGAGTAGTGCACAAAATTAAAGGTCCTAAAAATAATCAGATGCTACTACAACCTAAAGAAATTGCAGATGCATTTGCTTCTTACTATGACACATTATACAAAGGGCATGAAGGACCCGACAAAATAGAAAATATTGAATCATTTTTTGAATCAGTGAAACTAAACAGTTTGACAACAGAGGAGGCTGATATGATCATCTCAGAAGATGAAATCAAAAACACCATTCTTAAACTTAAAAACAACAAAGCACCAGGTACTGATGGCTTCCCTGCCGAATACTATAAAACATTTATCAGTGAGTTATGTCCAGCTCTATGCAGAATCTATAACTATTCCTTGACTAAGGGAGATCCACCAGGTTAATGGTCAGAGGCATTAATAAGCGTAATTTACAAGGAAAATAAAGACCCAACTTTATGTGCCTCATATCGATCTATTAGCCTCCTCTGTGTTGATCTTAAAATTCTGAAATCTATTATATCAAACAGGATACAGAAATATATTCATAAATTAATAAAAAAGCCAGATCAGACAGGTTTTTATTAAAAACAGACAAGGTACTGACAACATCAGAAAAGCTCTTAACTTGCAGCCAACCGTATACAAATAAGAAACTATGTCAATGTTCCTTAGCTTAGACACAGAAAAGGCCTTCGACATGGTTGACTGGGTCTTTCTCCAACATACCTTAAAGCATATGGGCTTCAATGAAACATTCAAAAAGTGGATTCAAGTGTTCTACAAAAGTCCTAAATCAAGAGTTAGGGTTAATGGGCATTGCTCGCAGTGGTCCACGCCAAGGGGATTTTTTTTTCTTTCTTTTTGATTTGCCTTTGTATTACTGTGTTTCTTGTATCTACCTGATGGGTGACTTAAATAGGAGTACCTTGTTGTATGTATACTACATATTATGGATATGTCATCTTTGATTGATGTGAATTGACAATAAACAAGTTCAACAAAAATGTATATGATAATGTATAAACAGTACCAATTATGAATACACACTCATAAAGAATATATCAATTTAAACGAATGACAAAATAACGAGATACATTATCGAAATAAATAAAGTTTATCCTACTCATGATCGCTATTAAAAATAATACATAACACAAACAAAATCTTGTTTTTTGTTATATTAAATCAGACACGCTTCCATTTTAAAACATATGAAAATATGTATATATGAATATTATAAATACACATTTTCAGTTCACAATTGTTCGTTGCATCTTGAATAAATGACAGATAAATACGGGCTGAATTGAAAGGGGCGCATGCGCACGCAGCGACCGGCAACAGTCATGTTTTTACGGTGCGTTTCAAACACCTACAGCTTAACTTATCAAAAGTCACTTGATAAGGCAGTCCAAACTCAAAATAGTGACCAGTTCGTCTATCACTATTACAAATAAACGTTGCAGGCCTGAATCGTGGCTCGGGTGCGTTGAGACCAAAAACGATGAGGCCGCTTCGCTCCGTAGAGACAATACTTTAAAAATAAAAGAAACTGAGCGTCTGGTTCCGTGTCCAGGGGACTTGGAGGTGGCTGGTCATCTTATCCAGCTAACCAGCTTCAGGTGGTGTTGGCGATCCTCTCAGCTGTGCGACGTTAACGAGAAGTTGCGTGAGTTGAGTCTCCTTCTTTTTCACTCCTTTTTGTGTGTAATTTTTCGAGTATATATGAATCCCTCAAAGGGACGTGTTGCCTCATCATAAGCTGTGCGCGGCTCTTACAAGAGATGACGCCTTCTTTATAGATCTCCGTCGTTTCAACCTCTTTCTCCAAATCCTCCATCGCCGTGAGCGCTTCAATATCAGAGTCCAGTTCAAGTAGAGTTCTCTCCTTCGCGGACAACATGTCCAACAAAGTGCTCAAGTTATCCATGTCCGGATCTGGCTTCGTCATTTCTCCGTCAATCTGGTTCAAAAGACGCGTCGTTGCTCCTCTGATCGCTCCTCGCTTTATTCTCATTCTTTCCATTTTTGTTCTACTTTCCTCTTCAGACGTCTGATGTGTTTCTCCGTTTCTGTGTCCGTGGCTCGTTGTAATCCCGGGTTTCGGCACCAAAAAATGTGTAGAAAAAATGTCTTGTCTTGGCTCATTCACTGTCAAATTATAAAAAAAACAACTATATCAGGTGTTTATCTGTCAGACAACATCCGGTTTCTAACACAATTATTATCGCACATTTCATTCCTTTTCATCTGTTTTAACTAAAATACCGGTAATAATAAATAAGCAGGTTTTAATCAATGCCATAAATCAACAAAAAATTAACTGATGCAACTCAAAATAATTCATTTTAATGTTTTTAAATATATAGTATTCGACGTTTTAGATGCAAGTGTTTGATAGAAGAAAGAAAGATCAAAAATCAAACATGAATGTTACCCAGTGACGTCGCTTCGTTGTTGCATCCGAGCCAGCGTGAAGACAAGGTGAAGGCCAGCAGGGAAATTATTACCTTTATTATTATTATTATTATATTACCGATGTTGGTCACTCCCTGGATCAGAGATACCTGGTGTTTGTCCACAAAGTGTCGACCTGAAGAAAGAGAAGGAGAATTTCAGATCTAAGATTAATTGAAGCATGTTAGACTATATTTTTCTTTCTATTCAACTCACGATCTGCAGCAGCACACGCTCCTGATGGAAGTTTCTCAACTGAAACACAAATTAGATTTTACTTTTTAAAGACAGTCATCTCAAATTCAAGGTGAATTTAATTAATTTATTTCGGAAATTAATCGCATAAACTCGACAAAAAGGAACCAGCAGATGATGCAAAAGATGATGCAAAAATAATCAAATCACAATAATATTTACTTGAAAGAAGTAAAAAGAGCATCTTATTTATTAATTCATCCAACAAAATGTTTCTTTATTTCTCCAACAACATCTCGTCACGCTTAATATTTCACCATCACCACCATCTTCCTGTTGTAAAGACAAACAAACATACACACGTCAGGGACATATTTTTTCTACAAAGAACGTTTATTTACTTTATATAGACAATTCATATTGACTGTAAATAAATGTATAGAGATGTGTTCAGCACAAATTAAATTTATACCTTTAGTAAAAACTGTAGTTATTCTTTCAAACCGTGAAATTCTGATCATTTAATTATTTGTAAAGAAGGCTTTTCTTTTAAAATAATGAAAAAAATACAATTCTAAATATTTAACGTTACTTTACTTAAATTATTTATTGGCGAGTTTATGTTTTCAGATAATCTTTGTATTTTCAATGAATAACAACAATCTCTTTATTCTGACATAGTAACTAATATAAAATATTAAGGTGTAAACAGTGCCATTATAGATACACACTTGTAAAGCATATATCAATTTAAACAAACGAAAAAATTGCGATATACATTATCAAAATATATAGTTTCTCCTACTCATGATCGTTATTAAAAATAATACATAATATAAACAAAATCTTGTTATTGTTATATTAAATCAGATACGTTCTTATTTTAAAAAATCTCTCTCTATATATATATGAGTATTATAAATGCACATTTTTAGTTCACTATTGTTCGCTGTATCTTGAATAAACGACAGATAAATGCGTTTTTATGGGACAAATACATTATATTTATAGATCACGCTATAATCATTTTTACATTTCATAATTTTTAGAGTTTTTTTTAATAGTATTCGACGTTTTAGAGCCACGTTTTGATGGTAAAAATAAGTTTGTAGTATAGTAGTTTATGGTTCTCCTATAAGCACATCGAGATCGGCTGCATTCCTTCACTTCCGTTTTAAACACGCCGGTCCGACGGGGTTTGACGGTAAAGTGAAAATAGACCTGAGACCGGAGGTTGTGTCTCCCGCAACAGTGTTGTCCAGAAACATCTGCGCCATCGATGGCGTCACGTTTGGCGGCAGAGAAACGCCTTGGAACGGACGCACCAACATGGAACCTTTACGCGTAAAAAGCTGACTTGGATCAAAGATGAATGTTACCCAGCAACTCTGCTTCGTTGTTGCATTCGATCTCCCTGAGGATCTCCACACACACCATCGGAGCTCCAGCCTCAGTGAAGGTCGAGACCAGCAGGTCACTTATTTCCAGGTAGGTCTTGTTCTCCACCTGCCTAAGGCTGACGTGCGGCTCCTCTTTGCGGTTCCTGAGCCTGTGGCAGAACCTGTCCAGGTTATCCTTCGACAAATCTTCCAGAGCACCAGAGATAATGACCGCAATGTTCGCCATCTTCCACTGAATAACTCTATTTCCCCGATAATATACTTAAAGAGGACACGCCCGATTTGACTTGTCATACCATGCAGAAAAACATTTTGAGCATCTTAGAATATGTTTTGCGCGCATGTAAGTTATAGTTTGCATTTTATTTTTACTCGAGCGAAAAATAAAGTGGTTTGAACAAACAAAAATCTATCTTTGACAGAGACCTCAGAAAGCTCGTTTCTGATTGGCTGTGTAGAAGTCGAGCAATCGCAAAAAGAAAATCCGAACGCGCCCAGGGAGATTAAGTAGACAGCTGGTACCCACGTTACCGCTGTTCACTTCAAAACTAACAGTGACGCGGCGTCGTCAGTGACGTCATCGGTGCTGAATGTGGGACTTCTTAATGTTCGCTCCATTACTAATAAATCCTTTATTCTTAATGATCTTTTCACAAGAGTTAATTTGGATTTATTATGTCTTTCTGAGATTTGGCAGAGAGAGGAAGAGTTTATTCATCTGAACGAACTCTGTCCAGTAGGGAGCGCTGTTCTGGGGAAGCCTCGCCTCTCTGGTCGTGGGGGAGGTCTTGCTACTGTTTTTAGGGAGAGTTGTTCTTGCAAAGTGATTCAGACACAGGAATTCACTTCTTTTGACTCTCAGATGATCTTGGTTGGTTCTACAAGACCTTTATATTGTGTGTCAATCTACCGCCCGCCTGGTCCTGCGGCGGTGTTCTTGAAAGACTTTAGTGACTTCTTATCTTCCATTATTAAAATGGAATCTGTCCTTATTCTTGGAGACTTTAATCTTCATGTTGATGACGTCACATCTTGTTCTGCTAAAGAACTTTTAACTTTAACTGAAGCCTTTAATTTTGAGCAACATGTTTCTGAACCCACTCATCAAAAAGGCCACATTTTAGACTTAGTTTTTACTCTTGGCCTGGCCATTTCTAATGTATCTGTACATGATGTCCATCTGAGTGATCATTCTCTTGTCTTGTTTAACCTGGACTTCATCCCTGAACCTAAGCCTTTGAAAGTTAGGTCTCAGAGGCGTGTCATCTCAGCCGATACTGCAGACAGTTTTTCTGCTATGTTTGACGCTCTTTCCTTTGATGACTGCCCAGACGTGGACAGTTTGATTCACTGTTTCACTGGTCATTGTGTTGAAATACTGGATCAAGTGGCACCTGTTAAATCGAACTTGAAAATTCAGAAAAAACGGTGCCCTTGGACAAATGAAGATCTCCTGAGTCTGAAGAGACTTTGTCGAAAGACTGAGCGTCTCTGGAAGTCCACTAAACTTGAGGTGCACAGACTTCACCTCAGGGATCTGTTGACTTCTTACAATGAGATGGTAGAAACTGCTAGATCTGATTACATCAGAAAACTGGTAGCAGCAAATAGAAAAAAAAACCAAAGTTTTGTTTGACACAATTAATTCTCTTGTGTCTCCTGCTCCTCAAATCACGCCTGTTTTCTGTGAAGCTGACAGCAATGCATTGTTGAGATTTTTCATTGACAAAATTAAATTGATCAAAGAGAAAATCTCTCCCCCTTTGTTTGGAACCCCTACTGTCTCTGAGCCCATCTCCTCCTCTTGGTCCTCCTTCACTGCTGTATCTTTGGGTGATATTTCAGCACTAGTGAACAAGATGAAACCCTCCTCTTGCTCAGATAACGTCCTTCCTTGTAGGCTTTTTATCAAAGTATTTGATGTAATTGGCCCCTGGGTTACCAATATGGTGAACCTCTCACTTTCCACAGGGGTTTTTCCCAATGCATTTAAACATGCCATAGTGGAGCCTCTGCTCAACTGACCTCAGTAATTTCAGGCCTATTTCTAAGCTCCCTTTCTTGTCCAAGATCTTGGAGAAGGTGGTGTCTGAGCAGCTGTCTTTGTTCCTGGATCAGAGCGACTTTCATGAGAAGTTTCAGTCTGGCTTCCGTAAACATCACTCTACGGAGACAGCTTTATTGAAAGTGTCCAGTGACATCATGATGTCGGCTGACTCAGGTAAATTCACTGTTCTGGTGCTCTTGGATCTGTCCACAGCCTTTGACACAGTTGATCACCAGATCCTGCTGAGAAGACTGAGGGATGAAGTGGGACTGTCTGGGTCTGTGTTACAATGGTTCTCATCTTACCTTTCTGGGCGCAGTTTTGGTGTATCTGCCAATCAAATGAGGTCTGAATCGGCAGATCTGTTGTGTGGAGTCCCTCAAGGTTCTGTTCTGGGTCCTTTATTGTTTTTGCTGTACTTGATTCCCCTCGGTAAAATCATTCAGAGATTTCCAGATGTTTCTTATCACATTTTTGCTGATGACATCCAGCTCTACTGCTCTTTTGACCCAACTGAGCCCCAAAGGCTGAACAGCTTAGTCAATTGTTTGCTAGAAATCAAACAATGGCTGAGTGAAAACACTTTACAGCTAAATGTGGACAAAACTGAAACTCTGGTGATTGCTCCTGATGATAAGATTCCAGGGTTGAGTCAGTACTTGGGTGACTTAGGTCAGACTGTCAAACTGAGCCTGAGAAACCTGGGTGTTGTATTTGATAAAGACATGTCTCTTGTTCGACACTGCAGAAAACTGACCAGAAACTGTTTCCTTCAACCTGAAAAATCTCTAAACTTAGGAAAATGTTGTCGGAACATGATCTGGAGCTTGTAATCCATGCGTTTGTTTCTTCTCGTCTGGACTATTGTAACAGTTTGTTTTCATGTCTTAACAAGAAGGAGCTGTCTCGCCTGCAGTTGATTCAGAACTCTGCAGCGAGAATTCTGACCCGCTCAAGTAGGAGAACTCACATTTCTCCGATCCTTAAAACTCTTCACTGGCTTCCAGTTTCTTTCAGGATCAACATTAAAATTCTGGTTCTTACTTTCAGAGCTATTCATGGTCAGGCTCCTCCTTACATCACTGATCTGATCCAGCCTTACACCCCAGCTCGGGCTCTGAGGTCTGTGGATCAGAATCTACTTATGGTTCCACGCACACGGCTCAGGACCAGAGGAGAGAAATCTTTTCAGGCTGTTGCTCCTAAGCTTTGGAACGATCTTCCTCTCTCTTTGCGCTTGATGGAGTCTACTGACTCCTTTAAGAAACACCTTAAGACGTTTCTATTTGTTCAGGCTTTTCCTTGAATTTCTCGAACTCCTGTGTTGTTCTCAGTATTATCTTGATCTTTAAAGTATGTACTTTTTTGAGTATTGTTTTGATTGTCTAAGCGCTTTGTGACCCTGGTCTCGAAAAGCGCTATATAAATAAATATTACTTACTTACTTACTTACCAAGACAGGATCGACCTAGTAATTATTGTCTTGTTATAAATGTTCACGGTTGTTGATATATTTCGAATTTTCCATTATTTATTATTTAAATCTTATTTATATTTATAACTGTATTGTTATTATGGAATTCATGATTCTGACAGAGACTTGGATCCGGGCTGGTGAGTGTTTCCTCCTGTTTGCGCCTTTTTTTTTTTTTAGCTCCCCACGCATCTCCGGTAAAGGTGGGGGTCTCGCTTTGGTGTTTAAGTCACATTTTCTGTGTCGCCAAACTTCACCTGACACGTATTCCAGCTTTGAACTGCAGCTATTGGAACTGAAACTGTCCTCTCCTGTCCTGTTTGTGGTCCTTTACAGTAAAGTATGACCATATCCTAATCACTGGGGATTTTAACATCCATGTTTGCTGTGAATCCAGTCCAATGGTCAATGATTTCTGAACTTTCTTATACACATGGTCTGTGTTGCAGGACCAGTCCAGTTTACTGTCCAACCACACACCGAGGTACTTATAGTTGTGAACTATCTACGCCTCGTAGCCTCTGATGGACACTGGACGTGGCTTTGTCCTGGACCTCCCAAAGTCCAAGACCCTTTGTCTTTGAGGTGTTCAGCTGCAATTGGTTCCTCTCACTCCAGTCCACAAAGTCACGTATCAGACTCCTGTACTCGTCCTCACTGTTGTCCCTGATGCATCCAACAATGGCAGTGTCGTTAAGATACTTCTGGACGAGACTCAGCTCCGAGTTGAAGCAGAAGTCTGAAGTGTAGATGGTGAAGAGGAGAGGGGCCAGTACTGTCCCCTGAGGTGCTCCTGTACTGCACAACACTGTGTCAGACATGATGTCCTTCAGCTGACATACTGTGGTCCATCAGTAAAATAGTCCGAAATCCAGGAGACCAGACCAGGGTCCACATGCATCCGTGTCAGTTTGTCCTGCAGCAGAGTGGGCTGGGTGGTGTTGAAGGCACTAGAAAAGTCCAGGAACAGGATCCTTACTGAGCTGCTTGCTTTATCCAGGTGGGAGTAGGTCCGATGCAGGAGGTGAACCAACCACGGGCCAGGAGACAAACTGCAGGGGGTCTTGCGCCTGCTGGACTTGTGGCCTAAGATTTTTTAGGCCCAGCCGCTCCAGTGTCTTCATCAGCTGTGAAGTCAGTGCAGCGGGCAGCAGTGAGGGTGAGGTGACCTGCTCAAACCTGTTGAAAAAGTTGTTGGGACTGTTCTCAACCGTGTCCACTGCAGTTCTAAATCCTGACAACACAAGACTTTCTTCAAAGCAACATGTCCCGGACTATACCAGCGCTTTTTCAGGTACATGATGAGACCTCCTCCTCGGCGCTTCCCGCAAGCATGTGCGTCACTATCCACTCTTATGGTGGTGAAGCCCGGCAGGTCCACATCAGCGTCCGGAGACAGTTGAGTGAGCCATGTCTCTGTGAAGATCAAAAAGCTGCTCTCTCTGTAGATCCACTGGTTGTCGAGGGCAGACAGCTCGTCAATCTTGTTTGTCAGTGAATTGACGTTCCCCATCGTGATCGTGGGGATCGATGGTCTGTGACGGCTCCGATTGTCCTTTTTGTTTGGCGTTTATTCTCTTGCCGGCTCTACATCCACGATACCGGCGCTGAAGTTTGGTCGGGATATCATGACGATCTCCAGCCCATGACATTGACTTCAGTGACAGCAGATCCTCTCTTGAGTAAACAAGATGATTCTCTCCATGTTAAAAAGTATCCATCGAAAAAATTATAATACACATAGATACAATACAAAAAGTCACAAACAACTTATTGTTAACCGTTGACTCGGGTAACTCTGCTGTTCCAGTGCTCCTGGACTTAACTGCAGCTTTTGATACGGTGGACCACGAAATTCTTTTACCACGCCTGAATTAATGTGTAGGCATCAAATATATATATAATATAAGGGTTATCCATGCATTTATCACCTCACAGCTGGATTAATGTAACTATCTCTACTCTGGGATTGACAAAACACTCATGTCCCGTCTGCAACTCGTGCAGAACGCTGCGGCACGCCTCCTGACTGGAAGGCGCAAGCGTGAGCAGATCACGCCAATATTAGCCACACTCCACTGGCTACCAGTCAAAAAAAATCAATAGATTTTTAAAATTCTTTGTTTTTAAAGCATTTAATGGCCTGGCACCCGAATATCTGACTGAATTGCAACACATTCATACCCCAGACAGATCTCTTAGATCAGCCAACCATTTATTGCTCGATGTTCCTACGGCAAAACGTTAGACCAGAGGAAACGGAGCTTTTGCAGTGGCAGCTTCTCGGCTCTGGAATGCCCAGCCTTGGCACATCCAAAGCACTCGGACCGTTGAACATTTTAAATCATCTCTTAAAATGCACTTTTATTCTGTGGCTCCTAAACTCATGTTGAGTTGGACCCCTGTTGTGTCTGTTTGTGTGTCTTGATGTGCCCTGCATTGTGTGTCTTTTATGTCATTGTATCTTATGTTTTTGTATCTTATGTTTTTGCATCTTATGTTTTTGAAAACCTTTACAGCACTTTGGTCAACCTTGGTTGTTTTCAAACGTGCTTTATAAATAAAATCTGACTTGATGTAATTTTTCTAAAGTCTAAATGCACTATTCATACAATATTTTGAATAAGTCGTTAAGAGAATTAACTAGAGAAATAGTTTCACTGCCTCAACCAATTATCTGGAACAGCCACTGCATCTGTTTTGTCCAGAACGACACCTCCAAGTTTTTTAAAATACGTAATTGATCTACTGTAGATGATATTTTGATCGATCCTGACTTGGTGACGTCACTCAGTTGTAGAATTGATGTCAATCTAGAGGAAAAAAAAGTAGAGAGATCGCTCGGATATCAGAAAAGAGAGAGGTCAGGTTTAAAATGGCAAAATTAGGTTTTTAAGGCCCAATGTCTCAATGCGTTATTTTCCTCATTAGGGGTGTTTAGAAGAAAAAGAAAATAGAATCGCGTGAACCGGAAATAGTCCCCAAACACCTCCGGCTGACAACATCGACGTAGCGTTCGAGGTGTTATAAGTCACAGATGGTGATGCTTTCAGGCAGGTGGAGGAGTCATGGAGTGAATTGTTTACCTCAGTCTTCATATTTTGGCCAAATAATCGATAATTAGACTGAATAAATATAATTCTACTGATCATCTTATTGCATATCCATTTTAATTACGATCAAATCTGCGTTCAGTTACATTGTAAACTACTTTGTTGTGTGTTGTTTTAATGTTAGTTAATGTAGAAAGATTGTTATCATTGTGTGTCGTTTGTAATCAAGGCCATGACGTTGTGTTTTTCTTTCTCGTCATAGGTGTTCTCCGTGGCTCTGAACATCTCCAAAGATTCCCCCTTTTTGTCATCAGATGTACAATATAACACAACTTCTGTTAATGTGTGTTTTGTGTCGTATACATAGTATAGCGGTTTATAAAAATGTGTATAGCAATGAATGTATATACTTCGAACCGGTATACCATGCAGCCCTATTATATACTCAGTATTATCAGTAATAGTTTTGTGATGTTGGTTGAAACCCAGCTATTATGTTGCTCCATGTAACCCAACTATAACGTTTATGACATGATACTCAACTATTATGTTATTACATGATGCTCATGAAGCGTAACTATTATGAAAGAAAATGATAGTCATTGATCATTTTATTTGAGATAGTTTTAATTGACATTGCATTCACGCTTAAAACCGCTTGGCATAACATTTGGGTTGACTAATTTGACCCAGCATTTTGGTTTGAACATAGAATTTTGAAGAGAGAAGTGATCTAGACTAGCTTAACCATTACTAGACAATGAATAGGATAAAACACAAAAAGTGGTTCAAAACAAAACAGATCAAAGATACTGTTATGTTCTGCGATGCTGAACCCAAGAGCAGACAGAGGCGAAGTTCCAGAGAGTACAAAAGGGGTTTATTGAACGAAGGGGAAGCAGGTAGTTGAAGGGGAAGCCGGAGGGAGAGCGAGATCGGCGAGCTGGAGTGAGGGATCCGAGTTACACGGTAGAGTAGAGTACGATCTGGCGCCGACCGCGGGGAATCCAAGGGTAGATTGGGGATCAGGAACAGGTGAGTGTGATTGGTGATGAGGACCAGGTGTGAGGTGAGGCGACAGGAGGAGTGGCAGACCAGGGGGAGGGGAACACAGCAGGCTGCTGTGACCACAACAGTACCCCCCCCTCAAGGGACGACTCTAGGCGGCCTAGGCCTCTCTGGGTGAGCCTGATGGAAGTCACGGATGATGGAAGGGTCGAGGATGAGACCCCGCGAAACCCAGCTCTTTTCCTCTGGCCCATAACCCTCCCAATCCACGAGGTATTGATGCCCCCTGCCCCGACGACGAACGTCCAACAACCGCCGAACTGTGAAAGCTGGGTGACTGTCAATCAAACGGGGAGGAGGGGGGAGGGGGGGAGGGGGAGAGAGAGAGCTGACGGAGACTGGCTTAAGGCGAGAGACATGGAAGGTGGGGTGAACGCGCATGGCTGGAGGCAGCTTGAGTGTGACAGCTGAGGGGTTGACGATGGACACAATAGGGAATGGACCAACAAAACGAGGGGTTAGCTTCTTGGAGCCAGTCTTTAGGGGGAGATCCTTTGAGGACAGCCACACCTGTTGGCCCACCCGATAGGCAGGAGCGGGAGCCCGGTGGCGGTCGGCAATGCGCCGGTTCTGCTCGGCGGAGCGCAGCAGAGCGGAGCGTGCGACCCTCCACATCTTGCGGCAACGGCGGAGATGGTGTTGAACCGAGGGGACAGAGATATCCTCCTCCTCGGCGGGAAACAAGGGTGGCTGGTACCCCAGGGAACACTCAAATGGAGACATGCCGGTGGCAGCGCAGGACATGGAATTGTGGGCATACTCAATCCAAGAGAGATGGTCGCTCCATGCAGAGGGGTTGCGCGCAGCCACACAACGAAGTGCAGTCCCCAGGTCCTGGTTAGCTCTCTCAGCCTGCCCATTCGTCTGTGGTTGGAATCCTGAAGACAGGCTGACAGAGGCTCCAAGTGCTTGGCAGAAGGCCTTCCAAACTTGGGAGATGAATTGAGGGCCACGGTCGGAGACGAGGTCAGTGGGAATCCCGTGGAGGCGGACGACATGCTGCACAAGCAGCTGGGCAGTCTCTATGGCACTGGGGAGCTTGGGGAGGGCATTGAAGTGAACTGCCTTAGAAAATCTGTCCACCACCGTTAGGATCACAGTGTGGCCCCTAGAGGGAGGAAGACCGGTCACAAAGTCCAGGCCGATGTGAGACCAGGGCCGACCAGGAACGGGAAGGGGACGTAGCAGACCAGCAGGAGCTTGATGGGAGGACTTGGCCCGAGCACAAACCGTGCAGGCGAGCACGAATGCCCGAGTGTCGGCGTCCATCGCTGGCCACCAAAAGTACCTCTTCAGGAGGGACAGGGTGCGGACCACGCCAGGGTGACAGGCGAAGCGTGATGTGTGGACCCACACCAGAACTTGGGAGCGAACCGCACTGGGCACGAAGAGACGGTTAGGAGGACCGTTACCTGGATCTGGTTCTGTGACTTGGGCTTCCTAGATGAGGGACTCAATTTCCCAGGTGACGGCAGCGATCCGGAGGCAAGAAGGGGAGAGGATCGTGTCAGGGGAGGCCGGTGCGTCCTCAGGGTTGAACTGACGAGAGAGGGCATCAGGCTTGAAGTTACGGGAACCCGGACGGTAAGTGAGGGTGAAATTAAATCGCCCAAAAAAGAGGGCCCATCGGGCTTGGCGGGAATTAAGACGCTTCGCTGCCTGGATGTAGGACAAGTTCTTGTGGTCCGTCCAAACCACGAACGGTTGTTCAGCCCCCTCAAGCCAGTGGCGCCATTCCTCCAACGCCAATTTCACAGCCAACAACTCTCTGTTACCAACATCATAGTTGCGCTCAGCAGGTGCCAGCCGCCGAGAGAAAAACGCGCAGGGGTGAATCTTCTCGTCAGAGGCAGAGCGCTGGGACAGGACTGCCCCCACCCCTGTGTCAGACGCATCGACCTCCACGATGAATTGCCTGGAGGGGTCAGGTTGGATGAGAATGGGGGCAGACGAGAAAAGTCGCATGACACTTGCTAAACACCTCTCCTAGGTCGTGATAGGCTGGGGGAACCAAGGAGAGGTCGGGGGGTACTTGGGGCGAGGGAACAACTCCCTCTGCTGGAGGTAGTGCAGATTGAAGGCATGTGGAATGACAGAAGGTGCTCCAACTCACCACCTTGCCAGACGACCAGTCGAAATGGGGGTTGTGCAGTTTGAGCCAGGGGTAACCCAGGACCAGAGGGGTACGAGGAGACTGGATAACGTGAAACTGAAGTTTCTCATGGTGATTACCAGAAACAATTAATTCCAGGGGCTTGGTACGATGAGTAATAAGGGCCAGGTGGCGGCCATCTAAGGCGTTAGCGTTAAGGGGCGAGGGTAATTTTTCGAAAGTGATGCCAACCTGAGAAGCGAACTTGGCGTCAATGAAGTTTTCGTCCGCTCCTGAGTCCACCAGGGCGGGTACTGGCAAGGGACGTCCGAGGAACAGAATAGTGGCATCCAGGAGAGAGCGTGAACCGAGCGGAACGGGGACGGAAGGAGGGTGGCTCAGCAGGGCCCCGAGTCTCACTGCTGGGCCTTGTCTTTTGGCAGTGACGAACAGGTGGAGATGAGATGTCCGGGTTGTGCACAGTACAAACACACCCCATTCTTTAAACGACGGGACCGCTCAGCTTCGGTGAGACGAGTGCGCCCCAGCTGCATGGGTTCCTCTTCGGGCACAGCACATCTCACGGGGGCAGAGGGGGTAGCTCTCGGGAAGTGTGAGGAATGGATAGTAGAGAGTGCTGGGGATATGGAACTCCCTGTCCTCTCCCTACGCCGCTCACGTAGGCGGTTATCCAGCCGGATAGAAACGGAGATAATTTCGTCCAGAGTCTCAGTCTCCTCCCTAGTAGCCAGCTCATCCTTGATGGACTCACTGAGACCAGAAAGAAAAATCCCACGTAGAGACTTCCGATCTCGCTGCATAGGTCCTAAACTCTACGGAGAACTCAGCTACACTGCGGGAGCCCTGGCGTAAGGAAATAAGGCGTTTGGCGGTGTCCCCTCCCTCCACGGGGTGATCAAAAACCTTCCTCATTTCCGCAACAAAAAGATCAAAATTATCCCTGACTGGAGAATCACTGTCCCATACTGCTGAGGCCCACGCTAAGGCATTCCCCTTAAGTGACCCCATAATGTGAGCTATCTTAGCCTTCTCAGTGGGGTAGGTGAGGGGTTGTTGACTGAAGACTAGGGAACACTGAATCAAAAAGGCCCTGCACGTACCCATGTCCCCGGCGTAGCGTTCGGGCGCAGGAATGAGAGGTTCTCGGGCTCGTGGCAGGTGTGCTGGGGAAGTGGGGGCAGGCGGAGGAGTCGTAAGCAGTGGGGGTTCCGGTGTGTGGGGAACCAATGCATCCAGTTGTGCGGCCATCAGAGTGACTCGGGTGGCGATGTTTTTGAAGGCTTCCATAGCGTCCCGGAGGGCTTGGCTGTGCTCGGCAATCTGAGTGCCTTGAGTGGCGAGAGCTCCGTGGACTTTTGCCATGTCCGCTGGGTCCATCTTGGCCAGATCGTTCTGTTATGTTCTGCGATGCTGAACCCAAGAGCAGACAGAGGCGAAGTTCCAGAGAGTACAAAAGGGGTTTATTGAACGAAGGGGAAGCAGGTAGTTGAAGGGGAAGCCGGAGGGTAGATGAAGGGGGTTGATTGGGGATCAGGAACAGGTGAGTGTGATTGGTGATGAGGACCAGGTGTGAGGTGAGGCGACAGGAGGAGTGGCAGACCAGGGGGAGGGGAACACAGCAGGCTGCTGTGACCACAACAGATACCCAAAGACAAAATAAATACCCTGCGATCAAAGTTCCAATGTTCATGTCCAAAAAAAAATCTGTTGGTGATGTATAAAATATTTTGCTCTATCAAATCTCTTATTATTTTAATTCCTATTCTTTAAAAAGTTATGCAGCTATACACATAAAAGCTTGAATAAATAAATATTGATGTATGATTGACCTAAATTTATAAATAATATTCTGTTTTTATTCATTACTACTCAGTTACTATTTCAGTTAGTAGATATATGTAAATTGCAAATGTCATATTACAATATGACGTTTAGGAGATTGATCTCTTGTCAAGTTCAGTGAGAAGTGGAGTTACCTGTTACCAACTTAACATGGGATTAAAACATTAGAACCAAGACAGTTGTTTGCATTATTCAATCTAGAACAATTTAATTTGTTTAGAATAATCGTTGTAGTTATACTAATGGGCCACTAGATAGTAGTAATGTGTATGAAAAATGAACTTAAATGAAAATGAATTAACTACGAGCGTTGATAAAACTACATTTTTTGTAGATCATCAAATTCTACTTTAGAATTAACTGAATACTAACGAAGTTTATTTTTGGATCAATTATTTTCAAACAAATTACTTGTTTTCATCTGTAACATAGTGAAGGACTGTGCATTAAATTCCCTAAAATGGGGCAAAAGTGCCACCCACTGTAATTATTGTTTTTTGTTAAATCCTGCCCTTTGAACTGTACCACTGAATTGTGGGATATTCTCATTGCCTCGAGGACTGAAATGAGGCAGGAGGATGAGATGCTCTGTGAACATTATTGTTTAAAACTATGATAGAAACACCTTTTTCATTCTATTGTCGTACTTTATATTCTCTTTTGTTTAGTAGTCGTTGTATTGTATATGTTTGTTTATTTGTTTAGCGTGTAACTTATATACATGTTGTGTGGTGTTTCTAGAGCGAAAGAAACGAGTGTGTGAGCGATCCATCCTCAGACAGTATTTACGTGCAGGACTGCATGAGAATCCTACAAAATAAAAGACAAGTGATCCACCACGCGCAGCTTCATTGGTCGAATCAGAAGCGGAATGAGCCAAAGGTTACATATCGAACAGTCAAAGTTTATATTTAGATTAAATTATTCTCTGTCCAAAAATGTATTTATTATCCGTTTACTAATAGCGATGTGAATAAAATACTAATAAAATAAACAGAGGTCGGATCTTTGTCACGTGTTTACTTTTTGACAGCACGTAAATATGTTTTAAATCATTGTTGGATTACTTTGACTCTCCACAGTTAATACGCTGCATCACGATACTGTAGGCTGAACGATCCTTGTCTCTGTGAGAGAACTGTTGTTTTTAAACACATTACTACCACCTAGTGGCCTTAAATATAACTACATCGATTATTCTAAATTAATTAAATTGTTGTAGATTTAATAATACAGAATATTCCAACTATAGTACAATTACTGTATGCAGACATAAAAACAGACATATTCAGTGTGTACAAGAACACAATCACATGTATTTATATTAACACAACCTAATAATTAATTAAACTACTTCTGTAAATAAACAACTGTCTTGATTCTAATGTTTTGCAACATTGGATCCTCCAATTGTCCATGGGCAGGAAGACGAGGGATGAGAGGATTTGATGCCCAGTGTCGATGCTTAACAGAAGATGAAAAGCGCTATATAAATAAATATTACTTACTATAATATATATTTAATTAGTGACGTCATCAAGTTTGCGACGTCACTGCACATGCGCAGATACCGCGATACTGTAGACCTGCCCCGATCCTGTACCGACAGGTTTGCCCTCGAAACTCGCCAGTTCATAAACCTGTCGATGTTGTTTATGTGTGTGTTTTTTTTACGTGGATTTGTATACTTTTTGTAAACATTGAATACAAGCCGCGTATGAAAACAAATATTGATTGATAGATAAAATTTCATAATATTTAACTCTCTGTCTCATTCGCAGATGACAGAGTTTTTGGTGCAGTTTGCTGAGTGGCGCAGAAAATGTCACTCATCAGGATCACGAGCAGTAAGGTTATAGGTTCAACACAACAGCAAACACTCACTGATCTTTACAACAACCAGGTAATAAGGAAAGCAAAATCCATCATGTCAGATAGTACTCAAGTACTACAAGCTTCTTCCCTCTGGTTCTCAGACAACCAACAGCCAAACAAACCGCTTCAAACACTCATTCATCACCTCTTCCATCTCACTACTTACTCCACACAGTACAGACAGACCCACCAACTCACCTATAGCTCGTCCCACAGTATCTTAGTGTATGCTTTTATATTTTATGTTATTTTTCTTTTGTCGTGCGTCACCGTGTTTGTCTTAACTGAAGCAAAACCAATTGCCCCACAGGGACAAAAATAAAAATCTTGAATTTGTGTATTTTATAGATCATAATCATTTTTTACAATTTATAATTTTTTGATTTTTGTTTAAGTAGATTAGACAAACACTGACTTGGATCAAAGATGAATCTTACCCAGCAACGTTGTTCGTCGTTGCATCCGACCTCCCTGAGGATCTCCACACACACCGTCAGGTCACTTATTCCCAGGTAGTCCCTGTTCTCCACCTGACCTGCGGCGGCTAATGTCTTACTACACGCTCAACAAATAGATACAAATGAAACGCAAAGCTTGCACATTTGAATCTGCCCAGTACAGCAGATGTTAATCTTAACTTCCCAGAGACATGCTTGGAATCATTAGTGAGAAAGGTTTGGGGAAGTTTTATTGAAGTGAAAAGAGGTTTGAAGTCGTTTCTTTATTGAAATGAAAAGGTTATGGTGTCACAACCTGGACAATTGTATGAGAGCGCTCTCCTGAGATCCGAGCGCTCTTTCTGGACTTTTTTTTCTCTCTGAGCGCTCGCTACAAGGTTTACACCATGTCAGACTTGATCAACAGATCATCTAGAGCAGTGCTTCTTAACCTTGTTGGAGGTACCGAACCCCATCAGTTTCATATGCACATTCACCCCTCTTTAGTGGAAAAAAAACAAAACATGTCAACATCGGTGGACACTGGTCCTGAACGAAGTTCAAATAGTTCCATTATTTGAAAACTTGTAGCTGCAAGTTGACACAAGGATTTTTTTTATCCCTGAGCTTTTCAGCAGCACCTTTGGGTTTTTTATGCTCCATTTTCCCAGAATTAGCTTGTTATCGATTGTCTATCAAAGTTCTAGCTTTGCTACAGCAGCTTGATTGACAGGTGAGAAATGGGTGGGACTTACCGGCCGAGATGAGATTTGATTGGCTATCAGCATAAACAGTGAACCGTGCACACATGGAGAGCCTATCACAACAATAGCCGCCGACCCAGCCACACAGCTGGACCATAACGCTGTTGGCCGATGAGATAGCCTTTAAAAAAAAAAAAATGTAATTCACAGCCCAACGGCCCACCGGGGAAAGTCCCCGGTAGCCCCGTACGCCAGTCCGCCCCTGTAAGTAAGTAATTTATATTTATAGAGCGCTTTTCTAGACCAGAGGCCTGCAACCAAAACCTTCTTATTGCACAAAAGTAGGATGGAGACATCCAGGATAAATAAGTAAGCTGGGTTCGACGAATCCAAAACATGAGCGTCCAGGCTTATTTGGTTGCACAAAGGCCAAGATGAGCAGACACGGATCGATCAGGTTAAACCAATCCTGGATAAATGAAAATCACGGCTTCCTCAACGAGACCCTGCGGTCGATCGCCGATTCACTGATGCACTGAGACAACAAGGGCAACAAGACATCCTTTTAGAAGCCTATGAAGAACTCAAAGACAAAATAAAAAAAACCAGAAAACATTGCTTAATATAATGCCGGTTCAAACCATGTTCCGTGTGTTACGGTCTTGGGTTCAAATCCCAGATGTGACATCAAACTTTTGTCTCTTCCACTACCTAGAGATTTGGCTACTAAAGGCTTTCAGTGCCTGAACCATTGAGTGTTAGCCCTGACATGTCATATACAGTGCCTTGCGAAAGTATTCGGCCCCCTTGAACCTTTCGACATTTCGCCACATTTCAGGCTTCAAACATAAAGATATAAAATTTTAATTTTTTGTCATGAATCAACAACAAGTGGGACACAATCGTGAAGTGGAACGAAATTTATTGGATAATTTAAACTTTTTTAACAAATAAAAAACTGAAAAGTGGGGCGTGCAATATTATTCGGCCCCTTTACTTTCAGTGCAGCAAACTCACTCCAGAAGTTCAGTGAGGATCTTTGAATGATCCAATGTTGTCCTAAATGACTGATGATGATAAATAGAATGCACCTGTGTGTAATCAAGTCTCTGTATAAATGCACCTGCTCTTTGATAGTCTCAGGGTTCTGTTTAAAGCGCAGAGAGAACCATGAAGACAAAGGAACACACCAGGCAGGTCCGAGATACTGTTGTGGAGAAGTTTAAAGCCGGATTTGGATACAAAAAGATTTCCCATTTTTAAATATCTCAAGGAGCACTCTGCAAGCAATTATATTGAAATGGAAGGAGTATCAGACCACTGCAAATCTACCAAGACCCGGCCGTCCCTCCAAACTTTCATCTCAAACAAGGAGAAGACTGATCAGAGATGCAGCCAAGAGGCCCATGATCACTCTGGATGAACTGCAGATAACTACAGCTGAGGTGGGAGAGTCTGTCCATAGGACAACAATCAGTCGTGCACTGCACAAATCTGGCCTTTATGGAAGAGTGGCAAGAAGAAAGCCACTTCTCAAAGATATCCATAAAAAGTCTTGTTTAAAGTTTGCCACAAGCCACCTGGGAGACACACCTCCCACACACAAAATAAAAAAAACCAGAAAACATTGCTTAATATAATGCCGGTTCAAACCATGTTCCGTGTGTTACGGTCTTGGGTTCAAATCCCAGATGTGACATCAAACTTTTGTCTCTTCCACTACCTAGAGATTTGGCTACTAAAGGCTTTCAGTGCCTGAACCATTGAGTGTTAGCCCTGACATGTCATATACAGTGCCTTGCGAAAGTATTCGGCCCCCTTGAACCTTTCGACATTTCGCCACATTTCAGGCTTCAAACATAAAGATATAAAATTTTAATTTTTTGTTTGTCTGTTTTTTGTTTGTATGTATGTTTTCCTAAGCTTTGGAACAATCTTCCTCTCTCTTTGCGCTTGATGGAGTCTACTGACTCCTTTAAGAAACATCTTAAGACGTTTCTATTTGTGCAGGCTTTTCCTTGAATTTCTCGAACTCCTGTGTTGTTCTCGGTGTTGTCTTGATCTTTGAAGTATGTACTGTTTTGAGTATTGTTTTGATTGTTAAAGCGCTTTGTGACCCTGGTCTCGAAAAGCGCTATATAAATATATATTACTTACTTACTTACTTACTTACACCAAACATGTGGAAGTAGGTGCTCTGGTCAGATGAAACGAAAATCGAACTTTTTGGCCACAATGCAAAACGATATGTTTGGCGTAAAAGCAACACAGCTCATCACCCTGAACACACCATCCCCACTGTCAAACATGGTGGTGGCAGCATCATGGTTTGGGCCTGCTTTTCTTCAGCAGGGACAGGGAAGATGGCTAAAATTGATGGGAAGATGGATGGAGCCAAATACAGGACCATTCTGGAAGAAAACCTGTTGGAGTCTGCAAAAGACCTGAGACTGGGACGGAGATTTATCTTCCAACAGGACAATGATCCAAAACATAAAGCCAAATCTAAAATGGAATGGTTCACAAATAGACGTATCCAGGTGTTAGAATGGCCAAGTCAAAGTCCAGACCTGAATCTAATCGAGAATCTGTGGAAAGAGCTGAAGACTGCTGTTCACAAACGCTCTCCATCCAACCTCACTGAGCTCGAGCTGTTTTGCAAGGAAGAATGGGCAAGAATTCCAGTCTCTCGATGTGCAAAACTGATAGAGACATACCCCAAGCGACTTGCAGCTGTAATTGCAGCAAAAGGTGGCGCTACAAAGTATTATTGCACGCCCCACTTTTCAGTTTTTTATTTGTTAAAAAAGTTTAATTTATCCAATAAATTTCGTTCCACTTCACGATTGTGTCCCACTTGTTGTTGAATAAGTAGATTAGACAAACACTGACTTGGATCAAAGATGAATCTTACCCAGCAACGTTGTTCGTCGTTGCATCCGACCTCCCTGAGGATCTCCACACACACCGTCAGGTCACTTATTCCCAGGTAGTCCCTGTTCTCCACCTGACCTGCGGCGGCTAATGTCTTACTACACGCTCAACAAATAGATACAAATGAAACGCAAAGCTTGCACATTTGAATCTGCCCAGTGCAGCAGATGTTAATCTTAACTTCCCAGAGACATGCTTGGAATCATTAGTGAGAAAGGTTTGGGGAAGTTTTATTGAAGTGAAAAGAGGTTTGAAGTCGTTTCTTTATTGAAATGAAAAGGTTATGGTGTCACAACCTGGACAATTGTATGAGAGCGCTCTCCTGAGATCCGAGCGCTCTTTCTGGACTTTTTTTTCTCTCTGAGCGCTCGCTACAAGGTTTACACCATGTCAGACTTGATCGACAGATCATCTAGAGCAGTGCTTCTTAACCTTGTTGGAGGTACCGAACCCCATCAGTTTCATATGCACATTCACCCCTCTTTAGTGGAAAAAAAACAAAACATGTCAACATCGGTGGACACTGGTCCTGAACGAAGTTCAAATAGTTCCATTATTTGAAAACTTGTAGCTGCAAGTTGACACAAGGATTTTTTTTATCCCTGAGCTTTTCAGCAGCACCTTTGGGTTTTTTATGCTCCATTTTCCCAGAATTAGCTTGTTATCGATTGTCTATCAAAGTTCTAGCTTTGCTACAGCAGCTTGATTGACAGGTGAGAAATGGGTGGGACTTACCGGCCGAGATGAGATTTGATTGGCTATCAGCATAAACAGTGAACCGTGCACACATGGAGAGCCTATCACAACAATAGCCGCCGACCCAGCCACACAGCTGGACCATAACGCTGTTGGCCGATGAGATAGCCTTTAAAAAAAAAAAAATGTAATTCACAGCCCAACGGCCCACCGGGGAAAGTCCCCAGTAGCCCCGTACGCCAGTCCGCCCCTGTAAGTAAGTAATTTATATTTATAGAGCGCTTTTCTAGACCAGAGGCCTGCAACCAAAATCTTCTTATTGCACAAAAGTAGGATGGAGACATCCAGGATAAATAAGTAAGCTGGGTTCGACGAATCCAAAACATGAGCGTCCAGGCTTATTTGGTTGCACAAAGGCCAAGATGAGCAGACACGGATCGATCAGGTTAAACCAATCCTGGATAAATGAAAATCACGGCTTCCTCAACGAGACCCTGCGGTCGATCGCCGATTCACTGATGCACTGAGACAACAAGGGCAACAAGACATCCTTTTAGAAGCCTATGAAGAACTCAAAGACAAAATAAAAAAAACCAGAAAACATTGCTTAATATAATGCCGGTTCAAACCATGTTCCGTGTGTTACGGTCTTGGGTTCAAATCCCAGATGTGACATCAAACTTTTGTCTCTTCCACTACCTAGAGATTTGGCTACTAAAGGCTTTCAGTGCCTGAACCATTGAGTGTTAGCCCTGACATGTCATATACAGTGCCTTGCGAAAGTATTCGGCCCCCTTGAACCTTTCAACATTTCGCCACATTTCAGGCTTCAAACATAAAGATATAAAATTTTAATTTTTTGTCATGAATCAACAACAAGTGGGACACAATCGTGAAGTGGAACGAAATTTATTGGATAATTTAAACTTTTTTAACAAATAAAAAACTGAAAAGTGGGGCGTGCAATATTATTCGGCCCCTTTACTTTCAGTGCAGCAAACTCACTCCAGAAGTTCAGTGAGGATCTTTGAATGATCCAATGTTGTCCTAAATGACTGATGATGATAAATAGAATGCACCTGTGTGTAATCAAGTCTCCGTATAAATGCACCTGCTCTTTGATAGTCTCAGGGTTCTGTTTAAAGCGCAGAGAGAACCATGAAGACAAAGGAACACACCAGGCAGGTCCGAGATACTGTTGTGGAGAAGTTTAAAGCCGGATTTGGATACAAAAAGATTTCCCATTTTTAAACATCTCAAGGAGCACTGTGCAAGCAATTATATTGAAATGGAAGGAGTATCAGACCACTGCAAATCTACCAAGACCCGGCCGTCCCTCCAAACTTTCATCTCAAACAAGGAGAAGACTGATCAGAGATGCAGCCAAGAGGCCCATGATCACTCTGGATGAACTGCAGATAACTACAGCTGAGGTGGGAGAGTCTGTCCATAGGACAACAATCAGCCGTGCACTGCACAAATCTGGCCTTTATGGAAGAGTGGCAAGAAGAAAGCCATTTCTCAAAGATATCCATAAAAAGTCTTGTTTAAAGTTTGCCACAAGCCACCTGGGAGACACACCAAACATGTGGAAGTAGGTGCTCTGGTCAGATGAAACGAAAATCGAACTTTTTGGCCACAATGCAAAACGATATGTTTGGCGTAAAAGCAACACAGCTCATCACCCTGAACACACCATCCCCACTGTCAAACATGGTGGTGGCAGCATCATGGTTTGGGCCTGCTTTTCTTCAGCAGGGACAGGGAAGATGGCTAAAATTGATGGGAAGATGGATGGAGCCAAATACAGGACCATTCTGGAAGAAAACCTGTTGGAGTCTGCAAAAGACCTGAGACTGGGACGGAGATTTATCTTCCAACAGGACAATGATCCAAAACATAAAGCCAAATCTAAAATGGAATGGTTCACAAATAGACGTATCCAGGTGTTAGAATGGCCAAGTCAAAGTCCAGACCTGAATCTAATCGAGAATCTGTGGAAAGAGCTGAAGACTGCTGTTCACAAACGCTCTCCATCCAACCTCACTGAGCTCGAGCTGTTTTGCAAGGAAGAATGGGCAAGAATTCCAGTCTCTCGATGTGCAAAACTGATAGAGACATACCCCAAGCGACTTGCAGCTGTAATTGCAGCAAAAGGTGGCGCTACAAAGTATTATTGCACGCCCCACTTTTCAGTTTTTTATTTGTTAAAAAAGTTTAAATTATCCAATAAATTTTCGTTCCACTTCACGATTGTGTCCCACTTGTTGTTGAATAAGTAGATTAGACAAACACTGACTTGGATCAAAGATGAATCTTACCCAGCAACGTTGTTCGTCGTTGCATCCGACCTCCCTGAGGATCTCCACACACACCGTCAGGTCACTTATTCCCAGGTAGTCCCTGTTCTCCACCTGACCTGTGGCGGCTAATGTCTTACTACACGCTCAACAAATAGATACAAATGAAACGCAAAGCTTGCACATTTGAATCTGCCCAGTGCAGCAGATGTTAATCTTAACTTCCCAGAGACATGCTTGGAATCATTAGTGAGAAAGGTTTGGGGAAGTTTTATTGAAGTGAAAAGAGGTTTGAAGTCGTTTCTTTATTGAAATGAAAAGGTTATGGTGTCACAACCTGGACAATTGTATGAGAGCGCTCTCCTGAGATCCGAGCGCTCTTTCTGGACTTTTTTTTCTCTCTGAGCGCTCGCTACAAGGTTTACACCATGTCAGACTTGATTGACAGATCATCTAGAGCAGTGCTTCTTAACCTTGTTGGAGGTACCGAACCCCATCAGTTTCATATGCACATTCACCCCTCTTTAGTGGAAAAAAAACAAAACATGTCAACATCGGTGGACACTGGTCCTGAACGAAGTTCAAATAGTTCCATTATTTGAAAACTTGTAGCTGCAAGTTGACACAAGGATTTTTTTTATCCCTGAGCTTTTCAGCAGCACCTTTGGGTTTTTTATGCTCCATTTTCCCAGAATTAGCTTGTTATCGATTGTCTATCAAAGTTCTAGCTTTGCTACAGCAGCTTGATTGACAGGTGAGAAATGGGTGGGACTTACCGGCCGAGATGAGATTTGATTGGCTATCAGCATAAACAGTGAACCGTGCACACATGGAGAGCCTATCACAACAATAGCCGCCGACCCAGCCACACAGCTGGACCATAACGCTGTTGGCCGATGAGATAGCCTTTAAAAAAAAAAAAAATGTAATTCACAGCCCAACGGCCCACCGGGGAAAGTCCCCGGTAGCCCCGTACGCCAGTCCGCCCCTGTAAGTAAGTAATTTATATTTATAGAGCGCTTTTCTAGACCAGAGGCCTGCAACCAAAACCTTCTTATTGCACAAAAGTAGGATGGAGACATCCAGGATAAATAAGTAAGCTGGGTTCGACGAATCCAAAACATGAGCGTCCAGGCTTATTTGGTTGCACAAAGGCCAAGATGAGCAGACACGGATCGATCAGGTTAAACCAATCCTGGATAAATGAAAATCACGGCTTCCTTAACGAGACCCTGCAGTCGATCGCCGATTCACTGATGCACTGAGACAACAAGGGCAACAAGACATCCTTTTAGTTTTGTTGATTCTTGACAAAAAAATTAAATTGTATATCTTTATGTTTGAAGCCTGAAATGTGGCGAAATGTTGAAAGGTTCAAGGGGGCCGAATACTTTCGCAAGGCACTGTAAGTGTGGCCTGTGCTGTTCTCCACCATGTGGCCTGAATGAGAAAGAAGAGCGCCCCCTACAGTGCTATCACTGTATATACTGGGACAAGGCTGCCGTCTTCCCGGATAATGACAGTGGTCGGCTGGTCTGAGACCAGTATATTTTTAAATAATTTTCATTAAGTTGAGAACTTAAGTTAAATATAGGTAAGTTTAGGTAGAACCTAAATAATAAATATGAAATATATATATATATATATATATATATATATATATATATATATAATATATGAAATATGGCCTGCAATGGTAAATGCAAAGGGTTATTTTTCATTGATTTGAGTGAGTTGTTAGTATCATTGTATACAGGCCTACATGGAGGCCCCTGCATCCTTTAATGTCTTATGCCACATAGAGACTTTTTGTATAGGCAATTTTAACAAACAGTTTGTCACAAATCTGTGTTTGTTTTTTTTGCTTTGGTTTATCCTTAAATAAAGTAACATCATGTTACTCTTCGCGTATCTATATGGTTTGTGTATAGCCTGTGGAAAAATGTAAATGAGAAAAATAATCTAAGATAATCAGTTTCTGAACCTATGTAAACTAATGATCACACATGCTTTAATAATTAAAGAGGGTCTAGTTGAATATTTTAGAGTGTGAAGTGTGAGGTGTAATAAATATTGATTGATTTGTGGTGACTTCTGACTGAGATAAATGATGAGATCATATATATCCTGGAACTAGTTCCACAGAATACATCTCCAAGGTAACTGATGACATAACATATCCCACTTCCTTCAATCCCGCTTTGTGCAACATGATCATAGATAAATTGAGCCAGGATAACCAAGATTGATCAACTTAATCCCTTATCCTACTTTTGTGCAATAGCCCTCAGGGTCACAAAGTGCTTAAACAATCCAAAAAAAAATACTAAAAAGGTCAAGATAACACCGAGAAAAACAGGTGTCCCAGAAAATCAGGGAAAAGCCTGCACAAATAAGAGTCTTATGACACTCTTGTAGGGAAATATCCGTTGAGAGACTTTGCAAGCTCATCTAAGTGCGTTGCAATTTATTTGCATCAGTTCCGTGGATACAGAAATATCTATATCATACACAGTCGTCCAGAACCGGGAAGTTTGCGAAGTTATTGTTCTCTGTTCGTAGCCATGTACGCTAAAATGAGAATGAACTCAGGATTTTTGAAGCAATCTGCATGACAGTGTTGGTGCTCTTGCAAAAAACAGGGCTAATTCCACACACATGGCAAAAACATGGTTCAGCACCTGTCTTTGGGATAACCACCGAACATTAGAACGGTACAGAAGTACCTCGAATTCAGAGCCCATTTCTTTACACAGCTCACTGAAGATGCAGTGCCTCAGAGCACTATTTCGCACATGGTTCACATGGCTTTTACTAGCGCACCAAAACTAGACTTTCTTCCCAGCAGGACCGGAGCTTCGTCCGTACAAACTGCAGAAACCATATCCCATGAAAGATGGTTGTCTCTGATGAAGTTGTCCTGAAGCTTCTTCACATTGGCTGCCTTAGCTGCTGTTGTAAGAGGATTGCAAAATAAAAAAAAATCTTCTTTTATTATGTCCTCTTTCACATAGCGAATAAAAACAGCAAGCTGGCTTCGATTAGAAATGTCCGTGGTCTTGACGGGCCTGAAATCAGATCCGCGACTACCTGAGCCGAGATGTCTTTACTCGAGTCTTCTATTCTGTTGACTTCTTCATTTGAAAGAGGAATTTGCCAATCATACGGATAGGACGCTCACATGTGAATCCATGTTGTACATATTCATATGACCACTTTCTTCTTTTGCCCGACATAGTGAGTATGGATTAAAATATTGGGGTGTCTTTGCTATTTGTCGACTTTTCCAGTAATAAAGGTTTTGGATGTATTAGATTAAAAATTATTATACACTATATGTATATGCCCTACTTAAATTAATGCTAAAAGATAATCAAAATATAAAGTATAAATTACTAGCTTCATCTAAGAGCTTAAACCTTTGAATACACATTCACAATCAACATTTCACTCAGACTGATTTACACTGTCTCAAGACAAGCTTGGAACAGTATTAGAAAAATGACAGCGGTTAGTTAAACGTCTGTTCGTCTGCCCTTTTCACACCTAGGGGCATGAAACAAAGAGCGAAGTGGGACACACCCAGGAGAAGGAGCTGGAAGACAAAGGCATCCACCCAGGAAACAGGGAAGCTAGGAAGTTACTCTGCATGAGATCGAGACATAGAACAACTTGAAAGAGCCATTTGCCCCAGAAGAGACAACCCCTGGGTCGGGAAATTTGCCTTAAATATAGCGGTGTTTCTACAGTACGAGACCGTCTTTCCTGGAGCTATTGAACTGTAGAGCTGCCGGCAGAGAGTGATTCCTTGTATTTTGTTTTACTTGAAGTGGCGAATAAAGGACCCGTGACACTCTCCATTGACCATTTATCTCCACAAAGCAAAGTACAAGACCCGGCGGTGACGGCGTGTTGGAACACAATCAACATTTCACTCAGACTGACACACTGTCTCAAGACAAGCTTGGAACAGAATTAGAGTCATGACACCGGTTATTTAAACGTCCGTTTGTCTGCCCTTTTCACACGTTGGGTCGTGGATCAAAAGAACGAAGCAGGGACACATCTGTGAGAGGAGGGCTAGGAGACAGGAACCCCCATCCAAGAACATTTGAATGATTAGAAAAGGAAACAGATTAGGGAGGAATCTCCACAGGAGAACATGACACAGGGAGTTTGAAGGAAATAATAGGGCGATAGGGGGAGGACTTCTCGGCCCGGAAATTGCCTTAAATATAGCCATGTTTCTACAGTACAAGACTGTCTCTCCCGGAGCTATCGACCTGAAGAGCTGCCGGCAGAGAGCCAGTCCGATCGATGGTAAAGCTTTTATTTTGTTTGACTTGAAGCGGCGAATAAACGACCCGTGACACTTTGCATTGACCATTTGTCTCCATAAAGCAAAGTATTAAGACCCGGAAGTGACGGCGTATTGGAGCGATGGAAACGGACTCCAGTTTTGACCTTTTTAGACGGAACTGATCAAGGGGCTGTTCCAGATAACTGACGTGGTTTGGGCAGTGAGACAATTTCTCTAGTTCATTATTTTTCTTGCAGCGCAGGTGTAACAGTCTGGTACTGAAGGTTTTATTTAGTGCCATTAAAGCAGGGGTGGGCAAATAAAGAAAACCATTTTTTTTGTTTTGTCAAAAGAAACAACACATTTTAAAAAGTACAGTTAATAGTCAATCATTTAGCTGGGATAACAATAACAGTTGATAGTACACGCTACTGCTGCTTCAACATTACATTTTCCATCATGATAAATGCTAAAGAAAATTTTCAGACGTGACTTCATTTGTGGAGCATCTTACCCGTTTCTTCTCTTCACACTGAATCTGTGATTCATATTTTATTTAAATATACTAAGTTAGTTTATAACAAAAGGTAATATGCTAAGTATGACATGATGACAACTTACCAGGGGCTTTGCTAATGGGTTAGTGTTGTTGTGATTAGCAGGCGATCTGTAGATCGATCTTGACTTGGTGACGTCACTTCAGTTGTAGAACTTGTGGCGAGCGAGAGGAGAGAAAAAATTAGAAGAAAAATAAAGTCCGGGTTGTGACACCATAAAGCACCCGCCCACATATGACACGTGACTAAATTAGTCTTTTCACTTCAAGAAAAAAAAAAAAAAATTCAAAACCTTTTCCACTTCAATAAAACATATAAATACTTGTTTCACTTTGATTAAAAACACAAGATTTCAATTGATTGAATTGATTAACTTATTTTTTGATTTAATAACTAAGACACAAACGTCAAACGTTCACAAACATGCAAAAAAAAGACAACTTCAATCAAAGAAAAACGTTTGAAAATGTTAGTTTTTTTGTTTAAAGTAACTTTTTTTTTTTTAATTGAAAATATTTTTTTGATTGAAGTAATTTTTTTGGATTAAAGAAACTTTTTTTTTTTTATTGAAAACCTTTTAGTATTTAAAAAGTTAAAAAATTAACAAATCTTACTCCATAAAGGCCATGGTCGATGTAATATTATAACCTCACTATAAATATATCTTTGTGTTTATAACTTTCAGACTCAGTAAATATCTCAATCGATTATTTTAACTACATTCACTTCATGAATTAACACTGCTTTATCAGCTAGAGACGACAGTTGCATTCATTTCTGCAATGGGGGAAATTCTGATAGTACTTAGTGAATCATGTAGGAAAAAAAAAACGACTAACATATTTTTATATTGTTGCTGGAAAAACAGTTGCTATTTCAATTTTCTAACACTAGGGGAAACTAAACAGCTGTTCAATCCTATAACACTGACTGGTTAAAGGTCAGGAACATATTCACGACCGACGTTCAGATAGAAAAAAGTAAAAATACAACAGTACAACCTGCGATAAAACTACAATTAAGTGCAGAAAACATCTCACCATAACAATGAATCAGCAAGAGCTCTGGACTGGTTACAACAAGATGTTTGTGTATTTAAATCTATGTACATTTAATTGTATGCCGATGATGTTGTTGTGTATGTGTTTCCTTTTTTTAGAGACTTTGTGTCAATGTGTGAGGTTTGTTTTTAAGGCAGAATGAGGACTCTGAAACAGAAGTTTCTAAATAGTTTGTTTGAATAAATTGAGTACATTTCCAGTGGTAATTTATGTGTATAAAGTTTATTTACATGCTAATATGTTTCAAATACAGTGATGAATAGAGGTAGACATAAGTTTTGTATAAAAAATAACCCTCTACATGCAGACAACTCTCAATACACGACATATAAACAATATTTACAAGTGTAGAATAATAAAAAAAAAAAAAATAAGACAGTTAATGGCTCGAACCCTCTTTAGATTTAGTGTAGAACCGTTTATGACAAAGAAAAACATTTTCCTGTCCCTGATCGTCTCAACAAATGTCTTTTGCTGTCGCGCTTCAATCCCATCGGTCGCTGCTGCTCTCACACGCCGCCGGTGCGTCCGCTTGAGTCCACGACTCGGGGTTGGCGGGCAGGACGTTGAGACTGGCGAGCACCTCCTGCGCCGTCTTCCCCAGCATGCCTTGCATGTCGCACACGAAGCGGTAGACGTAGCGCTTCCCCGCCGTCTTGTGGA
Organism: Callionymus lyra; assembly: GCF_982586985.1. Taxonomy (NCBI): domain Eukaryota; kingdom Metazoa; phylum Chordata; class Actinopteri; order Syngnathiformes; family Callionymidae; genus Callionymus; species Callionymus lyra. The sequence continues at coordinate 11,449,366 of NC_141834.1, forward strand.
TGATGTTCTTGTGGTAGTAGTAGCGCAGGCCTCGGCTCAGCTTCTCGTAGTTCATCTTGGGCTTGTTCTTGCACTGACCCCAGCGTTTGGCCACCTGTGAGGAGGACACGACGGCTCAGCACGAATGGTGGTGCACCGCTCCTCGCTCGCACTTCCTGACGCTTCACTTACCTCGGAGGGATCGGACATCTTGAACTCCCAGCCGTCACCCGTCCAGCAGATGAAGGTGCGACAAGCCGAGTCCAGGAGAAGCTCGAGAAGGAACTGCCACAGCTGGATTGGACCGGAACCTGCAGGAAATTAAAACAATTCCATGTCAACCCCGGAAGACGATCTCAACGAGCCAGACTTATAAACCTGGAAGAAGACATTTCGCTGCTCCTTTCTACACACTTTTGTCAGGATATTTATCAGAAAAATATAATGTATAATTTGTGTATGTCACTTCTTTACCATTAAAACATATTATATAAAGACAAAGTACACATAATATCAAAAACAACAAAAATAATAGTATAAACAATAATAAAGACACAATTGATAACATAAATGATAATTAAATTATTTTTTATTTTTTTTGAGAAACACAATAAAATAATAAAATATAATACCAATAGAAATAATAAAAAGTAATGATAAATGTATAACAAAAAAATCAAGATTATTACAGGTACACAAGTACTCATAAAAAATTAAAACAGTAGGGTTTAGAAATCAAGTTAAAGGCAAGTTTTTTGGCAAATAATTGTATAAGTTAGTTGAGTAAAAGGTGTCGAGTTGCAAAAAAATGAATTAAGACAGAATTTGATTTATTATTTTTACACTAAACTCACCTAATACTATTAATTTAAAAAAACAACCAGTATAAATGAAATGAATTAGTTTTTTTATTTCAGAGTACATGTATACTAATGTTTATTGATGTTCATACATTTATCTTTACTTTACATATTATTGTGTATGTTATTTGTATCATAATTATTATTTATTTGAACTATAATATTTTTTTATTATTGTTTTATTGGTGTTGTTTTTTAAGACTTTAATCTATTATCACTAGTTTTGTATCTACCATTGTTTTTGTAAATAATCATTATTTTTATTTAAAAAAATCATTGGGTTTAATTAAATGTATTAAGACTTTTTAATCAAATAATTGTAACAAGTTAGTGTAAAATAATAATTAAAATTGTGTTAAACTCAACCGACTCTTAAAAGATTTTTTGCAATAAAGCATAATAAATGTATTAAAAAACCCACCGTTTTATTTGATCAGAGTTTCTTATCTTATGGTAATAAAAATAAACGGAGCTACTGTACCTGGATACGCCGACATTCCTGTCACGTGGCCTTCCCTCTCAGGCCTCTGCAGGTGCGCGTTCTTGCGTTTGACCACACGGGGGCAGTATTGCTCGGCCGCTCGGGGACCGGCGCTGCTCGGACATGCGGGGGGTCGTGGGTGAGGTGGGCTAGTGAACGGCGGGGAGGGATATTCAGGCCAGAAGGAATTCGAGTCGTACACCTCTGAGGAGTGACAGGAGAAGCTCCGGTCTGCCTCACCTGGACAAAGAGGAGAATTACACTCTGACCTCACGCTTAATAAACTTAACTTTATTGATCCATTTCGGAAAAATCACGCACTTTGTATTTTCCCTGGAAAAGGACTGTGGCTTCCCTCCATGACCGGACTGTACTGACCAGTCTGTGGAACCAGATTCTGGTAGGTCTGTGCGGAGTCCTGGTACGACACGGTCTGAGACTGATCCACTATGAGGACCACAAAAATAAAAAAAAAGTCAGTCAACTGAAAAAAAAAAAAAATGCAAGAGAGACCAATAAGAAAACCCACCATGCGGATATGTAGACCACCAGTTGCATTCCTGGTACGAGTCCAGGTTGAAGAGAGGGGTGACGCTGGTGTTTACTGAAGGAGGAATAAAAGGATCACGAATAAGTGATGATAATGACTCAAATTCATGGACAACAAACAAATTAAATCTACTTTTTACCTTTGGTCGTCTCCGGGAAACTTCCGTCAGCCTCGAACTGCAGCTGCGCTGGAGGTTTGCAATCTAACAGAAAAGAGAGGTCTTCACCAGGGTAGTCTGGGGGGGTCAAACACAGTCCAGCAGGACGGGTCAGTACTGAGCTGAATTATCATTTTTGACTGTTTTCGGTGCTGAAGTTTATTAGTGGCACTAACATCATTGAGGAACAGCTAGAATCCTCTGATATTATTATTATTATTATTAGTAAATGTAATTTAAAGATGCTCAAAGAAACAAACGTTTTTTTATCATCATAACTCCAGCAGACATGTTTGTTGCAGCATAAAAATAAAAATAAATTGTATTTATTTATTGATAATTTACTAATTTAGTTCAACTAAATATAACTTGATTAAGTCCTTTGCTTTAGGACTTTTCTTATTTTTTGGTCATTTCTTAAACCCTTCCTAAATTTAATACTTTTCTTTTTTTAATATATTAAGATATTTGGGTTTCTATATTTGTTGGTTTTCTTTTTTTTAGTTGTGTAAATTTCCCCTGCAATTGCATTTATTTCTATAATAGTTTAAGTAATGAGTGACATTTTTGTTACCGTTAATATATTACTGACCCAACATGAGTTTTTTTTTCTGGTTTAGTAAACAGATTTTGTACAGTGGTGAACAAATGAGATTATCAGCCACAATTGCAATTACACTGTCCCACCACTAGGGGAGCGATAAACACATTGAAGCTTTTTACAGTATCAAATGTTGGAACAAACGATACAAAATTCTCACTTTTGATTTCTATTCATATTAAGTATAAATAGTCACACATCAATTCCTGGTTAAAAGTTTTGAAACTTTTAATAAACGCAAAGGTTTAGATATAACTTTGTTGATCCCTTTTGGTTTCAGGCTCGGTTCTGGACTACCACAAAATCGTGTGAACAAGTTGAATTAAAATGTAAGAAAAGAAAAAAAAAAAAGAAAAAAGGAAATTATTCAAAATCTAATGGTAGAAGAAGAACGAGGAGTGGGAGTTGAAAAGCATTACACTTTTCTTACACTGGGAGGCGCCAGAAACAAACGTGTTGAATCAGACCTAGTGCAGCTTTAAAGCTAGAATTTCAAGAGCGACTCAGAATGCTTTAAAACATCAGTATTTCTGCAACAACATCTCATTACTTATTGATTCACTAGTACTGTATTGTATTTGGTTGGTTAAGGCCTGGTACAGAAGTGAGTGAGTTGAAGTTTGTCAACCATCTCTGGACTCTAAAATCTCAATGAAGGGAGGAAACAGGAGCGGGAGGGGGAGGAAGGCGGGAGGAAACAACAGTGGAGGGAGTGCGACAGAGGAGTGATGAAGGGACAGGAGGGGGAACTCTAAATCTGTTGGAGAAGGAAGTCTGGAGTCCCGGATTAGGAGAGACTCAGAGCGGGGAGCGACACGGAGGGAGTCTCTAACCCGGGACCACCCTGATCCTTTTGCCGACATCAGCCCATTGAATTCTGATTCACGCCCACGGTCCTGACACCGGCCCGGGTGTCAAGGTCCCATTGAGAAAGTTCTGACAGATGTGAGGCAGTGACTGGGAAAATATTTCCTCTGTCCTTCAGATGCTCAGGTTCACAGGAAACAGACTGCACAAACATTATGACCCTCTATCGTGGTGTGTGTGTTCAGGCTTGTTTGGGGTGTGTGTGAGTGTGTGGGGGGGGGGGGGGGTTATCTCATCATGTGATGGATAAATACTAATATTGCCAACTGATGACTTCATGAATGCACGTATAAACCATGTACGACACTCACCATAAGATGCAAAATCAAATCCGACGGGTACTTCCTGGGTCCGAAAGTCGTCGGTGTAGTACGAACTCTGGCAAACTTCCATCTGTGAGGACAGGAGTGTAAAACCTTTGATTGAATGAAAGTTGTTTAATTTGAACACAAGATAGACTTAAGACCAAATAAAGTGCGTTGTGGATTAAATAAATAAATGCACATTAACAACAGTCATTACAACAAACAGTATATGGACTTGCTCGTGACAATTTGAAATAAAATCATGAATTGATCACAAGAAATCTGTCATTTAATATAAAAAAAAAACGTATTAAGTTTCATTTAATCATTTAGAACTGGAAGTTGCATTTGAAGTCACATTAAAATCAACTTTTAGTTGATGTTCAACTTTTATTTTTGTCAAAAAACAACCACATTCTATCAAAGCAAAGTACTTTCAGACTAATACGTTTAGAAAATAATCATGAATGATGTATATATATATACACACAGTATATATATAGACAGGTAACACAATGTGTCCCAAATATAGATCAACGCTTATAATTTACTTTTAATAATATACTTTAGAACTCCTACTGAACATTTTGGATACAAACAATTAAAATTCAAGATAATTAATATTTAATATTTAGACATCCATCTGTGGTTAACAGTTTAGAATGTTCTTACAAACAAGTGTCACAAATCCTTGTCACAGCCGTATAAACGAATAACATAAACCTATAAGAAGCTAGAAATGTAAGTAAAATTGTATTTCTTGCAGAATGAGAATACATTTTAGGTTAAACTTCAATGACATGTTCTGTACTTCAGAATTCTACTATATCTCGTAAAGTAACCGAATTAAAATGTAAGTGGAAAACATGAAAACATTCTTAAAATCGAAGCAAAAAATTAAATAAAAATAAAGTTAAGGCTTCAAACTCACCTTCATGTTGGTGTTTTTGCTCTCGGAGTTTCCAGATCTGTCCCAGTACATCCTTCTCTCGCTCATGCGCGCGGCACAGTGCGCGGCCCCGTTATAAACGCGCCGGCAGACGAGGGTGAGGGGCGGGGTCGCGCTCACGCCGCCGCCGCGTCGTGACCAGCGCTCGAAGCCTGTTTAACCGTCCGTGACGTCAGCCCCGCCCCTCTAACCCAAACACTCATTCATAAAACGACCATTACGCGCAGTGACGTCACGACAGAGAAATAACTTTGACATGAGTGGTCACTTTCTGGAAATTACCTTTAAAAAAAAACAAACAGATTTATTAAGATTTTTTTTATTGTTTTATTACTTGTTGCTTTGATTTAAAATACATTTAACTGTGTTAAAAATAAAAACATGTCACGTGCAAAATCAAGGCGGTAAAAAACCGAATGATAAAAAAGTCGATTATATCGCAGTTATTCTGGGCGTCAATCGTCGCCCGAGTCCACACAAAAGGAAAAAAAGTTAATTCGGGGGTGAACATATTATGGGGTGGCGCTCAGCCTTGATTGTCTGGACCTGATCGTTCCCGTTTAAAAAAAGAAAAGAAAAAAATCTGCGGGTCTAATGAGAAGAAAGGAAGAGAGAGAAACAATCTGTATCTTTAGAAACCATTTGACAAAACAATGGCGCGCGCACGCCCGCACACACGCACACACGCACACACACACTGCGCGCCTGAAATCAACGTGTGAGTGGCCGGAGAGATAAGAGCGAGCCCTGGGTCTTATACAAACAAACAGTCTCCTTCACACACACACACACACACACACGAACGTCCATCTGGAAAAGTGGACACGGGGTCGAGATCGTGCGCGCGCGTCGGTGGGAGCCAGGAGTCGTGATTGGGGTCTCGAGCTCGAAAACAAGGAGTGGGATGAGGTTTCACGAGAGGGTGGTTCAGTTCAGTCTGGTCCAGAGATTCTCTGATAACACCACAGTGTCATGGAATCTGATCACAGGAATCTCAATGATCTTTAAAACGAGTGTCTAGTGTTTTCTCGTCGAATGTGTTGAAATGTTCATTTCAGTGAATATGTTCCTGGAAATATGATCATGAAATGAACCAAATCGTGAAGTAAAACACAAGAAACGAGTCGTGAAATAGATCTAAACTTTACAAGACAACGATGCTACAAATTTAAGATAAGATAAGAAAGCCCTGAAGTTGCACGTTAGAAGCTGTATCACCATTGACGTCTAATCCAAGTGAATTGTTATTAATTTAATCAGAACATTTATAAATTAATTTATATTACCAAGTTAATAACAAATAGCTTGTAAACAAGAATGAATAACCTTATCAAATAGTCAAATAATCAGATATTATTTTTGATACTTACCATACTAATACTAATTTTTAATTCTACATAATATTTAGGGGTTACATTTTAATCTATATTTGGGACACATTGTGTTACTTGTCTTATGTCTTTGCATAATTCATGAATACTTTTTAAATGTATAATTAATTTGAACGTATTTGCTTTGATTGAATGTGGGAAAGTAAACTATAAGTTTTGATCTATAGTTGGGACACATTGTGCTACCTGTCCTATATATATATATATATATATATATATATATATATATATATATATATATCTTTGTATCATTCATGATTATTTTCTAAACGATTATTCATCTGAACGTACTTTGCTTTGATAGAATGGTTGTTGTTTTTGTTTTGACAAAAAAAAAAGTTCAACATCAACAAAAAAAAAAGTTTTAATTTGACTTAAAATGCAATTTCTAGATGTAAATGGGTTATTTTTGTTGTTGCGACCAATTCATGATTTTATTTCAAATATTTATGAGTATAAGTCAAAATACGTTGTTGTTGTATTGCCTCGTGTTAATGTGCATATTTTTATTTACTTAAAATCCACATATTTTATGAGCCTTAACGCTCTTTTTAGATCTTAGGTCTATTTTGTATTTATATATATATTAATTTGTAGTTTTAAAAAAAACGAGTGATGATCTAATTAAATAGCTTTTTACTTACATTTTTAGGAAAGTGATGAAAAGTGCTTAGGGAGACAAAATTACACTTGAAAAAAATATACAAGGAGCAACTAATGTTCAATGAAGGTATTAAATATAAATATATATATAGCATTAAGGGACGTCTATTCAATAATCGGTTGCAGCAAAAACGAATACAATGGTTCAAACAGTTAAATAAAAAAATACAGTAAAAAAAACAAGTATAATTTTAACGTTAAATATCAATTAAAAACTTTCCGCATTGTAAAAAGAAATTAGAAAAAAAAGCAAGATGCAAGTGTGAGTCATGAGCTCTAACTTTATCTCGAGTGAGAGAGCGAGGAGGCGGGAGAGGAGAGGAGAGGAGGGGGGGGGGGGGGAGAACATGACATCCGGTTTATGGTCTGTGCGCAAAAAAAAAAAAAAAAAAAAAAAAAAAAAAATCTAACTGCAATGTTTTTGCGCCCTACAGTCAATGCAGCGGCGCATCGTTGGAAGAACGATTTGCTGTTTGAGGCTGAAATAAAGTGCGTTATTTCCACACTATTGGAGTCAATGACCGAGAGCGTCGCGCTGCTGTGATGGACTGCACCATAAAGGTAAGAGTTTGATGCGTTTTTCACGGTCCACATCCACCCACCGCGGAGTGAGAGAGTCCCCACTCTTTCCTTCTTCTACAAAATTTCCTCTTCCTTCCCGTTCGTGGTTGAATGTCGGCTCTATAATAACACAACTAACCGCTACATCTTTACACTCACTTACTAACGCCTATTGAGGAACGACATTTACGCGTGGATTTTATTCTTTTTTTTAACATTAAAAAAATTAAAACGAGGAGATTGTTTAAAACAGAGTCTCGATCTTATCTCGAATACATTTAATACAACTTTAACGAGTATAGAACAACGAGTATGGATGATAAATGCGCGCAAAGCGGGTGAGCGTGAAGGCATCATGGATGGACATGGGTGCAGTTTTCGACAGACGAGAGGATCCATTTCGACCGATGACCGGTATTTAACTCATTATTTTTAATTTGAATCGTTTTCAAACTCAAACATCTGGATTTTAAAATGGAAATAACCGACGATAAACCAACGTTGCTCACAATATTCACCCTCATATTTGAAGTTTTTCGCCGCGTTTTTCTTGTGCGTTTAAATATTTAAAAGTAAATGACTCGATATTAAACATTATTCTACTTCTATATTCGTTTAAATGTCGCCATTTCTTTTTTAACACCAACGAAACGTCTTGTTGCGCAACACACGAAAAAACATTTACGTCGAGATAAATACACAATTAAAAAAAATAAAACTATATTAAATGGAGTTTAAGTAATAACGTTGGGGATTTGTATGCTTCGAACGAAAAAATAAGTTTTTAAAATAAAGTGTGTGAAAACTAAGAGTAAAAACAACATGAGGAGTTCTTCAGTGAACAAACACAATCGCGATTATCCACAAAGTTGTTCTTTGCTCGCAGCAGATTGTGCTCGGAGTTATTTTAAGTATAATTTATTGCTGAAAACGGGAGCTCTTGTCAGGTGTCGTTATCTTAACTCTACAGGCATCCGGTTTAAAACCTCAGACTTTCCGCGCACATTTCCGCACTCTGGACCTGAAAAAAAAAAGAAGAAAAAAAAAAAAAGAAAGGCCAAAAACAGCAGCAGAGACTTCGACAAAGACACACAAACGTTCCCCGAGAAGAAGGTTGAGGCCTGAGGATTGTGTTTATGACAGAATGAAGCTTGCAAAATCAGCTGGATTTGACTTTTACTTCTGCTTTTTCGGACGCTTGCCTCAGACTTTGTCTTTTACTCAACTTGAACTGTCGTGAGTTTAGGCCTCGCGTTTCATGGGGAGGCCCTTTGGCGCAGGAGACGTTTATTCCTGGATAAATCACAGTACTTTCGTCGGTAATGAATTAATAAATAAATAAAAATAGCTCAAGAAGTAACTAAAATATTAATAAATTACGAGTATTGTTTTTCATAATTAAAAACAATTTAAATTTACAGTAGAACTCCAGATATTCGTTGATGAATACATAGAATAAACATTTAGATAAGGTTTTCATTTCAAATAAAAAGGTTATCATTTACATTTTAAGCTGTAAAGAAAAAAACTTGACAAATAAATGTATACGTAAATGTACGAGTACAATTAGAAAATTAAACAATCAAAAGTATTTTAATATGAACTAAAGTCATTTGTTTCGCAGCTGGTTGTATATTATTGAAAAAAACAAATGCAACTTACAAAAAAAACAAATAAAAATTTCCACTGAGAGTATGAAATGGTAGAGTCTGAAGGACACGTTCCATTTGTGATCATGGTTAAGTTATATAGCAAAAAACAAATACACATTTTTTACTTGTTTAAAAAAAACAACATAAAACGTTGGGCCCTAATGCAACTGTTCTTTGTATTTTCTTTCGGAAAACATTTTTTTTCTTTTTTTTTTTAATGAAAACTATCATTTTATGTGATGCATTCAAACAAAAGTTTCAGTTTAAAACTATGGGGCCAACATGTTTCTACCCTAAAATATCTAGAAAGTATCATCCACTCTGACTGTACATTCAAATATCCCTGCAGTCTTAAACTCTCACATAAAATAATATATATATATCACCTCCATCACGGCTCATTACTTTCGTCCCTGTAGTTTAAACTCAAACCACAAAACGAGGTTAGCTTGTGTTTAACAGTTAGCTCAGCGTCATCACAGTGACCAGCACATTTGCTTCCTTGTGTTCCTCCTTTGATCTCAAATACTTAAAGAAATAGTGCATCAAATCACCAACAATACTTAAGAATAAAAGGATAGATCAACACATAGTCCACACCAAGAAAACAGTTTCAAGAGTTGTCTTCAAAGTTCAGGTATTCTTAATTTCTTTTTGTTTTTTTGGGAGGTTTATTTAAAAAATAAAAAGCGAGAAAGAAAAGTAGAATTTTAATTTATGTCTTATCATTCAGGCTCGATGTCAAGCTTTATGTTAGCTAAACCTTCTTATACAAGAACAAACATTTTGTCCATGAGAGTTTAACATAACATCCTAATTGTTGTCGTTTTTATTGTATTTATTCGTTTTCTGTTCCTCATATTTACACCCTGAGTTTTTTGAGATGGTAAACATTTATTATGGGATGAAAACGGATAAGAAAATGTCTCACTAAAATTTTAAATAGCATAATATGTGTGGAGTTTGTATGTTCTAACTATGTTGCGTGGGTTTACTCCGGGCACTCTGGTTTCCTCCCACAGACCAAAAACATACAGTGGTTGATTGGTGAATTTGGGGAAATTGTCCGTATAGGTATGAGTGTGTGTGAATGGTTGTCTGTCTTTGTGTGTCCAGCGATGGCTGGATTAAAGCAGAATGAATGAATGAAACAAGTTTAAAAGGAAAAAATCTTGATTTTATTTTTCCCTCCAAAGTTGAGAGAACATACTAAAACAATGGTAACTATCCCTTTAACCATCCCTTTTATGTAAATTATTATTTATTTAATTCGTTTTTTCAAAGAGTAACTTTAAAAAAAAGAAGAATTAAAAGTATCAGGACAGTGTTTTATCTACAGGAGAGGCCAACACATGCATCATTCAGTTCACTTCACCTCAGCTCAGACGTCATCTGGAAGGTTGATCTACAGGTTAGCTGGTTCAGGCAGGATGTTGTTGTGACCACATCCTCCAGAGAAGCTTGCACCACAACTGACTGCAGGACAGCAACAAAAACAAATCCAAACTTTTCTTTTAGAGTTTCATTTTACTGTTGAGCTCTCAGCTTTTGATGGACAGATGTCATCCATGCATCTCTTGGATGACCTTTCATGATATTCAGGTGTGTTTTGGGGATGATCTCTCCGTTTGACCGGTAAAAAAACTAATAATAATTGGTTAATTAAAAGTTCAGATTTAACTCACAGGGAATACATTTGAAACCACTTTAGCCTTGTTATTAATACATGGTGCAGAATATAAACTGTGAATAAATATTTATGTTCATAATCATTTCTTACTCTAAAGTAATTTAAAGAAATATTTGTTGCACGTTGTGTTGTGTTAAATATTTTTCTAAATTATGAATTTCTTTTTTAATTTAAAAAAGAATACATGCCATTTTATATCGAAATATACTTCACTTTAGAAATAGAAAATATTGTAACTTGCAAAACACACGAAAGAAACATTTTATCTTTACTCTGCCACTTCAAATGTTACAAATACTTGGATTATAACAAGTTGATTATTCAATTTTTTTTATTGATACATAAATGACGGACGTTTCAGTGAACGTGTCAGACATCTTTCCGCAAAACTAATGGTTGGTTCAATTCCCAAATGGACCACATTGATAACAAAAAAAGACTCAAATTCACTAAGACCAGTTGGATTTACAGAAATTGCATTATTTTCTATGTAAATTATTTGGATTACTTTTGCATATAGTTGGACTAGTTTGATACAGTTTATCTTATAGCAACTGTTCAGTAGAAACTATTTCAGGGGGGAAAAAAAAAGGATCACAACTTCAACAGATTTTAAAGGCTTTAGGTGTTTAGGAAAAAGTTGAAAACCTGCAAAAACTTGGATAAATTTGCTTCAATGGTAACTTTTAGAAATGAGGTTGTTTGTTCTGTGATACAACTTGTGAAAACATTTTTAAATTTTGTTTTAGTGTGAGTAATAATCCCCATTAAAAGTCAGATCAGCAAAAAAAGGGCAACTTTTTTATAACCACTTAAAAGCTTCAAGTTTATCACCAACAACAAAAACAAGTATAATAATGACATTCGTTCTTCAGTCACGGAGCAACTGACGACGCAACGAAACACCCTGAACAGGAAGTCAGTTGTGTGATTAGTGGTTACGCAAATTGTAATATATTTGTATCAGTTTGCAGATGAAGAGAAGCAAGAGAGAGTAAAGAGCAGGAGCTCCTGTGGTGGTTTAAAACATTCTCGCAGCTGCTCGTCATGTTCAGACGCTTGTTTCACTTCTGCACTACAATAGAGGAGGAGCTAACATGCTAACATGCTAACAGACACTTTACAACCTCCGACTTCTTCTCAAAGAGGCTTCAACAATTTAATCTGTAAAGAATGCGACAGTTAAGTCTTCTTTTAAAAGTTGACCAAGTTAAAGTAAGATAAGTACGATAATTAAATAGAACTGATCATTTATTTTATCTGAATAAATAAAAGGCTAATCCTATTTTAAAATCAAAACATTCAAACTTTATTAAATACAAATGAAATAATCATCATTCAAATGTTTTCTTTTCAATTATTATCAGTTTCAGCTGGTTAGTTTAAACTCAAAACTACAAATTGTAAATAAAACAAGAGCCTCTGCATTGTTTGTTTGGATAATATTTTTCTACCAACTTCAAATGATTGAATATAACAATTTTATTTAGTTGATACTGGAGAAAATATGTAATTCATTGGTTTTCTACCCTTAAGTTGGAGTCAAATGAACATCTTTATTGTTAATCGCATGTAAAGCATTTCCACTACACATCCCAAAATGTACAGCAACAATTCAAGTGGTCGTATCAGGAGATAAATTGAGTGGCAGGTTAAACAATTTTGTTTAATGAAGAAATAAATTAAAATCAATGAATTCGGTTCTGTGGGTGACTTGGACAGAAGTTTACATCTATATTTAAGTATTTTCTTTATTTAGAATTGTTTTATGAGTTTTAATTTCATTGAAGGGAATCTGATTGCATCATTTTTTTCTTAAATATTTTAGTCAGGTTTACATTTTGGAATAAAAAAAATCTAGAATCCAATTTTTTTATGAAAAACTAAAATATTAAAAGAAGTTGGTTTGAGTTTTAGAAAAAAATTATGTTGTCACTTTTTAAAATATTGTCCTTGGGAGTTCTTTTCTCTCTGGTTTCCTCCCACGGTCTGACAACCTGCAGAGGTTTATTAATTTACATAGGAAAATTCCTGATTTCAATAAGACAATTAAAAAAAAAATGTTGCTGCAAATCAAAATCTCAGCATTCACCATTAGATTCAATTTGAACCAGACCAAGAAACTAAACTCTTAAAACTAAGATACGCCGCCAAAAACGGGGGCAAACGAAGTAAAAAAAAAAAGATTTCATTTTCCTTAGGAAAGTTAACAGTTGTGTGAGTCAGTGCAGATTTGAAGGAAGTGTCCCACATCACGGCCGCTTTACAATCGCGCAGCAACAATAGAGCTAAAAAAGGTCCCACAGTCCAAAACACAAACAGACAAACAATGCACCGGGCGGCACTTAGAACTTCAATCAAGACTCTCCGAGTCGTCCAGTGACCTCAAGCCTCTCCTCTCTGGACTTGTTTTCCAAAGTGACACACATTTTTTTTTTTTTTTAAGTGGACCCCCTCCTTCCCAGCCATTTCCTCTCCCTTGGCCTGTGCCAAAAGGTTCCCCTGCACATGGAGGCCAGGTTTCCGGCCGAGCGCTGAAAAGCCCCGGCGCTGACGTACGAGGGCCCGAAGACAATGCTCTGCTCCTCTAAACAAACACGCACTTGCACCCACTTAAGAGCGTGCACGACTGAACAACATGTCGCCCGATCGCAGTTGAGCCGACAGGAGCTCACTCTGAACATCGTGGGGTTTGATCCTCTGTTACGAAGAACTAAAAAGTATCATCGAAATTGTAACTATTAACCATTCATTGGTTATGATATAGACTTGGGGCGTGTCCCAAATAGGCACTTCTGCACTTGTGTGCTAAATTGTAGTGTGCAATGAGCACTCAATTGGTGCACTCAAATGGCCAGAAAATGTAGGGTGCATCGATAAACACTTTCCACCCTCAACGGCGGCCATTTTAGTGACGCTACGTCTAGACTTGCAGGGGTGTCAAACTGGTCCAGAAAAGGCCCGAGACGGTGCAGGTTTTTGTTCCAACCAGTCAAGCACACGAGTTAACCAATCAGGCGTCGGCTTAAACAAGCAACACCTGACTATTAATCAATTGATTACCGTCTTCAGACACCTGATTGGTTCAACTATAATGTGCTTGACTGGTTGGATCCAAAACCTGCACTGGCTCGGCCCTCTTCTGGACCAGTTTGACACCTGTGGTAGAGCTACGTCGCTAAACATCACTACTTTTCAAATGGCGACGGTGGCGGGCGTCAATACCGGCGCAAATGTCTCGAGAAAACACTAATTTTTACCACAAAACACCCCAACAGCAATAATAACAAAATGAAACACAACTTAATAACTTGTTTCAATCGGTACCACGTCAAGGACCCTTACAATATAAATATCATTTTAAATTCCATTCTTCCCTTCCCTACAATTTGCTGAGCTGCCCCCGATCTTTGGCCATCTTTGAAAACAACTGGCTTATTCTATAAAGCAAAGGTGGTCATAAAAAAAAATTAAAAAAATGATATGCATCACTTGTGTCGGGGGGCCAAATTCTGACTGTCCACTCATTTTATGTGGCCCACCAGAGGGTTAAGCTTAAAGTTTATTATTATTCATGTTGATATGTCTATAGATTTACAAGCGTTTAAGATAAGGAACAGAGATTAGGAATCTCAAGGATTATACCGAGATTTCCAGAGAGTAAAACTGTAGTCGAAGTATAGGAACACACAGTTAATTAGAGATTAATGCTGTGTCTCAAATCACGAACTTCGCCCGAGTGCACTGCTTTACAGTACACTGTAATACAGTGCACTTACTTGCACAGTGCACATATTTCAACAGGGTAGTACTGTCTCAAATCAAACACTGTCGCTACATACTTACCGGAAATGACTCGACAGCTTCTTCTTCTACTACTTTTTAACACCTATTGTAACCATCCGTTGGATCACTATTGCAAGTTATTAAGTTGTGTCTCATTTTTGTTGTGTTGTTTTCTTGTAAAATGAATTTGCACCGGTATCGCCGTCCGTCACCATTTGAAAAGTAGTGACGCATCTTCCGTTTAGCAACGTAGCTCTAGACGTAGCGTCATCTACGTCACTATAAATAAACATGCACACTTTTAGGCCCGTGACAAACAATTCGTTTTGCCCTTTCGTCAATGGGTTCGGACCGTTGTAAGGGGCTGCCAACCGCAAGAAAGAAAATTTAATTGGAAATTGGAGTTGTGATAATTTACTGAATTAAGCATACATAGTAGCACAAATGATTATAATTTTTTTTGTTTTCATATACATTTTAAATCAATTAAAATCCAAGATTGTTTGTTCATTTGTGTGATCCAATTTACCTTATCGCCGCTAGATGGCATTAAAGCTAAAGCAGCTAAAAGAGCAATACAATCATGGGAGTACCTGGTGATGACTGAGGACGAGAGGATACAGTCGACTCCAGCATCTTTTAAAGCTGATGTTTGGACATATTTTGGTTTCAAAACAGACGAAAACAGTTACGACTTCGTCAAGAGTCATGTGGTCTGTAAATTCTGCAACACCAGAGTCAAGTACTCGACAATACTACAAGTATATCGATGGTCCTATAGTACAGCAATAAAGTGTATCTTTGTACCTGTATCATGATGCATATTGTATCGTTAGATTCTTCCAAACTTCCTTTAACTTAAAATGAGTTTGACACTAGTGCAATAGTGTCGTCAATCAAGATAAAACAACCAAACTTAAACTCCCTCCAAACATTTTCAACAACTATAAAATGACAAACTTTACTATATGAATGTGAATAAACAGTAACTTAGCAACAACTCTGACCCTTCCTTCTCTACAGGAAGCGTTGTCAGTGGTGAGCGAGGACCAGCCCATATTCGATCCCAGCTTCACCGCCGCCCCCAACATCATGCACATGAAGGTAGAGATGTCGTCGCCCGGCGGGTACGGCCACGCCTCCCGACACAGCCCGGACCCCGAGTCCGAGTGGGTGGGATCGGTGGCTCAGAGCCACGGGAAGAGAGGCGAGCAGGTCAACGGAACCAGGTGAGTCAGAGCGACCAGGGAGTTCAAGTTCCCGGACCACCTGAGTGAACTGGGATTTTCCTAAACCATGAAATATTATTGTTTATTTCCCGAAATACAACAATGATTCTATTCTGGCAGGTGTTTACTCAGTGACTATTAATAATGTCAACAACAAAAAAATCCACTTTTAATCATTCGTAGAAGAAATAATGATTTTGTTCTTTTGTTTATCTTATAAATAATAAGAAGCATTTATTAATTTTAAAAAAACTAAAAATGTTGAATACATAAACACAAAGTCTTGGCATTGGAAGTGTTTAAAAACTACCTAAAATTACAGTATTTACAAGTCTTTATATGATGGTTAACAGGTAAATACATTGATAAATGTTAGAGATTGTAACATTATTTTTGTTAGCATCATTCAGCTAATTATTTAATCAATTTATTTTAAAATCTTATTCCACGCTTCATTATCATTTGAAAAATAATCGTCATTATCATTAGATATTTTATCATTATTTTGCGAGCATCATTCAGTTACAAAAATCCATTTTATTATTTAAAAAAGGTTATTTTCACAGTATAACTTTATAAAAAAGATATTGAAAATATGCATTTGATATTTAGCATTATTGTTATATTTAATTTCAAATGCCACTTTTAGGAAATTATTTGATAAACATTAATTTTGAAATCTGATTTTGGACTTCATTATTATTTCAATAATATTCATAGGTTTGATATTTTACTTGCATCATTCAGTTAAGAAATAGTTTGATCCCCATTAATTTAAAATATAAGTTCACATTGCATTATTTTTTTTAATTATTCCCATTTAAAAGTTAGAAAATGATTTTATTCAATTTTTTTTTAACATGTCATTTCATCCTTCATTATCTATTTAATAATATGAGACATTTTATCATTATTTTTCCTAGCATCATTCATATGCAATAGTCAGGTAATTATTTTTTTATCAACATTAATGTTCAGTTTCAAACTTAATTATTATTTCAACAATAGACATAGCTATTATCATTATTTTGCTAGCATCATATATAAAAGTTATTTTATGATCTTTTCTTTTTAAATCTTACCTTTAAAAACACTTAACAAAAAAAGGAAAATCTGTAAAACGCAAGACAAAAATATTTAAAGAAAATAATGTAATAATTTTAATGGTTTAAAAAGCGGATCAATCACTTTGTGGATATTTCGGGTCATTTTATTTTTATTTTTGAGTAACAAAGATGCAAAATTCCCTTCAACCTCCAGCAGCCGTGAGTCTCCCGTCGACTGCAGTGTCACCAAACGCTCGCGACACATGAGCAACGACGGCGCTCTGATGTCATATCCTCCCTCGTACCCCGAGCACAGAGTGAGCCCCCCGACCACCAGCCCGACCAGCAGCACCACGGAGGAGAAGAGGGTGATCGTACCGGCAGGTCAGACACAAACGCACATGCCCAAAAACTTTGTAATAAGATCAAGATAAAATCAAATATATTTATGAATATCACTTGAGTTTTTTAAATGATATACTCAACTAGAGAAATAAGACAGGCCTCATTTAAAATAAATATTGAACATTAAAGTCACAAGTACCTAAAATCATCATCAATAACTTTAAATAAATTGAATATTAATTTCTTATTTTAACAAGTCACTTGCTAAAGTTTTTTGTTTGTATAAGATGCTGTGAAGAAATGTTCTTAATGAGTCAGAACACAGTTGCTTGGGTACATAATAAAAGGAAGTTGCATCAGAGTGTGCGGTATGTGATTGTGCACGAGGGTGTGGTCCGTGCACGGTTAGTAATGTGAGCAAGTTTTACCGTCATGAGATACACATGAGGTACATATTAACCCCTGCTCAACATTCAATAGTGAACATTTTTATTATATTTTTTTGGACAAAAATCCATCTTTTAATAGGCTCAAGTTACACAAATGGGGTTTTAATAAATATAAAAACTACAAAGATGCATATCTTTTCCATTACTATAAGAATGTAATCAAGATCAAATGATAAATATATATTTATAAATATCCCAGCATCATTAAATGTGATTTTTAATGCAAAAAAACTAAAACAAGTGTATTTTTTTTAAAAATAAATACTTCATTGTCCATTAAAAGATTGTTAATAAAGTTAGAAAATGAACAAACAACAAAAAAAACCTTAAGATTTACCCTTTTTTTTCTGTGAAAATCAATTTATGAGTTTATTTATAAAAACAGATATTCCTGACGTGATATTAAGCGTCCTTGTGGTCTCCAGACCCGCAGGTTTGGACCCAGGACCACGTGCGGCAGTGGCTGGACTGGGCCATCAAGGAGTACGTGATGGAGGAGGTGGACGTGATGCTCTTCCAGGGTCTGGATGGGAAAGCCTTGTGCAAAATGACCAAGGAGGACATGGTGCGCCTCACGTCGGCCTACAACTCAGACATCCTGCTGTCGCACCTCAACTACCTCCGACAGAGTAAGACATCTGTCCCACACATTAGTCCCGCCATTGTTCGTTTTTTTTTTTACTATTTTAAGGGTTTACAAGTTCATTGTCTGAGTCCTGCAGGGCAGAATAAAAACTAGAGCTGACAATTTGTTAAAACATCATAAATTACATTACACACACATATATAAAGTATATATATAAAATGTTATTTATAAGTTTGAAATAAGAAAAAAAAAAAAGTAAGAATACGATTGATTTATCAGCTCATCCAGTTACAGAAGTTTGTGAACACATTTTTCAAACTAAAATAATGTTTTATTTTGAGATAACTCAAAAGGATGTAAGCAGGTACATGTTGATTCTATGAAGATCTTATTATTTTCAGTCATTTTTTCCAACTTCACATATAAAAATTAACCTCACTTGAGTTTTATGAAATTAAAAACTAGTCTCAAAGACACCAAACAGTTTTTCAACTTCTCTTGTCAGATGGAATTTTACTAAGAAGTAAAACAATTTTTTTTTTAAACCTTTTTATGATATATTTTAATTATAATAATTAAAAAAAAACTAGCCTAAATTTCTTTTTTTTTTCTTTTTAAATATTGTGGTTAAATAAAATGTATTTATTTATACTAAAGACAGAGAGAGAGATAGAGAGACAGAAAGATAGAAAGGCAGAGAGAAAGATAGAGAGAACGATAGAGAGGCAGTGTGAGAGATAGAGAGACAGAAAGATATAGAGAGACTGAGAGAGAGAAAGAGAGACAGAACGATAGAGAGGCATAGAGAAAGAGAGGCAGAGAGAGAGATAGAGAGACAGAAAGATAAAGAGAGACTGAGAGAGAGAAAGATAAAGAGAGACTGAGAGAGAAAGATAGAGATAGAGAGAGAGAAAGATAGAGAGAGAAAGATAGAGAGATAGAAAGAAAGAGAGACAGACAGACAGATTGAGAAAGATACATTAGAGCGAAATATCCCGACATTATTAACCCTTGCTTTATCTCAGGGTCAAAGTTACCCGAAGGCCGGAAAACAAATATGTTTGTGGTATCCCTTGCGACGCCTCTGGGTCAACCCATTTTTTTCTCAGGCCTTTGGGTCACCTTGACCCTGAGATAACACAAGGGTTAAACATGATATTAAATGCATAAAAAAAAACTCAAATGTTTTGTAAAAAGAATCTAATACTCAACATTTTTTCATTTTCCTTTAGTTAATAAAGTTAGATGATGGAAAAAAAAAAAGATTAGCCTAAATGATGTTAAGCATTTCTGAAGCTCTTCAGTCGTTTCTAAATCAATGATTGGTTTTCCAGGTAGTCCAACATTTTCCTACTCCACGGCGCAGACCAACAACACACCACCTCCACAGCAACCACCACCACCACAGCAACAACAGCCGAGGCTAGTGAAAGCAGGTGAGACGCTGCATTTATCGGACGACATGATCCGATCAATCAATGAAAAAATGTTTTCAAGTTCCACTCAACACCGTTTCAAAAGCCTAAAGAGAAAAAAAAAAGGTTCCGATCGATGAGCGCGAGCTCAACAGCTACTTTCAGACAGGAAGCAGCTGCGCCAGCAAAGGAAACGGGGGGTATTGAGTCGACTCCCGGGGACACCCGTCGCAATCACGCGGCACCAGAGGTGGCCCCGAACAAAAGAGCCTTCACCCAAGAAACTGGGGGGGTCATCTTCAGACATCTCAGCTCTCAAACTCTTATCACCCTCGTGTGCATCTGCTGGCTTCCTTCCTGCTGGTGTTCCACTGTCTCCTTCAAAGCCATCACCGAACTCTTGTGCTTGCAGAAAGCAGTTTTGATGAGATCAGCCGCAGGAACAGCTGGCCGGCCAACACCATGGCGCCGCTGCCAAAAGGTACATAACGATAGCATGTCGTCAGACAAAAGAAGGGACAATGAGATTGTTCTGGGGGTTTTAATGAAACTCCCCCCCCCCCCCCCCCTCCTTATTTTTCCAGGTTCCTCCATGGAGCACCAACACAACACTCGCATCCCAGAACCTGCTCCCAGACTTGTTCAAGGTCTGGCTTTTAAAAATAAAAAATTTAAAAGGGATAATTTTCACGTGTTGTGTTGAGAAATGTAAAGATTAAGTTCTGAAACTCAACCAAGTTTTGTTCTAGTGTAAAAGTTAATTTATATTCAGTTAAAAATACAACAAGTTAAAAGACTTTTTGACTAAAATAAATATATAAATGAAATTTGAAAGAATGAACGAAGGAAGTTTTTAAAAGATTATTCAATCAGAAAATATTTTCATGAAAAAAATGACTTACAGATTGAATCTACTGTTTGGGGCTTGAATAATTAAGACACAAATTTCCTACTCATGCTTTGACCAAAACATAAAAAGCTAACCTTAGTGAAAAGATAAAAGTTTTATATAAAGACCATGGATTCAACACCTGCTTTAATTCATTTTTTCCATTAAATTTTCTGATTGAATCAACTTTTTGGGGATTTTAATAATTAAAGAAACTCATTTTCTACTCATATTATGGCTGAAAAATAAAAAAGTAAAAAGGTTTAAATAACAACAATGGGTTCAAACTCTTATTTTTATTGAAAATATATTTTTCAACTTCAAGAAACGTTTAGGGGGATGGGAAACTATCAGAATTGCTTTTGATCGAAGATTTTTATTGTTCATTTATTGAAGCAACTTTTGGGGGATTTAATAATTAAGACACAACTGTCTTAAAAATAATATTATACACAATAATACACAAAGAATAACTTCAACAGTTTCAATAAAAAACGTTTTTTTTATTGAATATTTGTATTTACTTTTTTGGGGGGATTGAATAATAATAGACAATTGTTCTAACCATAATATGGCCTTGAAAGTTGTTGTTTTTTTGGAATAATAAAGACACAAAAGTACCTTCAAATAAAAGATGTTGTTCTTCACAGACCCGTATCAGACTCTGGGACCCATTAGCAGTCGACTAGCCAACCCAGGTAAGAGTGAGAGTGAATAAATAAAGTACATCAATACACAAATGTGACCTTCATATGCTGACTCAGAGTTCAATCGGGACGCAGGCGAATTTTTTCTTTTTTTTTTAAACACAAATCTGGATTCATGCTGACCACAGTTTGTCCTGCTGTTTCCTCACAGAAGGACAGGCCGTCAGCTCAGCCAAGATCCGAACAGGCAAACAAAGTCCGTACAAGCCCCTTGACCCCAGCGCTCACAGGCCTGTGGGTAGGTTTCTGGCCCCGTTTCAGTTTCTAAACTCGAAAAGCTTCAGCTGTGAAAAAGGTCACATTTGGGTCTCGTTGAGCTTCTGCTTGTGTTCAAATGCAAAACTTCCTTCTGCTTCTGACACGTTTCTGAGATCGACATGTTTGCTTGAAGGTTCTGGCCAGATCCAACTGTGGCAGTTCCTGCTGGAGCTGCTGTCCGACAACAACAACGCCGGCATCATCACCTGGGAGGGAACCAACGGCGAGTTCAAGATGACGGACCCGGACGAGGTGGCCAAGCGCTGGGGCGAGCGGAAGAGCAAGCCCAACATGAACTACGACAAGCTGAGTCGCGCCCTGCGCTACTACTACGACAAGAACATCATGACCAAAGTGCACGGGAAGCGCTACGCCTACAAGTTCGACTTCCAGGGCATCTCACAGACTCACCAGAACCACGCCGCCGAGGGGGGGATCGTCAAGTACCAGACGGAGATGTCCTACGTGCAGCCCTACCACAGCCACCAGCCCAAAATGAACTTCATGGGCGGCCATCCGGCGCAGATGCCCGTCTCGCCCAGCAACTTTTTCGCCCCGCCGACCACATACTGGAACTCAACCAACAGCCCGATTTACCCGGGGTCCTCTATGACCAGACACCCCGCCACCCACTCCCACCTCAGCTCTTTCTATTGAAGAACGAAACGGTCTCGCACACGTCCTCCTGGACCTTCACTGGAAGTTAGATTTTTAAAGGGATTATGAAGCTGTAATGGACTCTGTATTCAAAAGTGACATCGTAATGACCGTTTTGTTTTTTTTAGCTAAGCAAGTGCCTTGTTGGTTCGTGATTGCTCAGGCAAAAGTAGCCACTGGAGTTGAAGGAAAACCCACCCCAGGAAAAGAAAAAAAAAAAAAGGAGGTGAACCGTCAGGTAAACATACTTATCGAACTGTATTACAAATTGTACAGAATGTTTATCATGTAGCAATAAATGTACTCAGTGTGTAAAATAAAACATTTAGAGAAAAAAATGCTGACGTTCCTCACTGCCAACTTAATGATGTCAAGACAACAATTTCGTAACACAATACAGCCTCTGCCATTGGTCCAATACACTATACCGTTAATCATTTGTATTTTTAATCTTACTTAGACAAAACTTTCTCCCAATGGTATAGCAAAAAAAGTACACAACTTCCATGACCAACACTTTTATGGTCTTTTTAGTGGTTATTATAACTTGATGAACAGATAATCAGATATTTTTAAGTGACACAATTTGCTACGATCTCACCTCCATTACCTTCTCAATAACAGACTGAATTTTGCATAATAACCAAGGTATTATTTCTGAAATATACGCCAAGATGTTGGTTAGTTGTGATCAGTCAAGTTCAAAAGATTTCTGAAATTTTCTTCGTTCTTAATCTTTTCATAATTGATATAATCCTTTGGAGTGGTGTAAAGAAAAATGAATTTATGTTTGACATTATGTCTTGATAATAATATATATATATTAAAACAAACGCATAAATGTCAAGAAAAAAAGGGTTTTTTTTGTTGTTTTTTTTTAAACACAAGGTTTAGGTGAAGGTCAAGGTGACCCGAAAACAAACGCGTTATCTAAAGGGTCCCACAAACACACAGGTTAACCAAGTTAATCACAAACTAAGAGATTTGAAAAAAAATGTACGTAGATAATTGGTAATTCCAGGTGTTATTTATTTTGCAGGTCTGGCTTTTAACTCTCAGAATGAATACTTAAAAAAATAAAAATAAAATGGTGTAAAAGCCATCACTTAAGACAGCAGCTAGCCAGAACAAACTAAAGATAATCTGAGCATTATTCACGGAAATCGAAGACGTCTTCAAATAATTTCCTTTGAGCGACCTCCTCGACGACGGCGAAGCCGTCCGTCCATCTCTCCTCGACCCGCTTCAGACCGCGACCTCGGATCGGATTACTCACGGCGCTCGCGCTGGAGGTCACGGCAGAGGTCACAGTGGAGGCCACCGTCGGCTTCTGTGTGACGGTTCCCTCAAACACTTTTCTGGACCTCGCGGTTGGCGGCGGCTTCACCTTCGCTCTCGATGAAGTCATGGGTAACTTCCTCGTTGATGATGGCGATGATGATGGCGATGATGATGAAGTCGTGGGTAACTTCCTCGTTGATGATGGCGATGGTGATGTCGACATGGTGATGACACTGGTGACGTTTTTCTTCTGTTTCACATCTGGCTCGATGGGCCAGGCGGCACTACTGAGGATTCTAGGGGCTTAAAAATAGAACAAAAAAAATAAATAATAACATTAAAATAAGTTACCATCAAACATCCAGTGAAAACATTCATTACAAACTCACCCTCCGAGTGAGCGGTGATACACATCGACTCACAACAGGAGCACACATTGTCCGAGCCGTGAAGTTCAACCCATCTAACGGACGAGTCAGAAAATGTTAAAATATGATATGGTTCACGTTCATGTTTGAGAGGAAAATAAACAAACCTTTTCTGGGACTTGTCATAGTTGCAGGACTTGGAAGTAGCAGTGGGAAGATTACTTCCTACAGACATGGTGCAATGCATGTAAACCTTAAAACAAAAAACACATGTATTGATTTAGTTATAAATGATAAACGGATCATATTTGTTTTAGAACAAAAATATCCGACAAAAATATTCTGTAATGAATGGATCAAGCAGTAAAACTCTCTTTTTAATCAGGCTCTTCTACCCAGAGAGTGTTTACATATAAAGAACCATAAGACTAACCAGGAAGATAAAACAATAAACTGACCCAACAAGTGCCATTATCTATTAATTTTTATTTTTTTTAACCTGGTGAGAACTAGGAATATAATAACAAAATTGCAGTTACACTGTTCCGCCTTCAGGGGGAGACAGAAACAATATTCTAAAAAATGCTTATTGTCACTTTATCAAATCTGCACTTATGGAGTGATAAAACAATATTACAGGAGTATGGTTAGGGTTGCAATAAAATACTTAAAATTGCGATGTTTTTTCAGAATTTAACAGCACTGTGCAAATTTAATTATTGAAATATATTTACGGCTTTCAAATCATATTTTTAATCAAGGTTATTTTACAGTTTATTTTTTTAATTGAAGCTTGTATATAAATACAATTCATTACATGCATGCAATTTAACAGAGTTTGTGTTTTTTCTGTATTACAAAATCAACTTGCGATTCAGCTAAGGGAAAAATGACTAAGGACGAGAGGATACAGTCTACTCCAGCAGCTTTAAAATCTGATGTTTGGACACATTTTGTTTCAAAACAAATACAATTCAACATATTGTACTTTTGCCCCTGTATTGTTATACGTATAGTACGCCAATAGAGACCACTGTGTATGATACATGAATCTCATTTAAACTCGTTTACTCACCTGACTTGACAGCCCGTTGAACATGAAAGCATCCACCGTGAATCTGACGACGTTGTTAGTATACGGGATGAATCTTGAGCGGCTGGACTTGCTCTCCACCATACATCTTGATAAAGACGGAGGAGAAGAGTATTTGTAAACAAACTGAAAAATTGTTTTTTTTGTGTGATGGTCACTCCAGTGGTATATTACCCATAATTTTCCACCACAGAAAACTTTATTGAGGAAGCCGTGAATGTCTGTTCCGGAGTCACAAAACACAAGTGAAGATAAAGTCGTTGGTTCTCGGAGACTAAGGAACTCTCTGCCTGGAAGTACATTGGATTTCCTAGAAAATACTGGTCCGACGGAGAGAGTGGCTGCCACTGAGCTGCAACCAGAGAAGCAGTTGATCAGCACCAGATATTGTTTCAAACAGTGTAAAGTCATGAACACTTTTATAAAGCGTAGAAAGAATCTTTACCATTTCGAGGAGACAGAGTATAATCTAATCTGTTCTGCATTGACTTGTATATTTTCTTCATCTGGAGCTTTGGCGTGTATCCAACTTTGTAAGAGTAGTGGTACCTAAGAGGTGAAATAAATGTGCCATTGTTAAAACCTTAAAAGGGAAACAAACAGGTGGAAATAAATGTTATAAAAAAAAATACCTGCTATAAAAGCAAGTAACAGGCAAAGTGAAAGGAACCGCTCTTCTGATTGAACCTTGGATCTGTGGAGGGTCGTAGTTTATAGTGTTCAGATAAGCCATACGTCCGTTTATCATCTACAAATAAACACAAAATAAATGCCTTAGTCTTTGAAATGCATGCTTGACTGTGGAGTTCAGAACAGATGTGGCCCTTGTGAGGTCAAAGAAAAACTCATTAGACGGACCATGTAGAAACTAACCATTTTATTTTGCATTTACATATTTTATTCATCACTAGCTCAACTGTAAATATGATTACTGGGATTTTGTTTCAAAACTTTTGTCCTCCAATTTTGAGAACATTTATTTCCCATCAAAAAGATCTGGAGTATATTTTAAAACATATTTCTAACCTTATTTGCCTTAATTGTATCAGATTTGTTTTCGCAGTTTAAGTTTGTTTAGTCCCACCCGCCCATTATATTTATACTTTTCGCTCCTTTATTTTTTTTCCTGGTGGCGCCTCACAACGGTCACCGTTCAAAATGTGGCCCTTGGAAGGAGATTAAATTGCCCACCCCTGGTTTAGAAGTTGTTATTAATAGTTGAAAAATTAAAACTCTTCTTTAGAAATAAGAAAATGATAAAAAAGGATAATTATTATTACAATTAACAGAAATGTGCATCATACAAAGAAAGGAAATTAAATATGAACACATCTTTACTTTATAAGCAACACCTTGAGCATTTTTATACTTTAGATTCGATTTATTTTGTTTATACTTCCATCTACAGTCGAGACCTGTTGAGATGTTTGACTGACACTTGTTTACGTTACACATAAAAGATCTATGGAATTTACCAGAGACTCGGAGTCTCTGCAAAGAGATGACGATTTTAAAAGTTCTGGTCAACATTTTGTCACGTGATTTTTTACTGAACCATTCAAAGAAGCATAACATTTTTGAAAAATATGTAAACAATTTTTTTTTTAACTGGATACCAAAGAGCCATTACTTTTTTGTCAATAATTATGAAACAAAAAAAAAAGAGAAAGCAATTTTGTGGACTCAATTCAATTCGATACTTACACGTAAATATAAAAGTACTTTATCTACTGACATCCTAACCGGAAGCTAACCGGAAGTTAACGCTAAAACAAAGATGGCGACTAATTGAACAGTAGATTATATATTTTTTTCAATACAGTTTTCAGACAAATGTGTGATTCTTATTGTATTTAAGTGCAGAAATATATTTTAAATCAAATCGTTGTCATACATGTTAAACATATTAACATTATATATAACTCACTGTTGTTTGGGTTCCACACGAATCCACGTTGTACTCAAAGTAAACATGATCCGCAGCAGAACTGCTCACCGAACACGATCCGAGCTTCAAGTGTAAAAGTAACGCATCGTTTCCCAAAAGAATCCTCGGAACCTCGACGTGCATTTTGTTGGCGTAACAAGACGCCTTGACGGAAAAGCCCGAGTCCGTCGCCGGGCTCGACTCGTGCGTCTCCGGCAGCAGCACGCTCCGCAGGAACCCGGGTAGACCTTCGTATCCGGTCCCCCAGTCCGGGGACAGATGGAGCTTCTCCACCGGCGGCTGTCCCGGGTCCACGTACACCGGCAGGTGTAGGTAAGGACGCGGGGACGTCGGGACATCTCGTCGGTACACTTTATTATTCGCCGTCTGGGCCGTTTGATTGACAGGTTCTCCTCCGTCGATCAAAGTGATCGACAGCAGAAAAGTTATTAACCGAGAGAATCTCATCGTGTTTTGATTCGTTTTTCAAGCCAAACGACCAAAACAATCTAAACACACTTTAAGCTTTTACATGGAGGCAAATCAAGATCACCTGTTTGAGAAGTGGACCAGACACAGTGTCGACATCTAGTGGTGAAGTATGGAACATAACAGCAAAACACACATGTAAAGCAAAATAAACATACATAAACATACATAAAGGAGTCGAACGAAGTGCACAGGGATGGGTATTTCAATTATATACATACATGTACTCATTTAATATAAACATGGAAATAAAATCCAAAAATATTTTAAAGTAATTGTTTGTTGCCATTACCACAATCTGTACTACTTAGATATCGAGATAGAGACATAGGGAAAAATACAATAGTGTACAAATGAAATATAAGTGCAATTTAATTGCAACGATAAGATACAATATCATAAAAAATATGTATAAATTATGAACATTGAAAATAAGTTCCGATAAAATGTGTTATTATGGAAGCTTCTTGATTAAAAAATAGATTTTTGCATTTGAATCCATTTTTAACCACATATTTGGCTAAGAATTGATGATAACAATAACAAATATATATACAGTATATAAATTATAAACATTGAAAAATAAATTCGGATAAAATGTGTTATTATGGAAGCTTCTTGATTAAAAAATAGATTTTTGCATTTGAATCCATTTTTAACCACATATTTGGCTAAGAATTGATGATAAAAATAACAAATATATATATAAATTATGAACATTGAAAATAATTCCGATAAAATGTGTTATTATAGAAGCTTCTTGATTGAAAAATTATTTTTGCATTTTAATACATTCATAACCACATATTTGGCTAATAACTGATAACAATAAAAAAATATATGTATAAATTATGAACATTGAAAATAAGTTCCGATAAAATGTGTTATTATGGAAGCTTCTTGATTAAAAAATAGATTTTTGCATTTGAATCCATTTATAACCACATATTTGGCTAAGAATTGATGATAACAATAAAAAAAATATATATAAATTATGAACATTGAAAATAAGTTCCGATAAAATGTGTTATTATGGAAGCTTCTTGATTAAAAAAATAAGTTTTTTGCATTTGAATCCATTTATAACCACAAATTTGGCTAAGAATTGATGATAACAATAAAAATATATATATATAAATTATGAACATTGAAAATGAGTTCAGATAAAATGTGTTATTGTGGAAGCTTCTTGATTAAAAATGTATTTTTGCATTTGAATACATTTATAACCACATATTAGGCTAAGAACTGATGAAAACAATAAAACATATATATGGTTCAATTCAAATCAAATCTTTGTTTTAGCGTTAGCTTCCTGTTAGCATGTGTGGGTCTGACGAAGCTTCATGAAGCAGTGTCATTTTTTTCAGAGTCCACTAGATGGCAGTCTCTGCACTATTTTTTTTCCACCTTGTTCTGAACAGTTCTAACGAAACATCACGTAATTCTAAAACTGACAGCGCCACCTACTGACCTCGAAACAACATGACACTGCTTCATGAAACTTCATTAGCATCTTCACACTTGAATTGTGACCAAAGAATAATAATAATAAAAAAAAGTTATATGAGCAAAAAATTTAACACGTTGCACTAAACGGACTTTTAAAAACAAGTATTATTCACAATGGTAACTGTATTATAAAATAAATATTATACTCTAAAACATCAATATATTTTTTTAAGTGCTTAGAATGCATAGTATCAACATTATTTATAAGAAATAAACTATTTTGTAATGACGGATACACATAAAACTGAATAATATTGATTAAAATATATCTCATTTATCGATGAATAACATTGTAGTCAGAGTAATATTAGGACATTCTTGTACACGAGTATTGAAAAAGTGACACAGATTTTTAGAAAACCAACTTTAAAATACATCGACACATCTAATGTGTTTTATATTTTTAGTGTCAGAAGATATAAACGTATACATTGAGCTTCTGGTTCTTCACCAGACGGTGTGAGACACCATCACAAGCGTCAGGAGAGTCGCGGAGGCGCGTCCGCCGGCGTTCGTCGTCGCTCTTTCATTGCAGAGGTGAGTGTCGCAGCAACTGTTTCTGAAAGTAAAGTTGAGTCCCATGGCGTACTTGCTCCCGGCGACTCCGCACAGCGACGGCAGGACGCAGCTCCTCTCGTACAGGACGACGCGATAGCCTCCTGGAGTCGAGCGAAACCAGTCAGACACCAAAAAAAAACAACAACAGTGGATTCAACTCCGTGGGTTTTTACCTCTCACTCCCACGGCTTTGCTGGACAAACAGATCTGCCCCGGAGGACACCTCTGAGGGAAGGCGATGCAGGCGGCGGGAGAGACGGCAGGAAACACACAAGTGTAGCAGAAGAGTGAAGCTGAGATGCAAACATTTTTAAGTTAATCATGGAGGAGTCTGGGCAAGAAAAGCGATCGGACATCACATGAAATCGTACCAGAGTACAATCTGAATTAAATTAACTGTAACAGTATAAGGACATTTCTGGACAGATGCTGCAACACAGACCATTGCTGTGTCTCAAATTGCATACTTCTCTTAGTATACTAGAAGTTAGTATGCATCAGGATAGTGTACGTACTAACTAGTACACAAATTCTCCACAGATAGTATGTCTCAAATCAAACACTGCTGCTACACACTAATAGGAAATGACGCAACAGCTTCTTCTTCTACTTCCATTTAACCAGCTATTGGAACGCTATCACAGACACCTGCTTGCAGCACGTTTTACAAGTTTGGAAAAAGAAATAAAGAAAAAATATGAGAATCGAAATATTCGCGAGATATTTAAGCTGGTATCAGCACCGAAGACATCTCATCCTTCTACTGCAGCAGAACATATACCTGTACGTAAATTAATATATACGACGTAACTTCCGTTTAAAACGTCATGCTGCTGGCAGCTGTTTAGGGTGGTTAGTGTCCATCGAACCATACTCAGTTTTGTGGGCATTTTAGTATGCCAATTTAGTGTGCATGGCGGACTAAATTTCACATACTAAGAATTGAGACGCACTTACGCGCTAAAAATACTATCTTTGAGTACGCAAGTATGCGATTTGAGACACAGCACATGTGTATAAGAAAGTTCAGAGTAGACTGTACTTTCTGAGGAGGCTTTTGATCATTTAACATCTGCAGGAAGCTCCTCTACATGTTCTACCGGTCTCTGGTGCTCAGTGTTTATGCTGTGGTGTGTTGGGGTGGGAATGTGTCCAAGAGGAGTGTCAACAGGTTGGACAGAAAGGCTGGTTCTGTGGAATGAAGCTGGACACACTGATGACCGTTGCTGAGAGGAGATCACTGAACAAACTACTGTCCATCATGGATGATGACAGTCATCCTCTGAACACTGTCATCAGTGAGCAGAGAAGCAGATGAAGTGCACAAATGCTCCTCCCATGATGCAACACTAATAGACTCAGGGACTCATTCATTCCTCTTGCTATTAGATTGTTTAATTCTGTGTTTTTGTGGCAGGAGTGCAGAGAAAATATGATTCTATTCCATGTTAATCTTTGTATTCTTTGTCTATGTTATCTTTTCTTTGTTCTTTATCTTTTTATTGCACTTTGTTCTTGTTTTATGAATCTATCGTCTGTATCATTGTGAGCTGGAAAAATAATTTCCCGAAGGAAAGTTAATCCATCCATCATTAATATTATATATTGACCATCTACTGCTTCTATTTCTCCATCGTTCGAAACATGACGTAAGAAAAAAATTCACTTACCTGTAGAAGGAATTAGAAGAAATACCAGCAGACCTGAAAGTAGCAGCAACTTCATCCTGAACTGCCAGACTTTAGATTCTTGTGCAACTTAATTTGGAATATCAGAACTGTATCTTTTTTTCCAAATCAGCAAAGGATAAAAAAAACGCTTTATATTCTCCTGAAAAATCCGTCCAAATTCCGTTTTCTTCTACTTCCTTTGCTGGTCCTTGTGGAAGTAAAGGTCAATCTTTGCATTTTCCTCATGTTGTCTCGGCTCCAAGAATCTCCATTGACTCCAGTTGTAAGCGGACATTAAGAAGAACCACAAAACCTTCCGAAATCTTCATTCACGAGCAAATGTCAGTGCTGCCGAAGCTCGTAAACTGTGGTGACATTTCTGTCTCTCCAGCGAGTCAATTATGAAAATCACATCAGCTCTAATGAAGGACGAGGAGCCGGACGGTCAAGTGACCTGAAGTCTTGTGACTTGACAGAGAAGCTGCTTTTGGTTGTTGTTTGGTCCAATATTTTCAAGTCTCAAGTTTAAAATTGTTCTTTTTATGGATGAATTAACAATGTTTTCATCAGATGTTAAAAAATACGAGCTCATTTGAAGTGAGTGTATCTTGTTAAATAATTTAATTGTAGTTGTGTGTGTTAGTTGTTAATGTTGAACAATGAAATGTTTGTCATGGGATATTATGGGATTTTGAAAATTAAATGAATGTATTTAGAGATCATTATAAGCGTGACAGTAATTGAGATTTGCACGCCAAACATTCAAGTTTAATTAAAGTTTAATATCTTCTTCGATTCGAATTTGATTTTGTATAATTTTACTTTAACCTTTTTTTTACAACCACTTTAATGTTTTTTGTTTTGGCAACGCTCGGATCTTCTGTCAAAATAACTGATAATTGATTAAATGGATTTTAAATATTGGTCCGGATCTAATAATCATTTTTAGGTTTGTAATTCCGTTCTGCAGAACGAACTGCACATCGCAAGAATTGCTTATATAAAGTAAAAATTCAATCGTTATGATCACATTTTTATTAATATTTTGTGGATTAGTTACATGTATTAATTGAAATTCTCCATTGCACACAATACTGTAAAGGTTTTCTGGGCTGTTTTTATACTTTAACATTCAATTCAATTTAATTATTGTGTATTTGTTTTGTCTTCTGAGCACTCGACAAAGACAGCTGTCTTCTGTACGCCACCTGCTGGAGAAGAGCGGGCATCGCGCGCTTGTCGACTCGATGTCGCCTCATGCGGATGACGTCAGCGTCTACCTGCGAGGCCTTCTGTTTACTGCGCATGTCGTCCAGCAGGTGATGGCAGGTGAGCTGCAGAGAGGCCAACTCCGCTTCAGAGGATTTCAAAGATCGTCTCAGATCTGCGCTGCCCTGGAGGGAGAACCACGACGCGGTTAGAGAAGGATTTATTTGATTTAAATCAATACATTTTGGTTAAATGTTTTATTTAAATAGAAAACTGTTTAGTTTATTTTATTTTACGCCCCTTTCCCTTTAGAAAACAGTGTCATCTTTGTGAGTAAATTGAATAAACGTGCCTTTTATCATATTTTTATTTAGTTTATTAAGCTTTTTAATAAAATGTAATGGCTCAATTACGTGTTTTCTTAGATTTTTTCCATGTATTCCTTTCTATCTATCAAAAACTGATTGTTTTTATAATAAAATTGATTTTAATTTAATTTAAAACAACAACAACAACTGATTTTATCAGATTTAACACGGCTGTGTTTTGTCCCAAGGGGTCAGTTACTATTATTTGTTCCGATGAACTAAAGGTTATGTCTCTATATTGTTTTTAGTTGGAACAGACCTGGACAAAGTGAGACCCCAGGGGCCAAATATGGCCCTTTAACTGTGTCCATGTGAACCTCATGAGGTCAAAGATCATGTAGAAACAAACTATTTTTATTATTTATTATTTAAGTTCAACTCTAAATACTTTTGTCTTGTGTTTTTTCTTTGTTTTTTCTTTTTATTCATAGCCCGTGAAAAAGATCAAAATGAATTAAAAAAAAACATTTTTTTTATCAGATTTAGAAGAAATGTAAGTTATAAAAAAATGTAAAAGCTGAATCAGAAAATAAAACGTTTTAACTTAATTTTCATTTTTCAATTTTAACCATTATATTCAGGCTCTTCACTCCTTTATTTTTGCTACGGCCCCTTACAACATACCATGTATAAAATGTGGCCCCTAAGACTCACCTGTATGAGCCGTGCAGCTTCAGGTAAGTGTGTCCCCGGGTGGCGCTGGTACACCTGCACCAGAGGTCGGTCCAGTTTCTCTCTGGCCAGTGTGTCTCCACTGTACTCTGGACCCTTCAGACGCACGGTGATGATGTCACATTTTCATTTCTTTAATGGTGTCGCTCACCTGAGCTCTGCCATAACTGTGGCGAACACAGTCGACCTCTCTCTGTTTGCGGAATAAAGCCTGTCTGGTGGCGGCAGCCGTCAGCGTCAGTTCTCTCTACGAGCAAGAATCGATTAGTACTGTCTGGACTGGTCTGTGAAGCTTCAAGGTCACCTGAAGATCCACCGTCTCGGCTACTTTCTTCACCAGTCCATCGTTGACCGCTTGATGAGCTTCTCTCTGCCTGATGATGGCGCTGGTGAGCAACTCTCTGACGCTGCTCCTCAGACGTTCTGATTGTTGCAGTACCGTTGAGGAAGACTCCAAGACACTCTTGCATTCTGAAGATAGACATTAAGGCATTGAAAGTCCATGAAGAAAAGAAGATGTTCAAGAGTCCAGATGATGTTTCACCAGGAGTAAAAGGACTGATGGGATCTGCTCTGGTCCCGGGAGACGATCCACGTCCACCGGTCGAGCTCCTGGGAGGAACCAGCTCCAGGACTCGGGCTCGTTCTCCAGCACAGCGGAGAAGAAGTTTGTTGCTCTGGCCCAGATCCTGGAACAGATCCATGATTCTTGGTGATTATATGTTTTCCAAAGTCAGCTTCTACACCAGGGATGGGCTGGTTTTTTTTCGGTATAATTTATTATAAGATTAAGATAAGATTAATACAATTTCCTTTAGTGAGTTATATGTTATGTACTGTGACTTTTGTTGAGGAAAGAAGCAAAATGTACTGCATGTAAAGTGAAGAAATGTGTTATTTTTATTTTAACTTTTATTTTTTAAAATCTGATTTCAATAATCATTTAAATGTTATTGTAACTTTAAAACTGTAGCAGTGCATCATGGGATATATAACTTTAGCTATGCAATATTTAATAAATTATGTATTTATTCTATTTATAACATATTGAACTATTTTTTAACCTATTCATATTTATACTTTTATATACATTAATTATTCAATGCAATATTTAAAACTTTATTTATTGATTCTGTTTATACTATATTGCACTATTTGTAACTTATTAATATTATATTTATACTTTTATATACATTCATTATTCTATGCAATATTTAAACCGTCTGTTCATAATATATTGCGCTATTTTCAACTTATTAATATTTATATTTATACTTTTATATATACATTCACTCTGCTGTGTTTTTTTTAACGGTTGCCAAGCAACGAAATTTCGTTGCCACTTTCACTGCTGTGTTTTCTGTGCAATGACAATAAAAGAAAGTCTTAAGTCCAGGTATATAATAATAATAATAATAATAATAATAATATGTTTATTATATATGTATATATTTTATTATTTCATTTTAATTCATTATTTAAAATCTAATTATCATTATAGGTTAACTTCCATGTATGCATGACCTTTTCCATCAAATAATATATATTATATATATATATATATATTTATATTTTTTTTAATGTATCCACACATTTTTTTCTGATTCTGATTTTTAATTCTAATAGAAAATGAAATCGCAGGCCATTAGACCGTCACATTACTCTATAAAAGATCAACAGTTTTATTAAATTAATATATTTTAAAACATAGTTACCTGAAGAAGACCTCGTGTGTTCCTCAGAGCTTCCTCCACATCACGTCTCAACTGTAGAAGCTCCTTCTTTTCACGAGCCAGCAAAAAATCAGCTCCATCTCTCTCCTAAAACACAGATGTTTTCATAAACCACAACTTTTGTCGATCACAAACCCTGATGAAGAGGATTCTCGGAGTACCGTCTCCCTCGCCGAGGGTCTCCTGGTCCTGCCCTCGGAGCTCCTCCTGTTGACCCTCATGTCACCGCCCAGTTGACGCAGCATGGCCTCCAGGTGTGACCTCTCCCGCTGCAGCTTCACCGCCTCCTGGTTCACGGCGCCGGCCTGTCTGCGCAGCTGACCTTCGACCTCTCGCACCCCGCGCATGTACTCGCCGGCCACTGCCACGCTGACCTCTGCGCAGCGCTCACGCAGGCTCGAGAGTGGGAATGGGGCCACAGTCTATCAGTGGGAATAATGGAAATTTAATTATAAATATTTAAGTTAGAAGAAATGTAAATTCAATTTGCACTTATGAGTATATTATAATTAAAATCCTGCTAAAATACAATAAATAAATAACGTTTTTAAATAGTAAAGTAGTAGATGTATCGTATATAAAGCAAAATATATTCCTTTTTTTCCAATTCAATTTTATTTAAAGTGTCATCATAACAAAGTGACGTCATCGCTGAACATGTCTCACCAGTGACCTTGCGGATGGAAGTTTATATCTGTTGTTTACAGGACTAACTTCTCCGGTCTCCTGGTCCGTCTTGCCGGTGGTCTCAGGGTCATGACCTCCGGACGGTCCCGCGCGAGTCTGCCGGACCAGACGCTCCGCTCGCCGGATGGATCGGATCGTTCCATCTCGCCACGACTGCGGTCCGACGGTGATGGATCCGAGGGGAACCAACTGCGTTTCCATGTCCTCGGTTTCTTTCTGAAAATCGAACAGGTAACAACTTCAGGTCTTCTAAGTTTTCATCACCATGGCAACAAGAGGCGAGCGATTTTATGACCGGAAGTGGTCAAATTTCATAACGGAAATAGCCGACAGTAATAATAGTTGATGACGCTGATCCTATGTCTTCATATAGAAATAAGGTAAACGAGAAATAATTTAGTATTCGCTTTACAAAATATATTACCGTTAAGTTTTTGTGCTTTTAATTTGAAGGGAAGATTCGACGACACCGGAATATTAACACCAGATAATTTATTTTTTTGTTGTTGTTGGAAGTAAGTAAGTAAGTAATATTTATTTATATAGCGCTTTTCCAGACCAGGGTCACAAAGCGCTTAAACAAACAAAACAATACTCAAAAAAGTATATACAGTGGCGCTTATACGATGTTTTGTTAAATATAAACATTTAATTAACGTGGAACGTATTACTAATAATAATAATTGCACTTTGTTGACCTTTTTTTAACAGCTATTATTAACCACAATATATTATGGCAAGTACATTTAAAACGGCACAATGATTATGATTTGAAGGAACCATCGCCACCATTTATAAAGTAATAACTAAACTGAAAAATCATTGTATATGTATGAAATGAAATGTAACCGATTGGTATTCCTGGATTATTTACCCAGATTGGTATTATATTACTATAATATTAGATAATGCATTTAAAATACAACAATATAAAAGAGCTAAGTGGTTATTTTAATGTATTAATAAAAAACATCTAAAGAATACTTTGATCAAGATTATATCAATTAGCCGCATATTAGCAGTCAAGTCTGGTTCTGCTCGAGGTTCCTGCCTTTTACATGTTTTTCCTTGCTGCAGTCAAAAACTGTGATTCACTTATTGATGGTTTGCTGGGATCCATTTTTCTTTTCTCCAAATATAGTCATACTTAAACTGAAACGTGTCTTGAGATAACTGTTCATAACTTTCAACAAAAAAAATAATTGAAAAGGTATTGAATCAAAGCCTCAATCTATTCCCACTTTATTCTGAAATAATAAAGTGTGATAAAAAAGAAGTAGAATCAGACAGTGTCTTACTGTGTATCTTTAATTTAATTGTTATTACAATCAACCAAGACAAAAATACACCAGAAAAAAAAACAAGAAAAACAATCACAAAAGGAACTTTTAAATAAAGGGTTCGGTCCAGTGCTGTTCATGAAAACGACAGATCTGCGAAATAAAACTTTGATGCACAGCAGTATCAGTTAAACGATCACGAGGTGATTTTATATGTATTTCTGGTTAAGTTACCTTACAATGGTAACTGTTGAATCAGCGAGTTCAAACAAGAACCAAATCAACGGATATGATCTAACCCTTAGTTTAGTCCAGTGACGAGACAGTTTATTATCAAACATAGATTCCAAAAAACAAACAGCATTAAGATCCCACCTCAAATTCAAGTACCAAAGGCAGTGTCTGACTTCACGTTAGGGACCCTTCTAGGTTTGTTCCTTCTAACCATTAAAATCTGGAGATAAATAAAATACATAACAGGAAACATTGCAAAAAAAAAAAAAAGTTGTCTTCAAAAGTGCAAAGTCTGAGTGTTCTTCACAGAGTGTGCTTGACAGCTTCGTGCCTCCTCTGCAGGTTCTGCTGCAGCTCTCGGAACAAATGGTCTCGTTCTTCCGAGTCCAAGAGAATTTGCTGTGATAGAAAAAAGAC
Organism: Callionymus lyra; assembly: GCF_982586985.1. NCBI lineage: Eukaryota > Metazoa > Chordata > Actinopteri > Syngnathiformes > Callionymidae > Callionymus > Callionymus lyra. Next base: position 11,486,937 of record NC_141834.1, read on the forward strand.
AGTGAGACACACTTGAACACGCATGCATGAAAAAAACTAGAATAAAAACCTCTATGAGTTTGTCCCTCTTGTCCAGGCTGTCCCTCAGCTTCCTCTCCTCCTTCTGTCCATCCTCCCTGCTGTTGTGCCAGGCTCGCTCCACCTCCTTCTTCTGCTTCTCCTTCTCCCTCAGTTCCTGCTGAGCGTCTCGGAGTTTGGCCGACGACGAAGACAGAGCGCGAGCGTGACTCTCCTGCTGTTTCTGATGGTAGTGAACAAACATCAAGTTGAGTGACCATTATTAAAACACGTCAAGGTTCGTTCGCCGTCTCACCTGCACGATCACCTGGTATTCCTGCAGGACCGTGGTCAGCTTGGTGACTTCTTGACACATGGTGGCGCCATTGAGCTCCCGGTCCTTCAACAGACCCGCCATCTGGTTCTCCTTCTCCTTGAGCAGGGAGGCCAGAGCGGCTTCGGCTCCGCCTTCAGCCTCGGCTCGGCTGATCAGGGACTCGGAGAGAACCTGGAGGGGGGCAACGGTAGTCGGACTTGAGTCAATATTCACTCGGGAGAGGAGGCGGGTTTTTGCTGCGGAACAGGCTCCTCGTTCAAAGAAGGGACAGAGGGAGCGAGTGTTTAGGCTGAAGGGAAGTTTATCGAGTCGACAAACACTTATTATGTGTAATGTTCCGACACCACTGAGTTTTTACTGACTTACTTTTCACATCTGATTTTTAAACATCTTAAAGATGATCATAGTTTAGCTCGTCAACAAGTCGAGTCAATTGTTTTTAGTTAACATTTTTGGGATATTAAAAAATGTAAGTAACAAGGGGAATTTTAAAATAAGAGGTTTCATTTGATATTAATTGTATTTAAATATAATAAAGACAAGAATATTTAAGAGGCACAAAAATAAAAGTCAGAGTGAGAGGACTCGAACCTCACTCACTTAACAAAAAAGTAAATATAATGACATCATACTTAACAGGCTTTACCAGATCTGAGCAAAGAAGTATTTATTTATAGTCACTAGTTGTCCCTTATTATGAGGGGTTTTACTTCATTTAGTGCCCCTTATTTAAGTAAATATAAAAGCAACATTTTTATTTAATCAAAAACATGATGTAAAATACATCAAAAATAATGATTTAAGCATATTTAGCTTTATTTTATCCTTTTCACTCATGTTATATTTTTGCAGCAGCGAGTGTATACAATGTACATTCACATTTGACTTGTATCGCTCGTTTTCATGTCACATAATACACATTACTCTGTGGTTCAAATACATTTATAAACTTTCTACTAATGAGGCAGAAATATTTTAATTATGATTTTTTTCTGGAATATAGGTTACATTTTGAACAGTCTTGACTCGTGTGTCCTCTTGATGACTTTACTTTAAAAGTTTCCAGAAAGATGAAACTAGGAAGTGCCTCACCCTTATTTTGTAAACCGAAAAGAAACAAGCTGTATTTGTCAATGGTGCAATAGAAATTCAACAGAATGTAGTTTACATGTTCCTGAAAACCAGCAACAAATAAACTTTCCAAATGAATATATATGGCTGTTTTAATTCCTGTTGGGGTCAAATTGGAGGAGAGTTTTTCAAAAACCAGAACATTGTCTCTATGTTTCTGAACTATGGGAGGAAACTGGAGTGAACAGAAGAAGTGAAACCACAAAAACCACTGAATACATTTTTAGTTTCTACTTCTTCTTACTGAACATAAACGTATTCTTGGTACCTGCACATTCTTGTGAGAGTTCTGCAGCTGTTCCTTAAGAACGCAGATCAACTCCTCCTTTTCCTGTAGGACGGCAGCAAGTGCTCTGTCCTTCTGCCTCCACATCTTCCTCTCTTTCTCCACATCGCCCAGCAGATGCTCCTTCTCTGTGGCAGAAACTCTCAAATCCTTGAGGGGAAAAAAAAAGAATCACAGAATGAATTCATGTACTTGTCAGAGACTGATGACTCGGTCTTCATACGTCGATGACGTCCCGGTTTCCCTGCAGAACAACGGTCAGCATGTCGAGATCTTTCTCTCGATCTCTGCCGGCCTTCGTGAGCGACTCGATCTCTCGCTGCATGTTCTTCTCTTTCTCGGTCAGCTGGGAGACCATGTTATTCAGTGCAGTCTGTGGAGTGGGAAAGAACGAGAGACATTAAATTACAGACGGGCCAAATGACTATTTATAAGTCAGCGGTGATGAAATGGAAACCAAATGTCCTGCTTCAAGACTGAGGGAGCTGATGCAATACACAGACAATAGAACTTCTCCTTTGAGGGATCAATAAAGTATCTGTCTGTCTGTCCATCTATCAGTCGGTCTGTCTGTCTATCCGTCTGTCGAGTCTATCTATCTGTCCGTCTGTCCATCTATCTGTCCGTCTATCTGTCCGTCTATCTATCTATCCGTCTGTCCATCTATCTATCCGTCTGTCCGTCTATCTATCCGTCCGTCTGTCCATCTATCTGTCCGTCTGTCCATCTATCTGTCCGTCTATCTATCCGTCTGTCGAGTCTATCTATCTATCCGTCTGTCGAGTCTATCTATCTATCCGTCTGTCGGGTCTATCTATCTATCCGTCCGTCTGTCCATCTATCCGTCCGTCTGTCCATCTATCCATCTATCTATCTATCTATCTATCTATCTATCTATCTATCTATCTATCTATCTATCTATCCGTCCGTCTGTCCATCTATCTATCTATCTATCTATCTATCTATCTATCTATCTATCTATCTATCTATCTATCTATCTATCCGTCTGTCTGTCCGTCTGTCTGTCCGTCTGTTTATCTGTCCGTCTGTATATCAATCTGTCTGTCCTTCTATCCGTCTGTCTGTATATCAATACGTCTGTCGGTCCGTCTATCTATCTATCTATCTATCTATCTATCTATCTATCTATCCGTCCGTCCGTCCGTCCGTCCGTCCGTCCGTCCGTCCGTCCGTCCGTCCGTCCGTCCGTCCGTCCGTCCGTCCGTCCATCCATTCATCCATTTATCCATCCATCTGTACGTCCGTCCATCAGCCCGCCTGCCCGTCCATCCTTCCTTCCTTCCATCCATCCATCCATCCAACAGTCCATCAATCCATTAATCCATTAATCCATCTTTATATCCACCATTAATAAAATTGTAGATATTAAAAAAAAGTACAAGGATATAAAATAAAACAACATCCAACAAATTAAAATGATTGCTCAGCTTTTTATCTTTTACCACATACGTCTTCAGTTCTTCATATAAATGTTCTTTTGATTCTTCAGTAAATTCATGTGGGACAAAACTCCTGACAGCAGTCCTAGTACTCAGGGGTTTACTCGTACATATATATAGTTTAAATAGAAAGAAGCAATCTATATGAGCTTATATTTCTGGTTTCATATTTATATACATTTATATTTATAGAGGTCATGACAATGAAACTTTAGAATTTCTCATATAATAATAATCTCTATTATATGCCAAAAAAGTATCAGAGGTGAGGAGATTATTAAATAATATCTTCCAATGGAAGAAAATGTGTTTCATTAATTTCAGCCGAATTAAACTAATGAATTTTCTTCTAACCATTTCAGAGAGTACCTTCGAATAATAGAGTTTAAGGTTTTAAATTGACTAGAAAGGAGTAACAGCTCATGTTGAGACAAAGTCGTAAAGAAATGCCCTCTGGTGAGCTTAAAATATTCTTCTCTACTCCTCAGAATCATCCAAGAGGTGAAGAATGGAGCATTTTATTCTTATTTATTAACCGTTTTAATCTCACCTTGTTGTCAGACAAAGTTTCCTTCAGATTCTCCATCAGTTTCTCTGTGAGTTTGTCGGCCAGCTCTGATCCTCCTCCTTCTTCCAAGCACAGTCTTCGGATCAGACTCATGCACTCCTGGAACAGAAGCAGTGAAGGACCAGGATGAGCAAAAAGAACCATTGCTGACCTTCAACTTTATCTCCAGCTTTTAATCATTTAAACCCAAATCAAGGTTAGGGCTTCATAAAATGTAAAACAAATGAGAGTAAATAAAAGCTCTTGATTTGGTAACAGTGACTTTATAATTGGACATTTTCTTTGTCTTAAAGTGCACACATTCCAAAATGACAAATACAGAGCTGAACAAAAGAAAATTGTCTCCGCTGTCAATCATTCATTTAGAAACAAATGATTTTAAAGTGTGATCCCTGCACATTTGTCACTGGTATATTTGAATGAAAAGAAAAGAAAGGTTTTTTAATTTAGGGAGTCTCTCTTTAAGGGCGTAAACCATTTGAAAGACAAACAACATTCCAGTGAGCTTTTGAGACAGTGGGAGAAAAGCCGACTGCCATGTGCATGACTGACTCCAGTCGCCTCTTATATCATCACCCACCTGGATCAGATGTTCCCGGCTGTGAAGGGAATGACCGAGGCTGAGCAGAACCGAGCTGCCGCCTTTTTCAAGAACCTCCTGCATAACAGACAAAAAACAAATTACGGTTAAAATTCTCTTACCGAATCATTTAAACAAGACAAGATGGGTTCATAAGATGGGTGGGTACTTTTGGTCGATCAATTGTACTAGTGGATTCATGTATACATAAGTGCAACCCAAATGTCATGCATTCTTCTCCTCCCTAGAATAACACGAATCAAAAGGTGATGATCATCTTAAAATTAAACAGGAACATGCACCGCGCAAGTGTTCTAACAAGTTCAACCGAAGCATTGTTGGAATGCATTCATCATTATTACACACCCCATAACTACCTCACATCAATAATCAGTGAATTGAGAACAAGATACACAATCAAGCTAAAAATGGACAACTTGGGATGCGAGAAAACTATATTTTGTTATACAAAAGGAGAGTTTTTGTGGTTGCTGTGATCTCTATTGTTGACATTCCAGCCATTGTGTCTTCACTGAAAATCATTGTAATGTTTTTGTAGTTATCAGTACAAGATGGTGAAGGGTCGTGTCCCTAAACACGGCGAACAGATTTTTAAAAAAGGAAAAAGGGAGCTTGATTAAAGGTAACATGTGATTTCCTCATATAAAGGGTCTCAAGACAACAATAGAAAATATAATGTACAAAATATTTTTTAAATAATTAAAACTCACTTCAGGCCAAAATGTTATAGCAAGCAAGAAAATTTATATTTATCAAAAAACATCTAAATGTGAATTCTATTATTATTTGAAGTCTCTATACAATTGTTAATGATAGTTCTTGATCTTATCTTAAACTGTGGCATCTTTGTATGTCAACAAAAACATAAATCTACTTGGATTTTGAGCCAGACATCCGGGGGGCCACATAAAATAGCTTGAAGGGGCCGCATCTGACACATACAATAAAAGTTATGATGTGCTGATGAAGCTTCATGAAATAGTTTCATGTTGTTCATAGGTCAGTAGGTGGCGCCATTATTTAAAAAAAATGAGGTGATGTTTCATTAGAACAGTCGTTTTTTTAAAAAAAAAAGGAAATTAGTGCAGAGACCGCCTATCTACCACCGATCTAGTGGACTCTGAAAATAATGACACTGCTTCATGAAGCTTCATCAAACCATCACTACGATAAAGCATTCAGAACATTTTAACGCTGCAAGTAAAAGTTCATAAACTAAAATATAAACTAAATATAGCCATGATGGTTTACCCAGCAGTCCAACTGGTTTTCTCTCATCTATTTTTGGAATTAACTTTTAGCTTGTATTGCGTCACCTACATTTTTCGGCTTTCATAATCTGTTATATTTTAACAAGCCGAGACTAAAAGCTTAAATATTTAAGCTAACCGCCTGATGTCACATTATTACTTGAGCTTTACTCGTCATGTGAACAGAGGAGCTACAAAGAGCGGTAAATGATATCCTGGATCATGAGACTCCTGAGCCCGGGGCAAACTCCACTGGTAGGAGAGGATTCCAGAATCAGTTTGTGTGTTTGTGCAGTTATCAGCACCTGCCAACGAGGAAATAGCGACACACCCTCGCACTGGGACAAAACACAGGGCAGCCACCCGTCATTCCTGCCATAATGCTATACGTGTGCTGTGTTGACTGGGCGTGTGTTTTGACATGTTAGGTCCATTTATTTTCCAGCTCCCAGCCTGGTTTTTGCACGAATACTAACCTGATTTGAAAGAGTGGCCCCTGAAGTTATAAGCTCTGTGCAATGGTACCCATAAGTCAACAATCATGATTCGACAAGTAGTGTTTCCTTACTGGATTCCAGTCCAACCCGTTGACTTCTGCTGGTTTGGTTCTGCCATCCTTCTGTTCTGACTCCAGGAGTTTAATTTTCGCCAAAGCTTGGTCCAGTTGACTTCGCAGGTGCTTCAAAGCATGTTGGACTCTGCCTGAGGTACCCTGGATCAACAAATATATTTCAGATTAAACTTTCTTTTTTATGAAACCAAAAACCGTGAAAGCTGCACCCAGACACTACACTCTGTGTCAATATTTGAACACACACACTCACTGCCGGTTTTACAGTGCAAGCTGATTTTTAACACGTTAAAAAAAACACCTTATCTTGATGTTAGTCTAATCTTGACACGACTGTTTGAGAGAAACTTTAAGAAAAAAATGTAGACTTAAGAACAGTTGTTAACTTTAAAAACGACTCTTTTTGATTAAGAAAACATATAAAAACATTTCTTTAAGATTAAAAATGTCATATATAAATACAAAAATGGCTGCCTTGGTGCTTGGTTCTGTTTTTCAATTGCTTATTTGGTGTGTTGTCTTATTTTAGTTTTTCTCTTCTGTACCGACACCACAAGTGTTTACAACACTGGCAATACAGGTTTCTGATTCCGACTCTGATAATGACTTAATACTGTTTTACATACCTCTTAGTATCATTTGCATGTTCTTGCCATTATAAAGACACTATTTCATTACACAACAATCAAAGACAGTGACATCCCTTTAGCCCTAGAAAGGTCCAAGTTCTCAACTAGGTAAGTTTTACAGTGTAAGCTGATTATTAACATGATGAAATATACAAGAAAAAACATTCGATGTTACAAAATAATCTTGAAGCTACTGCTATAGAGAAAGAAATTATTAAAAAATAATCCGGATAAAAAAAACAAACAACAGTTACACAAGTAACTTATAAAAACATTTAAAGTTGTTGTTGTTTTTAACTATTTCATTTATACCCAGTATTATCATGTTCTTGCTATAAGAAATGAACCGTACAACTGTTTTTTAGACTAATGTGTGTCAATATGTGCGTCAATATTTGAACTCACGCTCGCTCACCGGTTTTACAGTGTAAACGATTATAAACAGGTTTAAAAAATACAAGAAAACACATCGTCAACATGAAACAAAAGAATCCTGACAACTGCTTGAGAGAAACTTTAAGAAATACTAAATAATATCTAGAATAAATAAAAAATAAAACCACTATTTTGGATCATTATATTGGACATTTTTTAAACATTGCTTTAAAATTAATTCAATTTCATATATAATAATCATGATTTAGGTCATTACAACGACATCATTTCTTTAGGTGAACTCCCAGAAAGTCGATTACTCAAACCCTTGCAGGAGACAAGGTTTGAAGCGGGTAGATTTATATGACCATTTTATGCTTAAATGGGATGCACTGGATCAACGACATCATTTCAAAACGCATGGAAGCGTGTTTCAATGTTTGAATTCACACGCTCACAGCGTAAGATGAAAATTAAAACGATGGAATACAAACAAGAAAACACATCATCTAAAAATCATCCTAAAATGACTGCTTTGGAGAAACTTTAAAAAACATTCGAGATATTAAAGGTTACCTTGTACAGGGTACAGTTAAATTTAGACTTAGACTTATACCATTTGAAATTAATTTGAATTAAAACATCATTAAAAATAAAATAATACATTAATTTCCAAGGTTTAGGGACAATTATACCCAAATGTATATTTTAGCACAAAATAAAACCTGCTCTTTAGTTATTTAAAAAAACTGTTCCGACTCTGATCTTGCCAGATGGAAATGTACTTCTTAGTACATAGCGAGTACACAGTGTCTAACAGTCTAACAAACCACCCCGTAACATTTAAATGTTATTGCTTTTACAGATACACCGTTTCTTTAGGTGACATCACACACAGTGGATGACATAAGTCAAACAATTGCAGGTCTCAGGCAGGCAAGTTCCCACAGTGACTCCTAACACGTTCCCACAGCGACTCCCAAGAACAACATGAATTACGCCATGAATTAAGGCACCTGTGATTATCGTCAAACAGGAACAAGCACTGAGCAAATAAGATTCATCCTACTTGTAATTTAAAGTTAAGCTTAACCCTACCACCATGTAACACTTAGTAGAAAAAGGGCAAAACAATAAATAGATGAATTTTGTTATGTAAATTTAAGGAATGTTTAGATTGAATTATACTTGTACTTTAACTAGACAACAGTGATTATTTGCTGCCATTTTAAATTAAGGGAAATGTACTTATTTCTCTCAATCTCTAATATTAATTTATTTTTTAAAGAGGTTATACGACTTGCAAAATGTCTTTAAAATTGGACCTACCACTGATCAAAATGACATCGGTTTCGTAGAATTGAGCCTCGTAATAATTATAATTCAAACAACACTCACCCCACGATGGAGAGGCATGAACTCATCCCTCAGCTCGGTCAGCACGTCACCATCCTCCTCGTCGCTCTTATCCACTCCATTCCTCACGTCGTTCTCGAAGCTCAGCACTCTCACGGCGGGCGAATCTCTTCTTCCCCCACTCTTCGCCAGGATTGGAATCCTGCTCCCGGACGGGGAACTGACGGGCTTCCCCTCTAAGAATCTCAGCTGCTGGAGGACGAACTGAACGGCCTCTTCACCCGGTGAGTCGAAGGGATCTTCGCCGTCCAGGGAATCCAGCGAGTGAACGGACTCGGCGACGGAAGATGCAGGAAAGGAAAAAGTGGATCCTGCCAGGGAGGCCGGACTGGAGCAGGAGGACGATACCCGGTGCCAGTGGAGCGGCATGCTCTGGGACTTGTCCCGGGACAAGGGCGAAGGAGAAAAGTTACGAGGGAGGCGACGAGGAACTCCGCACACTGACTCGTAGTCCGAGTCCGACACCCGTAGAGAGTCACATCCTTCGCATCCTTTCCCTTTTCTGCACCTCTTCCCCGTCTTGATGAAGTAGGGACACATGTCCCACTTCTCGGACCAGCACTCGTACTCAGAGAGCGACATATTATCCCGGAGAATCTCCCGGTACCCCTCTTTGACTCCATCCACCTCGTCGTCGCTGATGCTCTCCAGGTTCCTGAAGTCCTGCTGGTTCTTGCGCTGGTAGCTGTGGCGGACCCACTGCCGCAGCTTGTCCCGCTCCTGGGTCAGCTTCTGGAGCCTCTCGGACGACATGACCCTCACCCGGGCTATGACCGAGTCGAACTTGAAGACTCGCTCCAGGGTGGCGACGCATTTGCCGCACACGAACTCGCCCTTGCCGCCGCCCCGAGACACCGACTGGCCCAGGATGTGGGTCAACACAGCGAGCGCATCCACTCCTTTGGCTGAAGAGTTCAGGGATAACTGCGACCTTGACATGGAGCCGCATGACCCCAGAGATAAAGTGCTGCCTGCAAAGACACAGATATTAATTCTAAAAACTAAAAACTCATCTATCCAAGAATTTTTTTAGGGACTTTTTCGTTTTTCTTTTTGCTTGACGGTCCCTAAAAACATTCGCAGAATTTAATGTGGCCCTTGAAGAATTTTAATCGCCCACCCCTGCTGTAAACTTACCCCATGGACTGCTTCTTGACGACCTGGACAGGCTTCCATCTCGTGAACAGTCGGTCGGAGTCTGAGGACTTTTATGTCGAACCCCGAAAAGCCAGCGCCTGTGGTTCCCCTGGAGAGCGCCTCCACATATCCGACACAAGTCGCGTTTGCTCCGAGACGACATCATGAACTGATGCAGACCCACTTGTGAAATGACCGTTACGCAGCAATGCCTGATGGGAAATGCAAAAAGAAAGAACATATTCAAAATGATATTATTAATGACACTTTATTCTCAGAAGTAGTAGTGCTGTGTAGAAAATTAATTGTATTAGGACGTACGGAAGCAGACCTGGGGCAAAAGCACCCCAGGGGCCATGTGTGGCCCCTTTGACTGTATTGAAGTGACCTCATGAGGTCAAAGTTCATGTGGAGACTTGCATTGGTTAAATTTCTATTATACATTTAAACTCTCTTAAGTCGACTATAGGGTTGTTTTTTTTTTTACTGTTGTCATATTTGGAGTATTTCTAAGACAAGATATACCTTAATTCTTACAACATTGTGAATTTTCACAGCAGTTCACACAAAAAATAATAAACATAGATACACATATTATAATAAAACACTAAAGTACACATATACAATTATTACAAGATGAATAAAATAAAAAATGATACAATAAAATAAACACAATAATACATTTAAAAAAATAATAATATATCAACACCAATAACCATTAGTGCACACATTAAGAAGTACAGAATTTGGGGGAAGGGATTTATTAAAAATTATTTTTGATATAAATGTTTAATTAAATAGCCTGTGGACAGATAGGAGCAGCGGAACCTCTCCTTCCGTCTGGATCTGAAGGTAACCCTCAAAAAAATATTTTAAATCAGATCTTAACAGTTAAGCAAAAGAAAACTTCAATGTTATAATATTTTGATTGATTTAATACGTTTACTACAGCTACTGTATTAAATGTGGCAACTAAAGAAATGTAATATCCCACCACTGCACTAAGGTAACCATGGTCTCTTTAAAAATATATAAGTTAGAGAAAATTGCCAGTCATTTCAATACTGATTAATAAGTTCAGAAAAAAATATGTCATTGATTTATAGAAAATCCATAAATGTAACCCTGTTAAACTTGTTTTTCCATTGAGACAAAACCACACAAGAATAAGGTTTTAAATAAAGTTTAAAACAAAACAAAAACAAAAAGGTTATTACAGTTATTATTTACATTTTTTCAAGACGCCATTTTAAAACATGATCTCAGGGATTCTGACAGCTCACTGCTCCACGAATGTCCACGTCTTTCCTACACATGTTTTTTTTTTTTTTCCACTGGACACGTCGACCTTTTATATCCTCGCTGACATGACGTTTCATGAATGAAAGTTTCCACTTTTGTCGAAACTCTCTTCACTTCTTTGATGGTTTTAAGGTGAAACCAGACGCGTCACCGTCGTTTCCGACGAAGCCGGATCAGGTTCAAACGAATTTCTCTTTAACGTTTTTTGTTGTTTTTTAAGTAAATGTTTTAATACGTTCAAAAAAAGTAAGTCGAAAGTATGATTTAAAACAACTAAAGTAAGCGTCACAATGATGCGTTCAAACACTCCATGATGTTCTTGCACTTTACACTTTCCATCATTTTTATTTTTTTAAAACCCATTACGTACCTTGTTTCGAATCTGGACCTTCTGTCTCGAACCGGGTCGACGACGGACTGCTTTAAGAGTTGAAAAACTCCTCCATTATCGCAGGATATAAGAGAGTTTATTCCGCGAGTGTTTCGGAGTTTTGGAGCAGACGACAAATCTATACGAGCCTCGTTTCAACTCAAGAGGGGCGGAAACACAAAATGGGCGTTACTCGTGATGACGTCACCGCAGTACCTGTTAACTCTGCCCCCTTTTTTTTCAAATGTATTTATAAATAATAATTATAGATTTGATGTTCTTTTTTAGTGTTTAATACGCATTTAAAAAATACTTGGATTTTTAAAAAACTATTTTTAAGCTGGCATTGCTCAAAGCTAGCATGACAGACAGGTGCTAGCTGAGAGTAGCACCATCTACCTGTAAATAAGATGTAGTAGTAAGTAATAGTTATTTGTAAAGCAATTTTCTAGACAAGATGTTAAATAAAAACATCCCTTTTAAATCTTAACATTGATAAGAAACTTGACACTAGCTTTCAAGGTATTAAAAAAGAGAGAGAGACATCAGCTTCCAACTAGAAAATAAATACATGTTTTTTTTGCTCAATCTTATATATTTTTTGGTTCATCTGTGGTTAAGTTATATATTGACATGCTTTAAATCTTTATTTATTTAGAGTGCTGATATACATCATCAAAACAATTGTGTCTCATGGTAGACCTATACATTTATTTCATTAATGTATAAGTAAGTAAGTAAGTAATATTTATTTATATAGCGCTTTTCGAGACCAGGGTCACAAAGCGCTTAAACAATCAAAACAATACTCAAAAAAGTACATACTTTAAAGATCAAGATAATACTGAGAACAACACAGGAGTTCGAGAAATTCAAGGAAAAGCCTGAACAAATAGAAACGTCTTAAGATTTTTATTTTCTTGTTCTTTGATAACTGTTGACATTGAATAACCTATATATATATATATTTATATATATATATATATATATACATATATATATACTAATGTACGTCATTGTGAGCTCTCAAACACTTTTTTTTATTTACTAGATACCTGAAGGAGAAATTTCAAAATAAAGTGAACGTACAATAAAAGCTTGATGAATTTCAATCACTACAGTTGTATCAACATTGAATGTAAAAAAAAAGAAAAAAAAGGAAACATTTACTGATAAGACAGTGTCACGTTTACAACGATGTCAATAATCTCATTACGGAAGATCAATACGTCACATTGATTGACCTCTCTAAGTGATTCAATCAACGCTTCAAAAGGTCAAACAACAGATTGAACTGGCGACCTCAACTTTTTAAAACTTCTAAAAAATGTATCTGCCGCTGCTTCCGTACATCTTCCACTTGTGCATACATCAGCGAAAAAGTTAGTAAATATTCAAAAAGAACTTTGTTTAAAAAGACAAACTTCTACTATTGTTAAAAACAGTGACATGTTTGCAGCAGAAGTGATCACTCATTACTTTCAGTGTGAATCATGAAACTACAAAGCCCTCACAGAGATGTGGAAGTTATTAATCATATTAATTCTGCAGAATTGTTATACAATGGAAACCGTTGAGAAACAGTGAAACGGTTCATGTCAGCCACTTCTCTATGCAGCTGTGGAACACCGTGTGGTTGGAGTGCCAGTGGAGGTGCTGGACTCCAGACTGGACGCACGTGGACACGTCTCCCCGGGCGTCCATCGTCCTCAGTCCGAACGTGTCGTTCTTGTAAAACTACGAAGTGAAATTATAAATAGGAAACGAAAATAAAAGGGGAAGTGCCCACAACTCACCACCTGATTCTTCATATCAATAACATTTTCATTGCTGTCATAGAATCCCAAGGTGCTGTAACAAAAAAAAAAGGTTTAGTTAGACTTTAATACATGGTCCAGCTTGTTATGATACTTAAATACCTGGACTGCCACGGGGTGATGACGCCATCGTTCGGCCCTCCAATCAACACCAGCTTCTTGAGTCGCAGGAAGTTCCTCCTCCAGTCTAAAAATAACACAATGAAACTGAAAAAAAGGGGACTTTTTTTTGATATAAAATAACTTTTACTTTTCATTTCCTTATGTTGTTTGTCGCCGTTCAGCAGTGACAGAAAGTGGTTGCCGTTCACATAGAGAGCTCTTTGGTGAGGATCTGGAATTGAAAGGTGTGGAATTAAATAAGAATTCAAGAACTTTTGTGATCTTCTTCACCATTCCAGTAGTCACATATCGAAACCCTCTGTCCGAATCTGCTGTAGCATATCCGGTAGATGGTCTTCTCCATGTAGTCCGGGAACAACCACCTCAGATACTCCGTGTCTGTGAAAGTTATCACCGGATCAAATTTGACGCTCAATATATTTTCACATGTTCCAGACCTCCATATTGTCCGGCCAGGGGGGACGACAGAGCGATGAAGGAGTGGACATTGTGATCTTCCATTGTGGAGAGAAGCGCTCGACATATAAGACCACCTGGAATCAATGAAAGGTCGAATGAGCTTATGACGTTCACACGTCCATCCATTTTGAAGACACATATTCCAGTGTATTAAATACATTTTGGGTCAAATGATCATCTGATTCCATCACCAACACTTTGACGAATTGGTTTTGGAATATGCCTTTTATTTAAAGTGATTTCCTGATATCATATATAACATAAAAACGAGACATTTAGGATGTTTAATAGCTCAATAAAGTAGAGGTATATGTTAAAATATGTAGAATAATTTAGTTCCAAAGGTATGTCAAGATAAATAGTTCCTTTTGGATGTGTCCTAATGTAAACCTACATTTTTTTAAGTGGTTAATTAATTTAAAAGTTCATTTATTGGATGAATTTTACAGGAAGTAACTCTTTTTTATCTTTGTAAATATCTACAATGTACAAATCCCACATGTTAATAAATGCATATTGTAAATTTAGTCATAATAATAAAAGCTTCTAGTCTGTCAGAACGTTTCGTTCGTGTGTGTGTGTGTGTGTGTGTGTGTGTGTGTGTGTGTGTGTGTGTGTGTGTGTGTGTGTGTGTGTGTGTGTGTGTGTGTGTGTGTGTGTGTGTGTGTGTGTGTGTGTGTGTGTGCCAAACCTTGTGAGAAACACAGTAGGTTGACTCCATCCGGGGCCTCCTTCATCACGGGGTCCACTGCCTTCCTGAAGCCCTGGACCTGCAGCCACATGGACTTGAGACTGGCCAGTCTGTCAAACAGGTCTACCACCATCACCTGGGTTCCCGGATGTGCCTTTAAAACAAGATAATCATATCAATCGAATATAAACACTCGTTTTTATGAGTTCAGAAAAGAAGATCTTAAAAATAGTTTTAAAAAAAATCCTAGTATTTTTTAAATGCGTATTAAACACTAGAAAAGATACATGGAAACTATAATTATTATTTATAAATAACTTTTATTAAGAAAAATCATAAAATATTATTTTTTGTTCAAAATGCTAGTCATTTAAAATAATTCATATATAAAATACCAATTGCTTCTTTTTATATGTATATTTTTAAATGATAATATTTAGAGAGGAAAAACCTCAAACATGCAGCAACAAAAATAAAACAAACTTTTATATCCTACCTCCGTTATGAAATTGCTGAGGGTTGTAAAAGTCTTCGGGTTGTCGAAGAGTCCGTGGACGATGATGACCGGCCTGTAGGCCTGAAGGTTCACCGCACACAGGAGCAGCAGCAGAAGGAACCCTCGGAGCTCCAGGAAGGTCCTCATCCCTGACCGACTGATCCGCGTCTGCGGCGAAGGGTTGAGTCTGTAACTTATCGCTGCGATTTATTTTTATCTCTCGTCGTGAAGTGTTTGTTCCTCTTTTCTCACCATGATCACATCCTCCCGAAATTACATCAGAATCTCACTTCGGTCTGTGGTTCCCCCGCTTTAATGCAGAGCCAATCACAACAAGGCAAAAATATTTATTTAATAAATAAATATAAACACTTAAAAACAGGTTTATAAACTAAAAAACTCAACAACGTGTGTTTACATTAACAATTCGTTCATTTTAATTAAATTATTTTTCGGGAACACATAGTTTATCTGTAACTGAAAATAACATATAATGTTTATTTTCATGTCTTAGAATAGTCACAGGTTAAATTGGCATTGGAAAAAAATACTGTCCGAAAGGAAAATGGATGTAAAAATGAAATGAGGCTTATTTATTTTTATTTTTTTATTTGTTGTCTTTCTGTTGCTGTTTTAGCGTTTATTTTCTATTCCACTATTGTTTCAACCGGTGTTTATTTATATTTAACGCCAATATATTTTTTTCCGGGCAATATTTTTCCTTTCAATGACAACTTAAGCTAATTCTGAGTTAGATCCACATAGCGTTGTCTTCAGTGAAAACCACTAACGTTACATGGCTGTAGTATCTTACATTAACCAGCAGAGAGCGCTAACGGATCTTCTTGTCACCTTCGCTTGTCGTTGCTCACAACTTGACTTTCTGAATGTGAGAAAGTTCTTAAAACAATCAAACTAAGATGTATTTTGGTTTTAAACGTCTTTTATTTTAATCTTTTAAAAAATAACTGAACTTGCTGTATATTTACTTATATTACTTTAGGTAAGTAAATATACTTATATAATATAAGTAAATTATATTAACTTATTTATATTACATTTAAGGCATTTCAACACAAATGTGCGTTAAAAATAATGTTAACTTCTATTTTTAAAAAATCATATTATTCAGCAGCGTAAAGTATTCTAGGCTATACATTTTACTGTTTTGTAATCAATCAAATATATTTGTCTTTAACTTAAAAAAAAACAACATATTTTTTATTTCAAGCAGAAAAGATACACAACCACAATTCTACACAAGTATTGTTCAGATCACTTGTTTTATATATATTCATCAGTTTTAAATAAATACATTTAAACGGATTATTATGGTAGGAGTAAACTGTATATTTGTTTATTTAATTGTTGTGTAAAGTACTCAATCAGTTCAAACATAATAGCTTTAGTAGACAATACAACTGAAAAAAAAATCAATCCAAATATTTGCTCAGATGACTCCCTTTGTTATTCAATAGGTCTGTTCTTTTCTTTTTAACCCTCTCTTGTCCGTGACTTATGTTAACAATGTCTGACTTGAAGCTTATTAAACACAGAGATCACGCAGATTTGAACTTTACATTTCAGGATGAAGTTTACCTTGAAAAATGCATTTACATCAACAACTGACGCACTTTTCCGGTCGGTCTTGTCTAAATGATTTGAATGATGGCAGTTAAATAAAGCAGGCATTGGTCCAGAAGAATCACTTCCTTGTTTAACATCAAGATAAAAGCATCATGTGAGTCCAACAACAAAATGTTTTCCTTTTATATAACTTTGTTATTTATCTTTATGCTAATGAGGTAAACATGTTCACTGACCAAAACCTATAAAGTGTATTCAGGAGCCATCAGTAGATTCTGATCCACAGACCTCAGAGCCCGAGCTGGGGTGTAAAGCTGGATCAGATCAGTGATGTAAGGAGGAGTTTGACCATGAATAGATCTGAAAGTAAGAACCAGAATTTTTAAAATTGATCCTGAAAGAAACTGGCAGCCAGTGAAGAGTATTAAGGATCGGAGAAATGTGAGTTCTTCTACTAGAGCGGGTCAAAATTCTCGCTGCAGAGTTTTGTATTAACTGCAGGCGAGACAGATCATGTTGTGACATCATTTTCCTAAGTTTAGAGATTTTTCTCTGTTAAAGGAAACCATTTCTGGTCAGTTTTCTGCAGTGTTGAATTGTTCAAACACAATTATTGTTTTGTGTAAATCATCCAATCTTGTCATTTTAAGCTACAATCAAAAGTCAATTTTCGACCAACGTGTACCAGCAAGTCTTTTTTAATATCTTTTTGTACTATTATAAATGGGTTTCTAACAGGAAGATTAGAATTATAGTGAAATAATCATATCAGTTAATTTATATGACAAATGCACAGAATTCTTTAAAAGCATTAACATTATTTGAATTCTAAATAATGAAGGACCTCCTCAAAGTTTGGGGAATAGTAAATATTTTTTGTTTTTCATGGACAAAAATGTATATTTTTAAATTGTTTGATCAAAGTGAATCTGGCCAAGATGATGAATTGTCCTTTTCTTTATTAATTTATTTTATATATATATTTATTTAATGAAACTAATAAATTAGTTGGAGTAAAGTGTGTAAATATTTTATTTTAAATGTATATTCAATCTGGGAACCTTGTGATTTAAAGGGAAAAGGGTGAGTGTCCAGAAGTTCCTAACAACTATATGTTTACTTCATTTATATAACCAATGCAAACATTTTTCTTTCTACAATAATATGAATTTATAACTCAATTTTAACACAAGCAAACAACCTGAAATATTCATAATATATTGAGGATTACTAGTTATTACTAGGGGATTTTACAATTTATTTAACATTTACTCAAATTCTATCAAATCCATTATTTGCACATTATTGGAGATATTAGGCAATTTTTAAGCATAAAAAACACGGTTTCTTGAGTAAAGGTGACTTTTGATATCAGGGGAGAAAAGAAAGAGTAATATACTTCAAGTCAAGTCAATTGCTAAATATTCATTATCATTATTCATGTTATTTTAATTACTTTTGATTTTGGGGAAATCTTTAAATGAATTTGAAGAAACTAAAATGAACAGAAAATAAATCAAATAAAAAGTCCTGTTGACAACAAACTGGGACTAAATGTTGATCAAGTCAAAGTCGCGTGAGCTGCGTCGAGGACATAGCAACCCGAGGGATTTGAAAAAGTCATGAATCATCCTGAGAGAAGACGCTTGTCAGCGAAGTAATCCTTCTGACTCAAATAATAGGTTCATGTTTTGAGGCGACACAGGTCAAAAGTTCATCCTCTTACCAATATTTCCCAGGTATCCTATGAAGACGGTGGATTGAATATAAAAATGTAGCAGACGAATGAACCCAAGTAGGGGATTGAGTTTAAAGTATCAACATAAGCAACAGGTTTAAATGAGATTTTATTTACGGTGGAGTCAAGACTCTTCAGTCAACTTGACCTTTTTCTGTTTTCATCACAGCCGCACCTCGCTGGAGACGTGTTGTTGTGAGAAGATTCTTCTGCAAGTAATACACGTTGAAAACTTTACAGATTTTCCCAGCGGTTGGAAAGTTCGATTGTTTTGACCGGATGTTATAAAATAACAAGGTTGTTTATACATGTTTAATCTAAACATACTGTAGTTTTTATTATTCAGTGAATCACTTAAAATGATCGATTTATTAAATTGTTCTATTTCCCCACAATGTAGTTGTTTCATAAGTTCACAAGAAAAAAGATGAAACATACATGGACAACATATTAGGACGTAAAGTTCACATATTAAAAACAATTATCAATAAAAAGTAATATTTTAAAAAACTATTAAAAAAATGAAACAAGAATGATAATTTCTTGAAAAATCATAAATTAATCACCATTATAAATAACATATTGATAACTATATCAACCACAATACAAATTAGTATAAGATAATAAAAACTACAGAAGTACAGAAGAGTGTGTGAAATTAAATAACACTAATTAAAAACATCATATTTTTTTATTTAAAGGTCAACTAATGTCAAACTCCAACTCTCCTAATTCACATGTTTCAAATGTTGAAGTCTTTCTCTCCAACACGCATTCATTCTCTCATTACTACCATGTTTTGAACTTGTTACTTTATGAAGTTCTCCGGAAATATAGAATCTGGGCGAATGAGAGGTTACGAGAGCGGAGTCCGTTATGACGTGATAATGGCTTCGCTCTTCCTCCAGCCAGCTCCCCACTTTGTTTTATACACCGAGTTCCTTGTAGGCGGAGACGTCCGAGATTGATGACGTGCGTTGATAAACCGCAATGCTTGGCCAATCACAGCAGAGTGATGGTGTGGTTATGGTAAACAAGATTTAATCTCCAGAAAGTGGGCGGGGTTTAAACACTTTAAATATTTTGAATGAAAAGAGAGGTTTTTACAAACAGACGCCTACTGATGAGTACAATAGAGTCAGACATCAGACACTTAAATCCACACATTAGTTATTAAAAAAAATTAAATAAAAATAAAATAAATAAAATGTATTCATGTACAAATAAATAAATTACTAAACCACCATCATGAGTTAACGTTTAATTTAGTTTATTTTGTTTTTTAATTCATTGTATTATAATAGATAATGAAGAGATAAAAATAGTCGTGGTTACAGTTTAACCAACAATTCATTATGACAAGGCTTTTTTTTTTTATTCCAGGAAAACCATCAGGAATAAGAAATACAATAGAATAAGGAACTGGGAAAAGTTCAGGTCAATATTAAACAAGATGATGAGGGTTTGGAGAGGAATGCAGGAAGAAGCTGCACGTGTGTGTGTGTGTGTGTTTGTGTAGGTGTGTGTGTGTGTGTGTGTGTGTGTGTGTGTGTGTGTGTGTGTGTGTGTGTATGTGTGTGTGTGAGTGTGTTTGTGTAGGTGTGTGTGTGTGTGTGTGTGTGTGTGTGTGTGTGTGTGTGAGTGTGTTTGTGTAGGTGTGTGTGTGTGTGTGTGTGTAGGTGTGTGTGTGTGTGTTTGTGTAGGTGTGTGTAGGTGTGTGTGTGTGTGTGTGTGTGTGTTTGTGTAGGTGTGTGTGTGTGTGTGTAGGTGTGTGTAGGTGTGTGTGTGTAGGTGTGTGTGTGTGTGTGTTTTTGTGTAGGTGTGTGTGTGTGTTTGTGTTTGTGTAGGTGTGTGTGTGTGTGTTTGTGTAGGTGTGTGTGTGTGTGTGTTTGTGTAGGTGTGTGTGTGTGTGTGTAGGTGTGTGTGTGTGTGTGTTTGTGTAGGTGTGTGTGTGTAGGTGTGTTTGTGTAGGTGTGTGTGTGTGTAGGTGTGTGTGTGTAGGTGTGTGTGTGTGTGTTTGTGTAGGTGTGTTTGTGTAGGTGTGTGTGTAGGTGTGTGTGTGTGTGTTTGTGTGTGTGTGTGTGTGTGTGTGTAGGTGTGTGTGTGTGTGTGTGTGTGTGTAGGTGTGTGTGTGTGTGTGTGTGTGTGTGTGTGTGTGTGTGTGTGTGTGTGTGTAGGTGTGTGTGTGTGTGTGTGTGTGTGTGTGGGTGTGTGTGTGTGTGTGTGTAGGTGTGTGTGTGTGTGTGTGTGTGTGTGTGTGTGTGTAGGTGTGTGTGTGTGTGTGTGTGTGTGTGTGTGTGTGTGTGTGTGTGTGTGTGTGTGTGTGTGTGTGTGTGTAGGTGTGTGGGTGTGTGTGTGTGTGTGTAGGTGTGTGTGTGTGTGTGTGTGTGTGTAGGTGTGTGTGTGGAGGGTCCACTGGTTAATGTGTGACATAAAAATGACTCCAAATATGGTGGAAAAATAAACTTCTGACTAAAGTATGAGACGAGTTTTTATTGTGGAATCACAACAAAAAGTTGTATCGCCTCAAAGAAGTGGGTCATGGACTGCGAGTCAATGGTTAACCAGCGGAGTCACGACTCCTCCAGCAGCCGTGACTCCTAGTGTGATGGATTCAACTCTCGTGTTCCTGTGCACAGACTCTTTCTTTTGTTCCTCTGATCCAACACTCATCAGTGACAGAACCGGGTCAAATCCTGCAGCCGTGGCCGACAGCGTTTCTATTCAAGTGGAGACAGAATCAAAATAAAGAGATTTTTAACTGCCGCTTATCTGTGGAAGGTGTGTAGAGGAGCTGTAAAGTTTTACAACTTTGTTTTTTCGTTCCACAAAGAGGGGAGTCTCTGCATCTCACGTGACCGTGTTTGTGTTTATCTGTTTCCCCGCTCGTGCCGGGACATCCAGGAAGCTGCGCCCTGTTAGGGTCAAGGGTCGACCAGAGACGCCTTTTTCAATTATCGGCCGTAAACTGGAATTAATAAAATCATTATCCACAAAGAAACTGTTCACAGTTCTGGGAATTTTAAAGTATGATTTCCTTTTCCAACAGGGAAGTCGCTCCCACTGGACAACAAGTTAATTGTGTTTTTATCTTACGGAAACAATATTGATTATTATAGTTTTTTTATACCGTTTTTTACTATATCCTCAATAAATCAAAGTGTTTACATATTTTATACTTGAATGTACTACAGAGGAATATTAGAATTGAATTATATTATAGTTATATAGTATATATATAGTTATATAATATATTTTGTCCAATGCAAAACATTAACCCTTGTGTTGTCTCTGGGTCAAGGTGACCCTGAGACCCGAAAACAAATGTGTTTGTGGTATCCCTTGTGTTGTCTCTCAATCAAGGTGACCCGGAGGCCCGAAAACAAATTTGTTTGTGGTATCCCTTGTGTTGTCTCTGGATCAAGGTGACCCGGAGGCCTGAAAAAAAAAGTGTTTGTGGTATACCTTGTGTTGTCTCTGGGTCAAGGTGACCAGAAGGCTTGAAAACAAATGTGTTTGTGGTATCCTTTGTGTTGTGTCTGTGTCAAGGTTACTATGAGGCCAGAAAACAAATGTGTTTGTGGTATCCTTTGTGTTGTGTCTGTGTCAAGGTTACTATGAGGCCCGAAAACAAATGTGTTTGTGGTATCACCTGTGTTGTCTCTGGGTCAAGTTGACCCGGAAGCCCGAAAACAAATGTGTTTGTGGGAACCCTTGTGTTGTCTCTGGGTCGAGGTGACCCGGAAGCCTGAAAACAAATGTGTTTGTGGTATCCCTTGTTTTGTCTATGGGTCAAGGTGACCTGTAGGCCCGAAAACAAATGTGTTTGTGGTATCCCCTGTGTTGTTTCTGGGTCAAGGTGACCTGGAGGCCCAAAAACAGATGTGTTTGTGGTATCCCTTGTGTTGTCTATGGGTCAAGGTGACCTGTAGGCCCGAAAACAAATGTGTTTGTGGTATCCCTTGGGTTGTCTCTGGGTCGAGGTTACCCGGAAGCCCGAAAACAAATTAATTTGTGGTATCCCTTGTGTTGTCTATGGGTCAAGGTGACCTGTAGGCCCGAAAACAAATGTGTTTGTGGTATCCCTTGGGTTGTCTCTGGGTCGAGGTTACCCGGAAGCCCGAAAACAAATGTATTTGTGGTATACCTTGTGTCTCTGGGTCAAGGTAAACCTGGTTTCCAGAAATACATATGCAGCGATGGAGGTCATTAGCTTTGATTATTATTGTTTAAAGTTTTGTGGTGAGAAAATGTAATTTAAGTGTTTGGTATTATAACCAAAATACAAGTATTTAGTTCATTCATTCCCCTTTTTTCGAGTTTTCGGGAAAAGTTTAATTGACCATTGGAATGTGGACCACAGGTGACTTAAGTCTTCTTTAGGTCGCAGGATATCAACCAAAGAACGTTTTATGATAATTACTTGTTGACCTAACTTAACCTTTACTGGCTCTACAAATACTAATGATTAACTATAATTAAACGATAAATTGCCAACATCCAGCTACACCTTCAGTAAATGAAGGCTTTGTGGCAAGTGTTTGATTAGGAACTAGAAAGAAGGAAGTTGTTTTCTTTCTTACTATCTTATCGTGACTTCTGCATTTGGATTTATTCAAGAATTGCTTGACCTGAATAACTTCGATGGATTGATAATCTTTATATCTGGAGATCTCTTTTGGGGAAATTGGGTCAATTTTGAAACTTGAAGTGACAAAAGAAATTGTTTTTTAATCACTTGAGAATACGTTAATAATGTATTGTTGTGTGTTTGATATATTGATCAGTGCAGTCGGAATACTACAGAATATTATTTTATTTTTGAATTTGTATACTGTCTGATCAATGCTGCTGTGACTCAGCCAGTTTCACAACAACTGAACGAATAAAGGACAATCTTATCTCATATCTTATGTTACTAGTATTGAACCGACACTTCCTGGTTAATGTCTACATCTCACGTTTGTCCCTGAAGAACCTGTTGAGCAAAGAAAAGTTGATGATACAAAATGTATTTATGGACAGAGAATTAATTTCCGTAAAAAGCCACACGATCGTTTTGTGACTAATCACTTTGCCCGAAAGCAAATGTGTTTGTGGTATCCCTTGTGTTCTCTCTGGGCCAAGGTGACACGAATTAATCCTTTTGTTAAAAAATGTTTATAGATTATTTATGGATTATCGTTACCATTAATCAAATAAGACAATAGTAAAATCATTTTTCCCTTTAATTGCTACTGTCATGCGTTTCGTCATTTCTTTTGTTGTTTTGAACATGAAATAAATAAACAAACAAGTCGTCGTTCCTTTTTTTTTTTGTCCTTTTTTTGCTCAAACGATTGAATGTAAGGTTGAGCTAACACTAGTTAGCGACATAGCTAACAATTGGTTCAAAGGTCCTTTGATGTTAATTTAATTTCCTTAAACCAATAAATCAATAATATAACCCTGATTCTGAGAACTAATAAAAAACTGGACTATGATGGTAGTTCAAGCTCAAATCTACACATCGCCACATCGTTGGATGACAAGGTAACACATCTGTCTATTCAACATAAATATCTACGAAGACTGAATACAGCATCCAGAGACACATACAAGAATTTATATTTATTAATTTATATCGCTATGAAAAATGGTTTGTCTTTGGAGGTTTTTTACCTACAGAGGTCGATGCGCTCAACAAAGGATAATTACAGTACATGTGTCAGTACCCCTAATATAAATCTTTGGTGTTTAAAAACTTTAAGCAATATTTTAAACATATTTACTGAGTATAGTTGCAAATATAAATATGGAATTGTGCTTATTTCTTAACCCTTGTGTTGTCTCTGGGTCAAGATGAACGACCCCCCTGGCTTCCAGAACTACATATGCAGTGGTGGAGGTCGTTCACCTTGACCCAGGAGACAAGACAAGGGATACCACAAACACATTTAACTTTTACGATCAGTTTAACAACAGAAGTTTTATCTTCCTTTGGGTGTATTTTAACCAAGTTAGGTCGTCAAATTTGCCACAGAGAGTTGAATTTAACAGGATAAAGACAAAGATTGATTTTTCTACCGGAATCCAACATGTTTTATTGTAACTTTATTTACAATATCCTATTAAGATCTGTTTTTTAAAATCAAAAGCAACAGAAGGCAGGTCAAGAAACTGGCTTCTCTGTGTATTCTATGATCACAGCTCCACACTGTGACAAAAAAGAGCCGAGAAAGTATTACAACAATGTGTTGTTGTTTCTGGACGTGTTGACAGCTCACTCCGGCAGAGACAGTGGAATTTTTTACGAACAGCCCATAACGTTCTTTGATTCCTATCTCGCAAGGAAACATATTTCTACTCTCAGGAGACTACGAGGAGTTGCAGGTTCATTCAAAAAGTTTTTGTAAATACTCTGAACTGAACCTAAAGAACCGTTCCAATCCATCAAAGTAAACAACTTTACTATCTCCATATATTCCGCTGTCGCTTAATCTTGTCCGACAGGTTTTCCCGGAGCCGGTGAGTGAGTGAGTGAGGGAGGAGGAGGAGGAGGAGACGAGAAGGAGGAGGCGTTCCTTAGGATACCATCAGAGAAAAGACGCTATAAGAAGAATGATACAAACACAGACGCAGGAGTCTACACAGCTTCTTTAAGTCAAGAGGAACCTTAAAGTCAGATGATGAATAGGGTGCGAGGGCGGACGTCACCGTGGAGCCGTGCGTGACCAACATTCATCTACCACGAAAAGGTCAGTGTGTTTGTTAAAATATCTGAGTAATTATTGACTTTAGGGTTTCTCTTCGAGGTGAAAAAATATGTTGCCATCGGGAGTGAATTTATTCTTGACTCTAGTTCATTGTAAATGAGTAAAATTGAGGTTTAAAACTAGAAGAAACTTGTGGTAGTCTTTCAAGAGCAGTGCAGTGGAGCTGTAGTGTTTGCCAACCTCTTGAGCAAACACATGCTAATCGTAGAAACTTGACTTTTACGCAGTATTTTTGGATAATCGCGGAGTAAGAATGACAAGGCAGGTGAATTCCTGAGTGCAACTTCCTGCTCTCGCTGAACTCCCCTGGTAATCTCTCTGCAGCTTCTGAGTGACCAGAAGGACCCACGCCTCCAGACAACATGAGCGAGGACCGAGGCCGGCATGGACAGAGGCAAGGCGACCCGCCGCCGCCCAACGTCAAACCCAAGCTGGTCCCCAAGGACGGCAAGGGCGAGCAGATCAAGAAGGAGAAGTCGGTGAAAGTCAGGAGGTCCCGGAGCACCGGGTCGGAAGGTCGGGGCGACCGGGGTCGGAGGCGGGAGCGCTCGGGGCGACGCCACGGGGACCGGAGTCGCCGTGGGAGGAGCGAGGAGACCCGGCGGCGAGACCGGACGGAGAGCGCCAAGAAGCGCCCGGAGGACGACGTGGAGGAGACGGAGTGCGCCATCTGCTTCTGCTCGTACGACAACATCTTCAAGACGCCGAAGCTGCTGGCGTGCGGGCACACCTTCTGCCTGGAGTGCCTGGCTCGCATCAACGTCACCTCGCCCGAGCTAAAGACGCTATCCTGCCCCGTGTGCAGGGAGGTGACCGAGCTCCCCCACGGCCAGGACCTGCCCCGTCTGGGCAACAACGAGGACATCATCGGGAAGCTCCCCCCCGAGATGCAGAGGGCGCTCTCCATCCGTTTCCAACGCAGCAAAGGGAAACTGGTCCTCAAGAATCCTCCTCCGACCAGTCCGAACAAGTCCAACGTTATCTCCCTGCCCCACAAGAACCAGGAGATCCAGTCGCCGGCAGGGGGTCAGGCCATCGATCAAATGGAGCAAGGGATCGCCCCGACGACCGTGCTGAACGTGGGCCGGCCTCCGAACCCGGTGAGGGGTCGCCTGCGCCGGCTGTTCCGATCCGACCAGTGCTACTACGCCGTGGTGGCGTCGGTCATCGCCATCACCGTGGCGCTGATGCTGGTGGGGATCCTGGCTTTCGTGATCATACCCACCGTGGGTTCGAGACCCATCCGTCCCAACAACAACACGACGTTACCCGCCACGATCACCTCAGGACCCTGACCCGGTGTTTTTCTCGTAAGCTCCATGAAGGATACCCAGAAGCACTGGAAGAGACGTTTTTTCAAAACAAGGACGACAACATATTTCGATTGAAGCGAGACGAAGGGTTACACGTGAAGGAAGCAGGACTTGTTTATCCCGTTTGGTTCCATAGCTGTCGAAATAAAGCGTCTCAAGCTGCACTAGCTTCTAAGCTGCATCCCGATGAACCAAAGACGAATGTACATATCCACAAATACTGTATTTTTGTAAATGTCTAATTTATAGTTATCCATTAAAGCTATTTTCTCATATCACAAGGCTTCTCTCTCACTATAGTGTGATGGTGGTTAAAGACACCATTGTTCTCCGAAACCTGCATATTTCCGCCTGACATTTGATCACCTCCAGTGTTGTAAACAGTGCAGCCTTGTGGAGGCACTATCTGTTTGTTTTTTCACCGCTCTGACGCCCGGCAAACCAGTTAAGCGGTTTATATTTTTGGTATGTTTTCCTTGGACGCTCGCCGTAGTGTCATCTGTTGCTTTGAGAGCATTGTTCGTGGAAACTATGTCATAAGTCAATTATTGACCTAGTTTAAGCCTATTTATTGTAACTTCAAATCAGGTGTTCATCCATAGGCAGGTATTTTAAATGTTTTAAACATGTATATAATTAAAATAGTGAATATATACCACATAATTGTAAAAACATAAGCAGCAAAAATTGAGATTTAGAATTTTAGTACCAAATTGTATTCAAAATGAAACAGTGTCTTAAAAATATTTTTTTTTACGACCAACCGTTTTTTCAAATATAGATAATATATCTGTTAATTGAGTGAAATACTATTGAAATATAAGTTCTCCTAAAGCTTATAAATACAGCAACTACAACAACAACTTATAAAACACTCCCGACTTCCGGTAAACCGAAAAATAAACAAAGAAAAAACTAAACAAAAATTTACCTGGAAATAAAACTCAAGCTTTGTTGCATTTCTGAATTTCTAACTTGTTACCAAGTCAATCTAAAACAATGTCAAATGTGAAATTACATCACATTTAGCTGATTTTATGTTTTGTTTTGTATTATATTGTATGCTGCGTTTCATGAAGGTTTGTTTGTAATCGGAGCAGAAGTCATACAAGTTCAAGACGAGCTCTTCCAGAATACAGACAGAAATGCAGACAACATGTTCAACATTATATTCTATTATATAAAATCTATATAATAAAACTATCATACAACATTAACTAACAAAACCTGCTTTGCAGAGAAACATAATATAAAGTCATAACATTAAATAACAATACATTAAGCCACTAAATTGCAATATTTTTTATTTTACTTAATGGAAAATGCTAAATAATAAAAGTAATTAAATATATATATTTATATCCATTTTTATTCTAATAGTGAAAGTTGAAATTTTTACAAAGCAATTCTAAATTTGTTCAGAAGTGTTCAGTGAGGGACAAATTCCTAAATATAACCTCAGGTCATGCACATTGTCAAAGTCAAATTTAGGTGAAGGTCTGTTGCATCATCCTTCAGGTTTAAGGTTGACTGACGATGACAGCCTTGAATGTATGTTATGTATCTCACACGTACATTCAGTGACATTTCTCTGATTTATGACCAAAGCAAAAATTGTTCACATTCATCAGTTGGAAGATATAATCAGACAAAGTGGAATCAGGTCTGACTGTACTAAAGGTACATAAGTATTTATGTATATTTAAACACAATTATAATGCTCTAGTTTCAAACAAACAGGGTTTTTTCATGTTCTTTTCCTCACATGACTAGCTAATCTGAAGAGGATAGTGATAAATAAAGTCAATCAGGAAGTCTCTGATAACATCATCATCTCAACTGCAGTATCAACTGCAGTTTTCCCGGACCAGTCCAGGGGTTGTAAAATCCATCGCTGCAACATTAGCTCTAAAGAAGTAAGGACTCAGGGCGGCGCCAAACCTTTGGATGCCATTCGACTGAATACCTCTAACCTCTAAAGAAAAAACTTTCGGTATCTGTCAGAACAGATACTTCCTGTTGTCAATGAAACAAAACAGGTGTAACCAACAGCTACTCAAACTATTCTACAGGTATAACACACTTTAAAAATGTCAGTTTTAAATATAGATATATTAAATTACTATAGAGACAGATTTAAATGTAATATTTAAAATTCTAAAAACAAAATGGAATCATATTATGTTGACCCCAACGTCACTTCTTTAACGTGGCTATAGAAACGTTTGTGAAAAAAACTAATATCTCCGAAAGATGTTGAAATTTACAAAAGATGCTGTTGGAACATTATTATTAAGTTTAAATACTCTAAGTCCGTTGAGCCAAATGCCAAAAAGCGATAGATATTGTCAACTACAAGGCTAAATAACTTTGATATAAAGCTGATTAATGAACAGAAAATATTCCTAAAATACTTTTAAAAATACAGAGTAAACCATAATATTACTGTGAATGATCTTAAAATGTACCAATAAAGTTGATATAAATCATGAAGTTTCATTGGTTAGATTCATATATAGCTGTAACAGGAAGCACCAAAATAAACAATGTAATTAGAAAAGAAAAATATGACACTTAACTGGGGGACAAAGATAAAAATGTATGAATTTTTATTTGTTGGATTAATCAGCAGATGTTTCTAGTATCAAAATAAATAGTGTCATTACAAAGAAGAAATAAAACACTTAACTGGAGAAGAAAGATTTGTTTTTAAATTATATAAAGTCAGATTGAAAACTATAGATATATTTGATAGTATATTTCGGAAATGAAGATAATATACCTGTATATATATTTCGTAGGAACTTCCATCACCCATTTATTTGAAGGTTGACTAGCTTGAATAATTACATTATTATCAGGATATTATTAATTAATAGGTAAATGGTCTTATTTGTGTCAGATTTTATATTTGAATCAAACATTAATGTTGTGTTACACGGTGACAAGACACTCCCACTACACGGGCTATTAGAAGCAAATATGGTCCTGGGGACCCCCCACCCTTGTCCCCCCTCCCCTCCACTAATATTCCTAGACATTATGAGACCGTCCGATCCACGACCCCCAAAAGTCACTGGACGACGATGGCGTCCGCTCCCTCTGGCTCAGCATTGACCGCCGTTCTTCGGTGTCGCGGGAACATGTGGTCCGGGAACACGGCGGGAAAGAGGTCTTCGTCCGCGGGGTACAGACCCGCTGAACGGGGTCAGGCGCCTCCATGGGGGGTGTTTCTCCACCCAGAGAGAGTCGTGGCGAGAAGAAGGTTTGAACTGGAAGGAATCGATCAGTCAAGGACACGATCGAAGGAATATTTACGACGCGAGCAGCCAGTTGGCGGGGAATTTACGCGCCATCTGGCGCGAAAAAGTTTCCGCGGATCTGATAGTCGCCCGAGCTTCATCCGGGTCACGTATCACCCACGCGTCAGTGCGGTAGAAGTTGATCAGGAAAATAACAATACAGTATTCAGGTGTTTCGGTTCATGGTTCGTGTCCAGGGGTTGGTCCACTCTCAGGGACACCTGTTTGTCTCTGACGACGCGGATTTCTGACGTCATGTTGCGCAAGCTTGCAGGGTTTGGATTGCCCAGCAGATGGCGTCCTTACATTTCACAGGGACACAATGAGAGCCCAAACCCCTTAACACAAGTAAGTACACACATTTACTTTACAGGCATGTTTTTTTTTTTCAACTATAACTCAAACCTACATATTTCTCTTGTTGTTGTTTTTTTTACAGTCGACAAAACAATCTCACAGAGACAGTAACTTCTCCAAGAACCAACGAGGACTGAAGGACGCAGAGGAAACATCGGATTGAGTCCAAACACAACAGTGTTACGAGATTATTTATTGACCTAAACTTCGCAATACTTTTTTGAACTTTGGACGACAGGAGAATGGGGGCTAAAGAACACTTTCTGTCTAGATAAATCAACTTGAACAATCTGTACAAGGCTGAGCAACGTTTTAGGTTTGACACAAAACTAAAACTTACAGCTCTTATTGTACAATAAACCAGAGGATACATATTAAATGCATTGTTTACATACATGCAACTGTAAATGACATGGTTATATACGAGAAATGTATGCACACGTCCCCTTAAAAATGGCCATATCAAGTTAAACCAAGTCCTCATTGGAGCTTCTCTTTTTTTCTTTTTACAAAATAGTCCATGTATCTGTGGACACGGACAAAACATTGTAATTTGTAGTAACACTATTGTTGATTTGTCGTTTTGAATGAACCCAAATAAACGAGTTTGCAACCTGTGTTTAAAAATAAATGAATAAAAATGAAATAAAAGCAAAGCTTTTGCAGAGATATCTTGGAATAAAGTTACTTTTGTAAACATAAGTAAAGCTAATGCAAATGTATTTATCATTTAAATATCTTACCACGATACAAAAGTAAAGCGATCAAGTTCTTTTTTTATGGTTAAAACCGGTCATCGCACCAATTGAAAATATCAAATATTACTCGAATGATATCGCGTAAACAATTTGACTAATTTAATTCTTAACTTTATTAACTGTTGCTTTAATACTGCCTTAGTTTATTTATTTGTCCGGTAAAGGACTTACTTAACTTTTTTTTTTTTTTTTTAAATAATCTATAATTTAAGTTACCATAATCCTGTTCTTTCACACATTTTTTTTTTTAAAACGGCTCTGATATTATTTAAAATGAAGCATTATTGGTTACACTTTTTATGGTTAAACCAGTCATTGCAACACACCATCTCTCTTTGTTGACATTGGAGAATGACCATTTCATGACGAAATATATTTTTTAAATAATAGTTTCTCAAAATATTTCACAGGTAATGTTTGTCCGATAAATAAAAAATTACTTGTACACATTCAAATGACTTTTAATATTATTGTGTAGAGGGAAAAAAAGGTGTCGTGTGGGAGGCGCAACTTCCGGTTTCGCCTCTTTACCGGAAGCGGTCGTGTTACTTTCTCCCTTGTTGGAGTCACAGTAACTCGAACAAACTCCACTTCTGCTTCAAACAGCCGGTAAACGCGACGTAAGGTTAGTAACGTCACTCTTACCCTTCGTCGCCCACCCAGACGGTCGGACTCGAGATGGAAAGGAGTTTCCTGTGCCGGAGTAAGTTCTACTTTGTACACGGTTCTTCCTTCAAGATACAGTATTTACATGCCGTGGTGAGGACGTCGGACCAGAAGCGCGCCTGACGAAAAAGAATCGTTTATTTAACTCATTTAAAAAAAGTGTCTTCAGGTTGTGTTTGTCAAGGGAGCTACAGTTGACTCTGATGATTCATCCTTAGAGTCACTTCCCAACACAACAACACTACACGAATGTCATTTTTAAATGTGTTGTTTAATCCTTTTTTTTTCTTCTTTCTATTTCAGATTGAAAAGAAGACATTCCCAAAAAAAACTGCCACAATATGATATCAGTCATATCCCCTCCTCAAAGTTGGACAATGATCTCGGCCTGACTTGATCACCATCAGACTTTTTTCCATGTCCTGTTTGTGATGACAAACACAGAATCTTATCCGGATCTGGTTCCCCATTGCCTGCGACGCCCACTGGTTAGAAAATCTCATGTCACCGCCGCCCTTCAAGTGCTGGGCCATGCTTCGCAAGAAAGGATCCGCCGTCGTCTGCGGCGTGGTCCTGTTCGTCGTGTGGAACGGCGTGCTGGTCCATCTGCTGTGGAGCCGGCCGCCCGCCGACGACGGCCTGGACAAGAGGGATCTGGCCGACGGGCCTTACAACGAGGTGGTCGGGGACGTGCTCCGCATGGCGAGCGCCTTCGAGTCGGAGCTTGAAATGCAGAGGAAAATCCTTCTCCAGATCAAGAGCTACCAGGCGCTGGTGGGACCGTCGTTCAACAGAAGGAGAGCGAAGATCGTCTTCCCTCAACTGCCGGTCATACCCGTCCTGGTCATCGCCTGCAACAGGGTCACGGTGCGACGCTGTTTGGACAAACTCATACTGCATCGACCTTCGCCGGAGCATTACCCAATCATCGTGAGCCAGGACTGCGGCCACGCGGAGACGGCCGAGGTGATCGGCTCGTACGGGAAGCAGGTCGTCCACCTGAGGCAGCCGGACCTGTCGGACATCGCCGTGCGGAAAGAGCACAAGAAGTTCCAGGGCTACTATAAGATCTCCAGGCACTACCGTTGGGCCCTGAACCAAGTGTTCAAGAACTTTTCCTCCGTCGTCATTGTTGAGGATGATCTGGAGGTAGTTGATTTTTGACTAAAAAGTGCTGAGAACTTTGTTGATACTTAAAAGTTACCCTTGTCTTTGAGGGAAAAACAAACGGTGAAGTTTGAATCAGATTGAACTTAGTTCACAAGTGAAATTTACTCAGGGGCCACATTATATACAGGGTCTGTTGTGAGGGGCCATACTGTATATAAAGAAGAGAAAAGTAAAACAAAGTAATACAATTACTTACCCAACTAATAAAAAACGCAATAGTTACATTTAAAAACTACTAATGAATAATAGAAATATATACAAAATAAAATTTGGTGTATTTACCTGGCCTTATGTAGGAACTTATTGGCCCCCGAGAACCAGGTTTCATTTAAGGTGTTTATTGTGGCGTAAATTGAATAATAATGAGGAAGTGTACATACTGTGTTCTCAGTGTTATCTTGATCTTTTAAGTATATATTTTATTGAGGTATTGTTTTGATTGTTTAAGCGCTTTGTGACCCTGGTCTGGAAAAGCGCTCTATAAATATAAATGACTTACTTACTCACTTAACAATAACTTATGTTTATTGGAACAATGTTTGATATGAACATTTTTTATTATTTAAAAATTCTGATGCTAATTATTAATTTTTCTTATCTCTCCCTCCAGGTGGCGCCAGACTTCTTTGAGTATTTCACAGCGGTTCTTCCTCTACTGAAATCAGACAAAAGTCTCTGGTGTGCGTCGGCCTGGAACGACAATGGCAGAGATGGATACGTGGATCCCGGCAAGGCGGACCTGCTCTACCGGACGGACTTCTTCCCCGGGCTGGGCTGGATGCTCCTGAAGGAGGCGTGGGAGGAGCTGGAGCCCAAGTGGCCCGCCTCCTTCTGGGACGACTGGATGCGGCAGCCGGAGCAGAGGCGGGGTCGCGCCTGCCTACGCCCGGAGGTCTCGCGGACCATCACCTTCGGCCGCCAGGGAGTGAGCTTGGGTCAGTTTTTTGACAGATACTTGCGCTACATCAAGCTCAACACTCATTTCGTGCCTTTCACGAAGCTCGATCTCAGCTACTTGAAGCAGGAAAAGTACATTGAACGTTTCGAGAAGGAAGTTTACAGCGCTCCGCTGGTTACATATGAAGAAGTCAAGAACGGGAAACTACAAGGATCGGGGCCTTTTCGCCTTCAGTATTCCACTAAGGACGGTTTTAAAGTGCTCGCTAAGAACATCGGGGTCATGGATGACCTTAAGTCCGGGGTTCCTCGGACGGGATACAGAGGAATCGTTAGTTATTTTTCGAGAGGGCAGAGAATATTTATCGCCCCTCCTCCGGGATGGAGTGGATACGATTCCAGCTGGAGCTGAATCATCCGAGAGACACTTCTACGCCAAAGATTTAATCAATATTCCCATTTTGATCGTCCCGTCTTTAATGCAGGAGTTATTGCCAACACCGCTCAGGTCCTACTGTGATTTCAACAAAGAAAAAAAATGATGTAAAGCAATAATTTTGTCAAACAAAACTGCTGAAATGGATCATATCTATTTTTTTTCTTTTTAATCAAACATTTCTAAAAAATCAGTGCCACAAGATTGATTAAAAACTCTTCGTATATATTTGCAATATTTGGGGTGTACAGTATGTGTCTGGTACTAATGTGAGAAACAATCTGTGGTGTGTTGTTACAATCTTTTACTGTCGGTCATTGGTGGAAGTGGGATCATCCTGAACATGCCTTAATGTGTGACTGTGTTTCGTCTGTCCATTCCTCACTGTTGTTTGTTCTAGATTATATTGCAATTCACAGCATTTCTGATTGTATTTTTGTGAATAAAACTAATTTCAACAATGAATAGTGGTTCTCCTAGAAACCCAGCCAGAACACTCCAGTGCTTGTTCCTCTAAATGAGAAAGATATTTTGAAAAATGAATTGTACCTATTGTAAACACATTACCTAGTACAATTTACTTATTTATAACTAAGTATTTTCGTATAAAAATTTGTGAAAATTATTGTATATTTGTTCGGGTATAAATATGCTCTTAATCAAAAGTATTTTTCTTCCCAAATTTGGGACATTTAAGTAGTCAAAGCAGTTGAAAAAATATTAAAATATACATTAAACAAATATAAAAAAAACAATTTCCCGAAAGAGACCTCCTGAGAGATCAATTAAGTTCTTCCTAAACATGTTTAAAAAATAACAAATAACCTTAATAAATAAAACTACCATCACATAAATAAAATAATAATAAAAACATACAATAATTTAACTAAAATCACAAAATAAACAGCCCAAAGTCAACAATTTTCGATCTATAGGTGTGTCAAAATAAACTATAATTTTTTAAAATAAATATAAACGAACTCACATTTAGTAAAGACATTTATAAGTTGTTGAATCAGCGGACATACCACTAAAATGTATTTTAACAAAAACTTCTAGTTGGGCCCTCAGATTCTGATAATAAAAATAATAATACAATAATAATATGATAATATGTTTTCTATTAAATAACGAATATTAGTACTTTAACTGTCAAGCATCTGTAAACATGAAAGGTATCACTTATGATGCGTTTAAGTTAAACAAAGGCCCTATTAAAACAAGGACACGAACAATAACTCAAATAAGACACAGTAGAAATATTAAGAAAATACTCTTAATTTGAAAAAATCCCAAATCTACGGAACCCACGGTGGTTCAAACAACGTGTTGCGCGTTCCTCTCCGCGAGCGCTCCTGTGTTTACTTGTCATGATGGTGTGAGGCGGCTGCAGCTAGCTAGCTAGCCTAGCTGAACTTACCCATGAGCTCGGCGTATTTGCGGGGAAGCGAACCTCTGCGTGCGGAGGGGCTTTAGTGATGGACCCCCCACCCCCCTCTCACTGCTGACTTACAACGTCTCGGAAGGTGTAGCCATGTCGTCACGCCGGGTCGCCGTTTTAAAATGCTAGCGACGCTAGCGTGCTAAGCTACATGCTAAGCTACATGCCATAGCCTGTGCGGTTCGTGTTTCGAGGCGATTCGATATGGAAGGACGCGAACTCTGGAGCAACCGTTAGGGAACCTGAAACTAAAACACGCTCCTCTTCCTCTAACAGATAAATAACTTCATTTAATGAAGTGAGACACTTGTCGCAGTTTTAAAAAAAGAAAAAAAAGGCGTTGCTAGCGAAAACTCCTGGCCCTGACATGGAGCAGGTGCTCCGCGAGAGCCCCGCCGGTTCCGGGGAGTCCGATGCGGGGGACTGGAGGGAGGTCATCCCCGGGGAGGGCGACGAGGTCAAGGCTGTTGAAACCGGAGCGAGACGACTGTCGGTTCAAGAAGATCCACACGTCGAGGGGGAAATGGTGAAGGAGAACATCTCGGTGGAAGAGACGCAAAGTCCCTATGAAGAGGAGCTGGACCCCCGAATTCAGGTAAATTGAATAAATTTGAGTTATTTTATGTGCGTGTGTCATCAGCTGACCATATGGATATAGATCTATAGATTAGTATTAACTTTAAAATGCATTTGTTTTGTATTGTAAGTTAACTATACGTTTTTATTTAAAGGAACTTGTTTTGCAGGCCTTGACTGATCGACCAAAGATAAGCATTGGTTAAAAAACATGTACAGTTACGTGAAGCAAAATGTATTTATTTAAAAAGAAATTGAATACTGATAATGAATAAAATATGATACAGCTTGTTTTTTGACAATACATGAGTATATCCTGTTTTATCGTTGATGAAGCATCAGAATACTGGTTGTTACGTGCACAAAGCAGTGGAAATGGTAAAAAGAAATGTTTTGTTTCTATAAGTACCTTTTGTTGGAAAGGAAAGGTCTGTACTTAAACTAAGCTCACACGGTATTAATACATAGTGTACCAGTGAGGTTAGAATACAAAGTAATTCAATGAATTTTCCGGTATTTTCTGCATTATGCTGTAACCGATCTTATTTACTTTCAATGCACATTTCACAATCCAAAAAATTTAAAAATAAAAGGGGCGACTGTTACTGAACTCTCAAATTTTGGGAATTATCTGTACTTCAGAAAATGTGTACCTTCATCAACATCTCCTATAACTGAGCTTTTCTTGTCCCTCAAACGAAGGTGATATTTCTCAACTCAAAGGGCAACTAATGTGTTGATTCAAGTGTGTCTTAAATAGATCTTGGACTCCATTTTACTCATCAGTATATGTATGTTTGTACAAAACTCTCTTCATTGAAATATTTACATTGTGCTTAATTAAATTCTTCTAGTGGAGAAATTGCGTTTACTTCAACCCCGCTCTGCTTTGATTGGTCAAACATTGAGGTTTGTCACCAATAATCGATAACGAAATTCTTCACCTCCAAGGGACTCGTTGTATAAACAAAGCAGGGCGGGACTACAGCTGGCTGAAGGAGGAGTTAACCCATTATTACATCATAATGGGCTCTCGTAACCCCTCGTTTGACATTTCAGACGGAGGCGAACTTTATAAAGTAATAACTTCAAAACCTAGTCATGATGAGAGAGACTTCAACAGTTGAAACATGGGAATAATTCAGGAGAGTTGAGTTTTCACATTAGTTGCCCTTTTAATGAAGCACAAATGAATGGCACCGTTCATGTCAAATTGACCCTGAACGCTAAAAAACCCATTGCTGTGATTCCTCCCTCATGATTCATAATAAACGGCTGATAAACTGCTCTTGGGAATTTTCTAACGGCTTCTAAGTAAGGCGGGCAATAAGAGCATTATGACATCATCACCATCGAAATGACCTTAATAATCTGATTCTTTTTAAAGCTGTTTTCTACATAAGTACATTAGCAGTTTTTTTTGTTACATTGTTAAAACAATGTATTTTATTGATGCATTTCTGCTTCAACAGTATTTTCCAAATCTAGTTTGGACGAGCAGACAAGGACTCATTAAGATTTTAAATTTCTCCGCCTATTACTTCCCACGTTCGTTCCAGATTGCACAGTAATTAGAGCCCATCTGTCTGAGGGGCTTTAATTAATAAGACAATAAAGCTACAACTTTATTGTTTCTCCAGGAGGAATTGGAGCACCTGAACGAAGCCAGCGTGGAAATCAACAAATTGGAACTCCAGTTGAATGTAAGTTACACATTTGATCCTAATTCACATTAAAAAAAACACAGAAAATATTACTTTGAATGTATTATTATTCCTTTATACAAGATGCTTTAAACGGATGGCTTTGTATTTTCAGCTAATTGAAAAATAAGTATCAATTAAAATTGTTGCCTAAGGATGAAATTAAGTATTTCTTAATTAATAGGGGATGATTAAACCACTTAATTTGTAGTTGTACCTCTGGTTTATTACTGACATGCAAGTGCTATTGCCAGGAAATAAATCTTAAAATACGTTTCTAACCTCCAGGATGCCAGATCTGGATATCGTAAAATTCTGACAGAGTCGGCGAGGAAGCTGAACGCCCAGAGTTCTCAACTTGGAAGCTGCATAGAGAAAGCAAGACCGTATTACGAAGCACGTCGCCTGGCCAAAGAGGTGCCTGTTGTTTTGTTGTCTCTCTTATTATCATGTATCACAATTAAACATTCTAATGCAATGATACGGGTTTTAATAAGTGAGAACATGATTCGTTTTTATTAGGGCTGCACGATATTGTAAATGAGCGCGATATTCGATATCGGTGTCTTATATTCCGATATTGATATTAATGCGATATTTGTTTCTTTTGCCTAAAAATGTAGCCGCGTGCACACGCGAGTACTGCAGTGGGGGTCCGTGGCTTTAGATAAGGAAAACGATGCCATATTTCCCTTCGTTTATTTACGCGCTACGCTCAGTTTCAAGGGACTTGCATCGGTTTCCCGCGAAACTGAGTGACATCAGAGAGGAGACGCCGGCATGTCGCGTATCACCAGATCAATAATAAATCCCACCTCCTTGTACACGCACACATAACAGTTTATAAATGACCTGACGCTAACAACTTAGCTCATCAGCATGCGGGGAAGACGGACAGGTTTACACTTGTTTGGAAGTACCGCGATCTTATAAGAACGCTGAATACAACTGAGACGAGAAGTTCTTACAATATGTTGCTTTAGCAAAGGGTGTTTAAAGAGATGAGTGACTGGATTACTATCGTCTGAGTAGATCATAAGTTAGTCCTACTTACGCCATAGCAACCGAGTCTGGCAAGCTGCGCCGCACAGCTCACAGACAGACGGAGACGTAAACGACAACAAGACATAGAAGTACAAATTGCTACTTCTTTATTTCCAGTACTTTCTGAAATAATTGAATTAAAAAAAAACGATTTAGCATTTTATGTTTTTACTTAGTTGAGCAATGTAAATATATATTTGAAACCACATCCTAAAGATATTTCCTTTTTCCTGCATCAAATGAAATTATCTTTATTGAATTTGTCTCCTAATATGTACTTTTAATTTCATTATATTGCTACTACTGGTTTCTTTTCTTTCCAAGCCTTTTCATTTCTTACAATGTTTTCTTTTCCATGATCTCACTTTCTGTTTACTCGAGTTATTGACTTCATTTCTGGCCGTCAGAGCGACCCTAGAAAGGATTCACAAGTCTTTGTCTAAACCAAATCTCTGTACAAGAGCTGATTTAATAATAGATTTGCTGAATTAAATCATGACTTTATTGATTTTAAGGCCACGCACATTCATGCTACGAATCACACCAGGACGTCACGCGAAGTCGTTTAGAACAGAGCGGCGTGTTATCGAGACGGATTTTTTAATGAAACATGGATGATACAAGTATGCGTCTCTGAAATGTTCTCGTCCCTCCAGGCTCAGCAAGAGACTCAGAAGGCGGCGCTGAGCTACGAGCGAGCAGTTTCTATGCACACAGCTGCCAGGGAGATGGTCTACGTGGCGGAGCAGGGCCTGATGGCTGATGGCAAGAACACTCTGGATCCCACTTGGCAAGAGATGCTCAATCACGCCACTGCCAAGGTAACGTCCTGAAGACAAAAACAAGGTGGCGGTGACTCAGACGGCGGATGCGTCAAGTAGTTTCAAAAAGTACAAAATAATGTTTTAAAGGAGAAAAGTGGGCTGAAGTCTCATAAATAAATCATAAGCGCTGTCCAGTTTTTTTTTCCCAACAATGGTGTGTTTTTCCATCTTGATCGCAGGTGAACGAAGCCGAGGAAGAGCGACTCCGCAGCGAGCGAGAGCACATGCGAGTCACCCACGCCTGTCAGGAGGCTGAGGCTCGGGTTCAGACGCAGCAGAAGTCTCTGAAAAGAGCCATCGTGAAATCCAAACCATACTTCGAACTCAAGGCGCAGTTTAATCACATACTGGAGGTAAATGCAACAACACCAAACCTCACCTGTGTGGATGAGTTCTGATCTTTGACAAGTGCCTTTAAATTGCTGATTCATGATGTTCATCTCAGTTCCATCAGAAACTTGAGTTCTTTCAAATGATTGAATTCAATTATTTCTATATTGAAAGTTTGAACATGTTTTATTAAAAAAAGGTAACATTTAATAATAATTTAAATAAAAAACAAAAACTATTCAATTTTTTCAAATTAATTCATTTTGTTTCACATATTAAAATTCCAATAATTACAACATATCATTTATTTTATTTCAATATTCTTTCATTTTTATTTTATATTTATATTATTTAAAAGGCAACACATTAAAATGAGTGAATATGAAAAAAGGGTATTTATTAATTATTTTAATTAGAATATCAAACCCTGTGTGTAAAAAAAAAAAAAGAATAAAGAACCTTCAAATTAAATAATATTGAAGTATTACCTTTTTTCCCTCTTTTTAAATATTAGATTTTGTTAAATGAAATTATTTAAATAAATCCAAAACAAACAAATTCGACCTTTCAATATTTAAATTATAGTATTCAATTATTCAAAATAATAATAAAATGCTTAAAAACAACAACATTTCACTGAATTTAATTTCTTTTTTAAATTATTTAACATCCTGATGGCACTGATATACTTCCATATTCATCCAAGGCCAGTCAATTTTCTTTTTATTCACTTCTCTTGGCGCCAGAATAAATCCAGTTTTCTGATTATTCATATATTGAATCGCAATTAAGAAATAAAAAACGAATTACGGATCATTAATTGTAACTCATCAACAGAAGCGTCTTGGGAGTGGAAGACAATGAGCCATGACGGCACTTGTCTGAGCGACATTGTGATGGATAAATTACATTGGATATCACGAGCGAATCGTCTCCTCAACAATAAATACTTTCAAGTGGCTTTAAGCACTTTTTTGAACTGTAATCACAACTTGTATGTTGTGAGATAAAGTATATCAGTCACACCAAACCTGGGCAAGAACTTGTCTTAGTCAGGTCCAACTTCGTGCAAACATTATATACAGGCTGTATAGTCTGAAGAGCCTTTAAATGATGACGAGAAACCATCCTGGGTACGAGTGGCGTCTCCTTAAGAGTCGTTCTGTTGATCCATGAGCCACCGGGGACTTTAGAAGTTGAGCGTAAAGTGGAATCTAGTGATGTGACATAGATTGAGAACGACACGTCGATAGCATATCATGAGCTGAGGAAGCTGAGAAAGGGAACTTTAAACTAATGCAGCAACTGTGTTTAATAATTAATGGATAAATAAGGTCCATCAGCGTTTATATTCATTTTTATTTTGGTGATTACAATTAAGGACATGGAGATAAGTACTTCTTGTTTAGTATTATTTATTCTATTTAGCTATCTCTATTTATATCTATAAATATATGTTAGTGTGACTGCCGGATAAGAGTAGAAATTCCAGCGGTACATCTAGTGACTTTTATTTTTCAATTGTTTCAAATAAAAAACGTTATTTGATAACGTTTATTTCAACTCGACATTACATATGAGGTTCCAACCCTCTCGGTAAGGGTGTTGAGAACAGCTTGCATAATGCTTTGCCGCCCAGCCAACCAATTGCAGGACACAAATAACTTTTGACATGGAAACATAGACGTAGAATTTAAATCCAGTAAACTTAATAGAGCAGTGTGTAGAAAAGGTGTCATGGGAGTTCACTGTTTTGATGGCACTATAAGTAAAGTGGGTGCATTAATTTGTGCCTCACACTAAGTTCTGATGATGTGGAAGTTAATCCACGATACAATGAAGTTTTTAACCTTTTGCTTTCCTCCCAAATACTTTCTTTCTTTTGCCTGATGTTCATCTTTTAGACCGACTCGCACATGTTCGTTTCCAACATGAGCAAAAACAAACTTCGCTTTCTAAGCAAAAATGTTTTCGACTATTTCCAAGACCCAAATTTGAGATCTCTGTTACCCGAGTATCTATACTGGAAGAAAAAAAGGCTAAAATAACTTAATTAATGTTTCACATTTCGTCTCAAAGGTCATCTTGCTGGTAAAACTGTGTGACTGGCAGATTCATAAAAGAGCTACTCATGCTTGGAGAAAGAAAAAAAAAAAAAAAGGCCTGAGATATGACTCATAGATCTGCTAAAGGTCACTTGTCTGATATTGTTCAGTTTGGCATTAAATCAATGTTGAAATGGATGCTGGAAAAAAAAGGGCCTTCGTCCTCTGTGTGACTGCAGGAGCACAAGGCGGAAGTGCTGCAGCTGGAGCAGAGCGTAGCCAAAGTCAAGACCCGGTACTCCATAGCCCTGAGGAACCTGGAGCAGATCAGCGAGCAGATCCACGCCCAGAGGGCCGTAGGGGGGCGACTCCTGGTCTGCGCCGCCCGGAGCCCCCCGGTCGGCGCCGAGTCGGACGCCGGCGTCCGGGAAGAGGGCGGGGCCTGCGGCGGCGGCGGGCCGAGGAAAGATGGGGCGGGCGCCCCGAACCACCTGGTGGAGAGGTACAAGGATAAGGAGAGCGAGCGAGAGCGGGCGGCGTCGGATTCCCTCTCGGTCATCAGCCTGCAGACCATCGCCTCCGACCTGGAGAAGTACGACTCCATCGAGCACCTCGGCGATCTCAGCGACGTGGGCAGCGTGACGGGGGACGACGGGGATCGGGGCGCGGCGGACCGGAGGGACCACCGGCTAATGGAAGCGACCACCAAAGACCGCAAGCAGCTGTTCTTCAAGCAGCACCACCGCAGCTTCAGCTTGTGATCCTCCCCCGCCCCGGTCACCGGTAGAGCACGAGGAACACAACCACCATGAGTTAAGAGTCGTCAGTAAGTCTATGTGTTGTCGATCCTGATATCGATCACGATAGTAACGGACACCATTTTGAGTCAAAAGCATTGGGATCAAATAATGAGATATTACCTGAATAATCTAGATATTATTTCATAAATAATCAAGTTCAAAGGCTTATTTTGCCCATAAATCTAAATGAATATCCTCATATTTAAACCTTAAAAATGGCACCGAGTGGTGGTTCTTGAACGATCCCGTAATGGATTAAAAAACTATCCACAATTAAGTCCTTAATTGTTAAAATGGTGTCTCGATAGATGGTCTTCCTCGCCGACCGACGACGTTTAGCTCGTCCGTGCACTTGCAACACGCAGCACAGTTCAAAAGTTTTCACCTGAAACCGTTCAAAGTTTGCCGCTTGAAAGGGGGAACATTTGGCTCCTGACGGATCGATTCATCGGGGACTAGCGTCGGGCCGTGCGATCTGTGAATATAGTTTGCTCAAAAGTGGAGGGAAAATATGACGAAGACGGTTCTCTCGGTGCGAAAAAAAACCATTTCATTTTTATTCGCTCACGACGAGCGTTCCGACGTATTGAAGCACAAAGAGAGAAACGCATCTTTTGAGAATTCCTTACAAGCATCGCTCGTTGAGAATGATGAAGCACCTGAAGCGCATGCATGTGATGTTTGTGGCTCGTTGTTCGGTGCAAGTGGACACTTAATCGCTTCCATGGCTGTAGAGAGAGGTCGC
Source organism: Callionymus lyra (assembly GCF_982586985.1). NCBI lineage: Eukaryota > Metazoa > Chordata > Actinopteri > Syngnathiformes > Callionymidae > Callionymus > Callionymus lyra. The sequence goes on from NC_141834.1 coordinate 11,530,440, forward strand.
GAGAATGTAATGGGGTCGAAAAACCGGTGCTTTCAGGTTTGCAATAGAAACTATTATGAGGATTTGGATGATATTTACTCATATTTAACGATACTTCCAATAAAAAGTAACATTTGCTATTATGTGTTGCATTGGAAACTTCATGCTGGAAAAGATTTCTCTCTCAGAGCGGAATGAAAATTTGCTAAGGATTGAGTTTTAAACGATAAAACCTTTTGTCAAATTCACTTGAAATGTCACTCGCTTTACCCTTGAGGACACTTTTCTTTCTAAACCTCTTCAACTGAACAAAAGTTTGTGCACCTGGAGATATGTTGGCGTTAAACACACCAATTTACCTATTTTTTAAGTCATGAAAGTGCATCGAGTGAAAAAAAAACACAGCCGCGTTTCTTATTCAGGTAAACAGGATGCACTTTGGAGCGTAACACTGAGGAGGCATTAATGTTAGCTATTTTGTATTTTCTGTATATCGTTTACATGTTAACAATTGAACATCTCTGGCAGCGATGATTTTATTAATATCTTGTTGTTGTTTTTTTTAATCTTCCCTGTCGTGGTTCGATGTGTGCCTCGCCACAGAACAAATTATTTAAAGTTTTAAATAGTTTAAAACGAATCCGTAGTTCTGAATAGAACAGTTTTTGAAGAGCCTTTGTGTTTCTTTAGTTTCAGTGAGTGTCAAGTCGTACTTAATACTCTTCTTTTTTTTTTTTAAATTAATTTTGCATTGTGTGTTTTGCTTGTGCAAGACTGCATAATCTGTAAATGTGTGTAAGTATGATAAAGCTAGAACAATATTCAGATGTACAGTTTTTTGTGTTTTCTGCTGATTGTGTTCACCCTCAAACGTGTAGTGCTTCAGAGAACCTCCATCTATTCACTCTCCTGACCTTTTTCGAGCGTCAATGTAACTCAACATTTTTCTGTCGATACGGTAATCAATAAACTGGCATACCTCTTGACACGTCCATTGATCAGATTTTTATTTAATGTTTTCTGATTTACACTAGGGGGGGGGAAACGCCTGTTGAAATAATGTACTTCAGTAGTTTTATGTTACTTTCCATGACCTTGCCAGTGGCTATGAAATGTAGGTCACGGCTCAGAAAACAAGATCACGAAAAGCTATCTTCAGTTGTAGCTCCCGTTTGAAGATTTAGTGTATTCTTCTCTCTTTGATGCAAAAGTGTGGTTTCTGAAGCAGATTTCTTTCCTGTGAAAATTAAAGTGGGAAAAACTGATGAGAAATTAATAGGGGTTGTGTATTAGAAAGAATCTGGTGTAGGGATGAGTATCATAATACTTACGATACTCGGAATGAATGATGGTATATTTGCAGTATTGTCCGAGTACTTGAGTCTGGGTTACAGACCACGTGACTCTAGCTATAGTCGTAACCGCTGGTATACATTTTGAAACCAAAATATAATCAAACATCAGCTTTAAAAGCTGCATGAGTCGACTGTATCCCCTTGTCCTCAGTCATCGCCCCGATTTCATTTTAGATTATCATTGCGACAGAGCGTTAAAGCAGCTCTATGTGTTGTTTTTTTTTTAAGTTGAGCGACGCCAGTGGACTAAAGTTAAGTGTTAAGCCCGGCAGGAGACCACATTTCCCATGAGCACTAAATGTCGCAAAAGTTGCCATGTCCCGGTTTGCAGCAGTTGGACTCATTTTCTGTTTCCAGACTTCCATTGATGAATGAAGGATGGATATCGATGAGGTAATGAAATATGATATGCGTTATGCTGGCTTTGTAAATAACTTAACTTTAACTTTGTTGTTTTTACCGTAAATCGCCCCCGCCCCTCCCCCACTACAACCAGCGCCATATGTAGCATGTTCACACCATCCCCAAGAACTTTTTACAGTGAAAATAAAAATCAAACATGGTCACGGTATACGAGTCATTCAACTAGTTTTAAGTTGATGTGTTACATCACAAGTTTTTTTTAGTACAAAAATATTAAGGTACCCAAAACTACACAGAGCTGCTTTAATATTTGCATGTTATCTATAAATAAAAATTGAAATTTAATTGTATAAACTCTTTATTGGAATGTAAACCATAAAATAATTATTATATATGATTTGAAAGGAAAAATAAACTGTGTATATTGATACAGATGCGTTGATATTTTCTAAGACCCCTAGAAATGTTTTTGGCATCATAGTTCCCACACTTCGGGGTCACAATTCGGGGACATTAAGTGTGAAACTTGGAGCACTTTGGACCGGTCCTGTTCCAGTCCAGTTTGTCAAGCTTACAGATGGAGGAGTACTTATGTCTTCTACATTTTCAATAATTCAAAACACATAAATATGAAGCGAGGATCTCAGAATAGATGCAGAACAGCAGCAGCAGGGAGAAGAAGAAGAAGAAGAAAGAAAGGAAAAAAAATGGTGGACTTGGTGAGCGATCTGCTGCTTGGATGACCGACAAAAAAAAAAACGAGTGGAATTCTTTGGAGCTTTTAAGCTTCTCCTGATCTCTTGAGTCTCAGCTCAGCCATGAAGTGCGAGAACAACAACAACAACCACCCGTTAAAAAACCTGCATCTGTGGCGCCGCAACATCCCGCTTGTAAATGAATCAAACGGTTATTTAAAATAATATATATATATATATGGTCGTTCCAGAACCGTTTAATCGAGGGGGGGGAGATAAGCCTGAGGGGGGGAGGGATGTTACGCACGGTGCGTCTCCATCATGACGTCGGGTTCTGAGCTCCAGATCGCGGGGAGGGAGAGAGGAAAGAGGAGGGGACTCGCTGGCGATCGTCGTTTTTTTTTGGGGGAAAAAAAAAAGAAAAGGGATGCGTTTGTATATAGTGCATGTATGTGTCGCGGGGGGGGATTTTATTTTTTAACGGATTATTCCCTCGTTTCCTCGCAGAAAGACGACGAGACCAGGATGAGAGACATTTTGTTTATGTAGAGAAAAAAAAAATCCTGTTTACGCACGGAGCAGCTTGCACATCTAACAGCCATATTTAAAAAAAAAAAAAAAAAATAGAGCCATAAGAAGAAGAAAAAAAAAATGCACATTTCTACCAAATATTAAAAGCACCGGACTAGAGTTCCGACCCGGAGGATCCACTGTTACCACGGAAGGAGCACCGTAACTAAACAGTAGGTGCACATGCTAACTGCTAAATGCTACTGCACTTGTAATGTAACACCTTCTGCCTTAATGTGTACAAATATCATTTTACTGAGCTATGTTTGGAACTACTATTGGATCTTGATATGTTTTTATTTTATTATTATTATTGATTTAATTATTTTAAATTTACATGGTGGTCATAGTGTTTTTTTTTTTTAAAAGGGTTGGTTCAAATAGGTGAACATGGTTGTGTGTGGGGTGTGTGTGTGTAGTGGGGGGGGGCAACGATCGGCCTTTTTTTCTCAGCAGGCCGTCGTGCCCCCCCCACAACCACCACATCCCACCCCACCACATCATGAGCCGATGACAAGTCGGTACCGGCAGCATACGGTTGGTGGCAGCCTCACTATGACCCTCACGTCTCCATCGTTCAGACTCAGTCGTGCTTGAAATACAACATATGGCTCCATCAGCACCAGAGTGATGTTCAAACCCGTGAGAACCTGCAGGAAAGATGATGCTTTTTTATGATCAACTACAGGGATGTTTTGGGGAAGATGATGGGAGTGCTGTCCGTGGTGCTGAAACCCTAATTGAATTTAAAGCTTGAGGCTAGTTGATACCCTCCCTTCCTCCGTCCCTCCATCCCTTCCTCCCCTTCCCTCCTTCTGTCTTCCATCCATCCCATTGCGGTGCTGATGGAGTTTTTCGACGTTCACTCTCACGCTTTCATCTGGCTCGGTGTGCGAGCGAGATTGCCGCTATTAATGACTCCTGCTGGGCTGTTCCTTTCTTTCTTTCTTTCTTTCTTTCTTTCTTTTCTTTCGCGCTACGCCCGGCGTCTTACCTCCCGCACGCACTCTCGCCGGTGAACTCTAAAAATACGCTGGATATTTGCTAATGAAGCAGAGTTTTCGTCTATCTTCACGCCATCTGCTTCTCTTTACTTTGGCGGTGCCCTTCACACACACACACACACACACACACACACACACACACACACACACACACACACACACACACACACACACACACACACACACACACACACAAAGCTCCACGTTTTTTGGTCCGAGATATGGTTGTTGACTCGAGTGTTTCGGAGACACAGGGATGGCTAAAAGTTTTCGTTTACATTGTTTGATTTAATTTTCATGTCATAATGGCAGGCGTGTGTATCGGCAAGACTCTTGTTATGCAACACGATACAGGGACAACGACGTATTGCAATACGTTGCGATACTGTAGGAACTGGGGGTCTGAAAAGAATATCCAAACCGGGATGTATTGTCATATTATTGTGCAGTATAGAACGTTTTCTTTTCAAAAATACTTTTGCTTATATTTTACAATTTTTACAAATTCACTTGCAAATATTCACGGTGTTCATTTTTTTGTGTTGCAATTATACTCCTGGAAACTAAAAAGAAATTCCCATGAAATCCAGGCAAAAACTGAGGATGAGAGGATACAGTCGACAGGGGCAATGATACGACATATTGCAATACGTTACGATACTGTAGGAACCAAGGGTGTGAAAAGAATATCCAAACCTGGATGTATTGTGATATTATTGTGCTGTATAGAACGTTTTTCTTTTCAAAAATACTTTTGTTTATGTTTAATTTTTAATCATACTTCTTTTAAAGCTTATATTTTACAATATTACACTTCACTTATAAATATTCACGGTGTTCATATTTTTTGTGTTGTAATTATACTCCTGGAAACGAAAAATAAATTCCCACGAAATCCCGGCAAAAACTGAGGATGAGAGGATACAGTCGCCTTTAGCAGCTTTTAAAGCTAATAAAAATGATAATATTGGGTTTATTTTAAATAATTTAGTTTAAAAAAACTTCATATTAAACACACAATGCTGTTAAAATGCTTAGCATCAGATTACTCTGTATTTGTACTTGCACAAGAGAAGAAATACAAGTGAAATCAAGTGAATGTTTGCATGTTGATTGTTATATAATGCATTGACATGGTGCTGTTGTATATCAATATGGTATTGTAAGAAAAGAAATCGCAATATTTAAGTGTATTGATTCTTTTTTAAACCCTTTTCTTTTAGATCAATTGATTCCTACATTACAACATGGGCTTCTTGTTCTATATATTTCACTGGTTTATTAAACTAGCCATGGGGAGAGAGATGGTATCGTTCGTGACACGGGTTTGTAGTCGATAACAAACAGGAGAGCAAAGACTCTCTCTCTCGGTGGTTCAGCCAGATTTGACCAGATGGAGAAGGTTTCTTTCGACAGAAGCGAGGCCAAGTATTGGTCGGTCTGTCGCTCATGGAAATACGAAAAACCAACAAAGCCATCAAGGCTTCAAGATGGTGATTCTTGGACCTCCTAAGCCACGCGTGGTTTCGGGTCAAAAGTATTTTTATCTTGTCGGCTGAATGGTTGACTCAAAACCAAAGTAGATTTATCTTTATGTTGTTGACCTTTGGTATTGGCGTTTAAGATAAGACAAGGGAAAGATTTTGGCCCCCCTGTGCGATTGAGTTTGACACCTCTGACCTTGGCTACCTTAGAAAGCGCTGACACAGTGAGTACCTCTTCTACGGAGCTAATCTCACTTGACTTTATATATATGTCACAGTACAGATTGGTATCCAGGAGGCTCTGGAATCATACTAGTACAGATTGGAATCCTGCTACTCAACTGGGATCTTAATATTGATGTGGTTTAGGGTTTGGGTTTGATTACGATTCCAAATCAAAATAACATTTTGATCTAATACAAATTCCTACTATTAGAATTGGAGATTGTCCTGGTAGAATTCCCATTTGTACTAGGACAGATTGGAATTCCAATATTCAGATCCCAGTTCAGTAGTAGGATTACAATCTCTCCTAGTAGAGATTGGATTTTACTTGTAGAATCTGGAATCCTACTAGGACAGATTGGAATCTGTACTAGTACTATAACAACCTCTACTAGTAGAAATTGGATTTTACTTGTAGAATCTGGAACCCTCTTAGGAGAGATTGGAATCTGTACTAGTACAATTACAACCTCTACTAGTATGATCTGGAATCCTACTAGTAGAGATTGGAATTCCAATGTGTACTACTAGGATTCCAGATCCTACTGGATTCCAATCTGTACTGTGACATATATACAATACGTCACATTCCAATCTGTACTATTACAAGTAATCTGAATTTCTCCTATTAGAATTGGAGCTTGTCCTGGTAGAATTCCCATTTGTACTAGGACAGATTGGAATTCCAATATTCAGATCCCAATACAGTAGTAGGATTCCAATCTCTCGTAGTAAAGATTGGAATTCACTGGTAGAATCTGGAATCCTCCTTAGGACAGATTGGAATTTCAATATTCAGATCCGAGTTCAGTAGTAGGATTCCCATCTGTACTAGTGCAATTACAATCTCTACTAGTAGGGTCTGAAATCCTACTAGTAAAGATTGAAATTCCAATATTCAGACCCCAGTTCAGTAGTAGAATTCCAATCTGTACTAGGATCTGGAATCCTACTAGTTCAGATTGGAATTCCAACGTGTACTAGTAGGGGTTCCAGATCCTACTGGATTCCAATCCTTACTTTGGAATATATATATATATATATATATATATATATATATATATATATAAATAAACATACAAAACATCTTTCATGATCCAAGACTTGTGTTGTAGCCTGACGTTAGCTCGATTGTATCGCAGAGATTTAAAAACTAGAGCGACCAACCGACGTGAATCGAAGTAAGAAGCCGTACAAGTAAATGTCTTAAATTAAACTACAAAAAAAATATTAAAAACAAAACTAATTAAACAATATTTAAGCATCTGTTTCTTATCCTTTTATTAAGTATTTTACTCAAATTGTTAACCAGTATTTTTGCTGACAGACGGTCAAATATGTGGATCACGTAACTAGAAACAAGTTGGGAACTGATCACCTATGATTGTTCAAGGTTAGCATCAAGTGATTTTTAAGTACTATATTTTAAAAAGCATGATTAAATGACGATAATAAAGAAAATCAAGGGGTTCATGGGTCAATATTTGTATTTTGGTAAAGATATAAAGCAGGAAAAGGGACGAAATAAACAGTTTATAATAATATATACATTTCATTCTTAACAAAAATGGTGACTTTTAATCCTATTTCTGAGACTATATCCATGGAGATATTTTCTGTCCTATTTTAACACCACAAATGCTACTTTGATCCGACTACTTATTATTATTCAAATATTATATTAACAAAGCAAACGAGCCTTTGGCTGCTCATCACGCTGCCGCTTGTTCAGCACTTTTCCAGCGTCGATCTTTCCCAGATTGGAATCCGCTCACAAGAGCTCTGGCAGTAAAAAATACACAATATTTGGCAGCCACTGTTACGCTCCACTAATATACATGTCTTTTTTTTCTTTTTCCACGGAATTGTACTGAGTGCAGAATAATAAAAGTCATTAAAAAACAATTAACATTATCTAGAAGGAACAAGACGTACAAACGTCTCTTTTCTCGCAAGGATTTCATTACGAAACGATTGATGGAGACGTACAGTAGAACATGATATATTTCCTGCCGATCATTGTCACCACTTCTCCTCCGGTTACCTTTTCCGCCACCTTTGGCTGAGCAAAGGAGAAAATAACGGAGTGCAGGCAGGGTTGAGTGGTTGCTGAAGTGCAGCAGGAGTAAGTAGAAGTGGCAGCGTTAAAAAGATGCTGAGACTTTTTTGTTCACAGCGACAATGAAAAAGTACTTTGCGCCGGATAACATGATGATTTGCGAGGGCTGTACATAAGATGAGAGAAAAAAAAGAGTGAAGATTAAATGTCTGCCGGGGTCCGGGGTGGCCTCATAAAGCAACATCAGTATTCAAAACTGCAAATGAGCGGCTATATATAGTGTTTGTTGTGCGTACAGTGGTGTCAGATGTGTGTGTGTGTTTTCCCTCTAACTCTAAGAGGCCTGGCAGCTCCTGAGACACGACTTTCTGCTGCTTCGTGTTGCGGAGATGTGTAGCGTGGTGTCATTTCAAGCAAAAAAAAATACAAACAAGTGCCTCTTTCTATTCGTAGACTGAAACACATTGTGTCATACACATGGCCTGGGGGCTGCATCCCGGCCCGCCTCGTCAATTTATGGGGCCCTAGTTGGCTCAACATCAAAGTTTATTCATGTTAATGTTTGCGTTATGACGTATAAAGGTTTCAACAAAAAAAATTGCAGCTTTGTTATTGCGCAATGTTTTATTTATTATAAATGCCAGAATTTATGTTTTAATCAGAAAAAAAGGAAACAATGTTAGCCTTTGACTCTTGACTAGTGAAAATTAGTAAAACACAAACTCTAAGAAATAAAACTTCGGTTTCATAGTCTTCCATATTAATAAAGCTTAAACACAAACATTGGCATACAGTCCCTAAAAGCTAGGACACGTACACAACACCATCGTCAGCATACGATCAAATATACACAGATATAAATACACAAACATCTAGTTATACTCCTGTGTTGTTCTCGGTATTACCTTGACCTTTTAAAGTATATATTCTATTGTTTTGATTGTTTAAGAGCTTTGTGACCCTGGTCTGGAAAAGCGCTATATAAATACAAATTACTTACTTACTTACTTACTTATAACCAGTCCAGAGATCTTGCTGATTCAGCGTTATGGTGAAATGTTATTTTTTTTATTTTTTTTTATTTTACAAAAGCCCTATTCTCACAGGATTAGTGTAACCTGTGGACCTTTGGTGATTTCTAAATTAACCCAAACCTATGTGTTATTTTCAGTACGTTATTAAGTCTGTAAAATAGTCTGTTTTACTGACGTTACGGACAGATTTGTCGTCACATACGTTTCTACTTCAGGCAATGACAAGTTGGCTGCGCCCATTGTACCTCGCAATTTGCCCCCGTAAAGCTGTCAAGACCACTTATCAACATTTCCACCGCAGCCTCCATTATTCTATACCAATGGCCTAGAGATACACATCTAGAAAAAGGCCTGCAATTACTGAAAGAGAACGGTAGCACATACGCGGCAAGATGGAAAAGGGCGCAATTACAATAATAAACACCGGGATGCGGATTCGCAACCAGACGAGTGTTATCACCCGACGCCTGTGTTAGACGAAATACAGTAGGTCATTTTCGGCGTAATTATTACATTACAAATCACAGACATTTGGACGGGATTAAATCTCCGACATTATCCGCAATTATTACAAATCGCCTTCGGTCCACAAGTAATATTTTGTAGTTTTTTTTGCCGGTCATGCTATTGTATTTTTACGTACAGTCGTTTATATTCCTGAAATTTAACCGGTACGGGTACAAGAAAGGTCCAGGATCCTTACTTTTGATCAAGAGTGCTGTATACTTCCAATTGAAATATCAAGGCTGGTATTGAGCTATGGGGCTAGTGTTGAGTAGGGTTGTGTGTTGTAATATGTTGTGATATTGTAAGAAGTCGAGTACTTGACTCTGGTGTTGCAAAATTTACAGACCACTGCCTCGACTACGCCTAAGTTACCGAGTTTGTTTTTCTTCTTTTCTTGTTCCTCTTAAGTGAGTGTTTTTTGTTTGTTAATCATTTCTTTAAAGTGAAGTTTAGGTTATTCCTCTTTTGTTTGCGTCCGGAGGAAGTGCCTCTTTTGTTTCTTAACTTTCATAGATTTTGTCTTCCTCCTCTTTGGACCATCATTGTTGTTTTTTAGTAGAGTAGTTTCGTTTATTACTATTTTATTTCCCCTGCATAGTGACATAAATGTATTTATATTTGGTTTTTATTATGGTTCTCTTTTGCCTCAGTCTTTTTAGTGTTTGTGGTTCATAGCATATTACTTTAAGTCATGTTGCTTAAAAGAAACAAGTAAAATAAACATACTACGTAATAAACTTGATTTAATTGCTTTAATTTTGCGTCCAAGTCCTGTCTTTAAACCCCACCCCTGAACATTTGTTTTGAAACCAAAATATATCGAATCACCAACTTTAAAGGCTGCTGGAGTCGACTGTATCCTCTTGTCCTCAGTCATCACCGGGACTACGCAGGATTTAATTGTTCCTGTAGCTGCGGCAGACGTAAAGACTGCTGCTATCTAGCGTTCGCAAATTGAACTGCAACACAAATATGAACAAACATTATCAATATGCAGTGCTGTCCAATATCGATATGGTATTGTAAAAAAAACAAAAACATTGCAATATATTGTCGCATCAACAGTTTCCTGGGCTAATATTAAGTAAATAAGTAAGTAAGTAATTTGTATTTATATAGCGCTTTTCCAGACCAGGGTCACAAAGCGCTTAAACAAACAAAACAAAATTGAGCTATCCAGGTTAGCATCGAGCTATCCAGGCTAGTATCGACCTATCTGAGCTGGTATTACCGGGGCTAGATTATGCAAAAAGATTCTGACTCGTACTTCCTGTTCACAACAGTTTGGTTAATAAAGATTTAGTTTGGCTAGTAAGCTAGACTAAACATTTTTCGACGCCCTCTGATTAAAACCTGGGCTGTCGGATCCAAATTAATTTGAAGTAAAAACCTTTGTTTTTGTGCTGAAATTGAATATCTAGGTCAGTAAAACCGCAAGACGGGTCATGTAGAAATATTTTGAGAAAATGAAAAAAAAAAAGGACTTATTATTCATTATTCATTTCTAGTTCAAATTCCAAATATTGTGTCTGTGTATTTTTAGGACAATTATTTGGCAGTATTCAATTGTATTTTCTTCAAAATTTTCCTTTTTCAAACTATATATATATGTAAAATTGCATATTCTTTCATGATGTATATATAAGGCAACTGAACTCTAGGTTGGATCTTAAAATACGGCACCTTTGCGCCCACTTGACTAAAAAAACCTTTTGTAATAAAGGTTTTTTTTCTTCCAACATCTGTGCCTGATCCAATTTCTGCAACGCTTGGCACACATATTTTAAGATGTTTCTAAGGCATGACAAATCATAGTTTTGGCATTTGAAAAATAACGCTTGTTATGCTAATTCAAGATATTTTGGTTTGGGCACATCTTGAAAACCACCCCCCCCCCCCCAAAAACAAAAACAAACAACAAAACAAGCAGAATGAGGTAAACAAGGACAGTTGGGTGACTTCAGGTCAATGACATTATGTCATAACAGTAGCAGAGATTAAATAATAATAGTTTTGCCTTAAATTTATGCTCAAATTTAGACCTCTGGCGTTTTTTTTATTTTTTTTTTACACCTCTGATTGAAAATCTAGTGGCTGCAGAGTCAGTTTGTACCTATATCACATAGAATTCTACCTCCTACTGGAACTTAGAAACATGGTTTAACAAGTGTCTGGAGAGTTGCTTGACTTGTCGATGATTTATTGTCGTCTCCAATTTTCTCAGGTATGTTCTCTGCAGGAGCCAGAGGTAAGGCTCCGTCGCAGCAGTGAGCAAGACTTTTTTACAACCCCACTTCTATGCGTTTTATCTTTCCGTCCGTCATGCCCTTGCCGAACCACCAGGTGTCGATCTATCTTCTGATGACCTTCCTCCATCCATCATTAACTTTGCCTTCACTTCCTCCATGAACCTTTGGGAAGAAAGGTTTATCTCATAGTGGCTGTTTTACGGTGACAGTTTTAGCCCTTTATCTTGAGGACATAGTCTTGTCACTTCCCTTTCCCCCCTGGCGAGGGAATGTCTCGTGACCATGAGTCTGATGTGCTCAAATGGAACCTGAATGCTACCAAATCCTTTTAAAATGTTGAATCATTTACTTGCCTCTTTCTTTGATCGTGACGTTTTATGGTGAAGCTAACGGGAAGCATGCTAACTGTCCTGATAGACCAGGGGTCTATGTATTGTGTTAAACACAAACGGGGTCATGGGTCGAACAAAATGTGTTGAATATTCGTTGGCTTGTCAATAACTGGCTCTTCTCTTCGGTGAAAAGACGATAAATATGAGTTTTAAGTCCGACTTTTAATTATTTCTGGCTCAATTTATAGTAAAGTATTGTCATTTGTTATTCTTGCTTACAATAATATATACTAAGGGTGTGTATTTAAAAGAATCTGACACGATACGTATCACAATACGGAGTTATTATGGATATATTTGTAGTACACATGACTCTTGACGATGACGTAACTTTTTTTGGCTTTTTATTTGTTTTGAAACAAAAATATGTCCAAACATCAGCTTCAAAAGCTGCCGGAGTCGACTGTATCCTCTCGTCCTCAGTCATCTGATCTAGGCAGGGTTGGCTGCGGAGGACGCTGCCATCTAGCCCCCCTGGAATGTTATTATTTTCATCAAATTATTACACACTTTGTTGAACTATAAACTACAAAATAATAATATTGAATATAGAATATTATTGCAAAGCCAAAAAAACATGTTGTGTATACAGTATACTATAAATATTTATTTAATTTTGAATTTTTCTTTTTTGAATAAACTGCAACAGAATCATGAACCTTTTTTTTGTGATATTTAAGTGTAATGATATTTTCTAACACCCCTAATATATATAACTTAAAGTCAGTGCAAATCAGATCAAAAAATTGATCTTATTCCGTATGTAAAAGCTATGGTGGACCACATACAAAAGAGTTGTTCGAGGTCGGGAACAGACCTTTAGGATGTATTGACGACGCCTTCTTTCCTTCCCCTCCTGGTCAACTTCTCAAACAAGGACTGAGATTAATTCAGTGTTGGCGTTAATACTTCTTTTTTTTTTATACCACTGTTAATCCAGCCATTGTTTATCTAGCGTCGATATGCCAGGTCTAAGCTGTGATGTGGGTTTATAACGCCATGGTGGCAGCGCCTCCATCTACCCCCCCCCCCCCCCCCCCTCCTCCTTCAGTGTGAAACGTGTTTAAACTGACTATTCTTTTGCGAAAAAAAAATATCAGCATTAGCAGGCAAACCTTGGCTAATGTATCGTGGCCGAGGATTTTGAAAAATGATGCAAAGCTGACTATCATCTAAGCCGGAGCTGTGCTGGAAATACAAACAGCTGCTGTGAAGAGTGGGTTTATTCTGCCAGGCAGGTTGAAAAGCTTTTTTTCCTTTTTTTTTTGTCCGGCCAGAAAGTTGATACATCCATCTTAAAAGTGTAACCCTCGACTCTGAATGTGTTCTTTCCTTTTATAAACCTCTCCCTTTTTTTTGTTCTCCTTTCAGATCCAGAGATGGCGCGTCTATTGTTTTTGACTATTCTCCTCGCGCTACCACCTCTTGTTGTGCCCATACATAATTCATCGACTGGAGGTAATTTGTGTGCGTTTGTGATATCGTGATCTAACCTGTGTGTGTGTGTGTGTGTGTGTGTGTGTGTGTGTGTGTGTGTGTGTGTGTGTGTGTGTGTGTGTGTGTGTGTGTGTGTGTGTGTGTGTGTGTGTGTGTGTGTGTGTGTGTGTGTGTGTGTGTGTGTGTGTGTGTGTGTGTGAGATGCATGCATTAATGGACAGAAGTAGCTCTGCAGAGATTTCTAAGTGACCCCAATAAAAGTGTGAGTGCAAGGTGCCCGTGTACTTTACAGTATATCAGGTTGCGGTTATATTATCCGGAGTCTGCCGGGATGAGCTTCCTCTCATCATTTTTCTCCACCTCTTTTTTCTTTTTTTTTCCAGGCTGTGCAATCATTCGGCCTCCTCGAGACGGAGGGATCCGCTACAGAGGCCTGACACAAGAGCAGGTATAGTGAGTGATGTTAATGCCCGCGACTACATTTCTCTCATCTTCAATGGAAGGAGCCTGACGGACGCCCGGGCTCAAAGGATTTTTTTTTATTTTTTAGACTAAATTCATCTGGAATCGAGGAGATTGAATGTCACCGTGCGTTTGTCATGGGAGTCGATGCATATATAATGTTATATGTTTGGAAGCCACGGCTGGCATTTTTACATGTCTCCAGGAGTCAAATTGCCTGTGAAGACGTGTTTATGTTGTTGGAAACTGGTTTAATTGCGTTCAAATGGTGATTTATTTAACCTTTAAAAAACATTTAAAGACTGTACTTAAGATTTGTTTCGTTTTATATTTTCTACCATTAATAATGATTTCTTTAAAGTCCTCACACCTTTATACATTTTATCAAAATATCCATTTTCATAGTAAGACTTATTTAATAGAATTGTTTTTATGGTCAAGCTGAAACACCCAGTGCTTCGCGGGTGTTTAAACTTCTCTTATAGATGACAAAAGTTCTTACTTCTGGGATATTTTCAGCATTTTTTTGCAATGAAACAAAAGATTACCTTAAAATCTTACACAAATTTACCACAAAATGACCGAATTGTAATAGTATTTAGAACAATGTTGGGTCATAAGAGTAGCTCCCCTTTATTTGATGACAAATTAAAGTTGAGCTGGACTTGTACAATATTCTACTCTTTTGTTATCTCAGGGTCAAGGTAACCCGAAGGCCCAAAAGACAAATGTGTTTGATGTATCCCTTGTTTTGTCTCTGGGTCAAGGTGAGCGATCTCCCTGGCTACCAGAAATACATATGCAGTTGTTGGTCGGGATATCACAAACACATTTGTTTTCAGGCCTTTGGGTCACCTTGACCCTGAGATAACACAAGGGATACCTCAAACACATTAGTTTCCGGGCCTTCAGGTCATCTAGTCCATGAGATAACACAAGGGATACCTCAAACACATTAGTTTCCGGGCCTTTGGGTCACCTTGACCCTGAGATAACACAAGGGATACCTCAAACACATTAGTTTCCGGGCCTTCGGGTCACCTTGACCCTGAGATAACACAAGGGATACCTCAAACACATACGTTTTCCTGCCTTCGGGTCACCTTGACCCTGAGATAACACAAGGGATACCTCAAACACATTAGTTTCCGGGCCTTTGGGTCACCTTGACCCTGAGATAACACAAGGGATACCTCAAACACATGGAAAGCATTGTAAACATCAGATAAACAAGGTAAAAACATTTACATGAAGTCATTTTAAAAGGAAAGTAAATTGACATAATACATTTTAAAATATCAATGTATGACATTTAGTAATTAAACATTTACATTCACTCTACAGAGGCATTGGACTGACTGAGATCTGATCTGATGATCTGGTCCATGATTTGGACACCTCCTTGGTATAGTTTTCAACACATATATTTGAGTATATACTGATCAAAACAGTTTTTAAATACACGGCAGAGTGTTGTGAGATCTGAAGAACTGTAGAATATTGTTTTATTATAACTGTAGAATATTGTTTTATTATTGTCATTTATATGTGATAATAAGGTAAGAAGAATAAGAAAGAATAAAGAAATATATATACTGCATATCAATGTGATAAAGTTCTGCTGAGTCACAAACTTGCTTGGAGAGAAAAGTGTTCATTTTAAGCGTCTTACATTAGAGACTAATAACGGAGCCAGACTTGGAGTGAATTATTCATTTGTCACTAGAGATTTATGAGAAGACGGGGACACCCCCATGTCTCCGGTCGAAGGGATCATCTTTTACACCAGCGGTCACAGTCATCAGTCAACCTGGCTGAATGAGGTCATAGAGTAGCATCAGATGATGTCAGTGGAACAGGAAATAACAAGGGATGGTAGGAAAAAAAGGAAACTTTACTAGGAAGAAATATTGTTTAGTTTCTATCCTAGACATGGACAGACTTTGACTGTATTAGTGCTGCCCTTGTGTTGTTAGAGTAGAACTGATCACCATAGTATGTGTTTACAAGATATATTAGATATATTCTTATTTTGTATTTATTATTGTATTAACTCTTAATATAACTTCAATAATATAGTTCAAATATAAGTTCTAAATTATTTTGATTATTTTTAAGTCTATTTTACAATAGTATTATTTTGTTTATTTTAATGATATTTTAAAACTTATTTAGACCTGGTAGATTTAGACTCTTTGCTGCTTTATTTTGGCTTGACGGCCCCTAACAACAGTCACAGAGTATAATGTGGCCCCTGATGAAATGTAAGTGCACGTCCCTGTTCTATCCTATATAGATGAAAAACTGGTACTTTTTAAAAATACTAAAATGGTGCCCCTGGTCTAGAAAAGCGCTATAAAAATAAGAATTACTTACTTACTTACTTACTTATGGAAAGATTGCAATATTTATCCTAAACCTATAAAATAATATGAAATTCATATATATTAAATTAAATTTACATTAATTACATTTTAAACAATATTTACTTAAAAATGGAACATACATTTTTTTTATTTGAAAATGAAAATGTGGTACATTTAGTCTGCATTGTTTTTGGGTTCGTGTAGTATTTTCAGAATTTTAACTTTTAAAAACGGTGCCGTTATGGTCTTTTAAAAGTTGAAGTCGATGATATCAAAACCACAGTTTTGGATTTGGACTCCTGTGACCTAAACTATCATCTTAGAAATGTGTTTGTCTGTATGATATTACTGCATATGGATCAATTTTACTGTAGTAGAGAACATAAAAAATACTACCAGAAGCAAATATGTTTGGGATTAGCGCAACATGCAGCTAAGAATTATCTTAAGCTAGCTGCGGCGGATGCTAACAGACCATTAGCAATGAACAACATTACGGATCATGATCCACTTTAGATGGATTTCTGTAACATAAACGCATTATTTATCTTTAAATCATCTACAAAAAACTTGACTTTTATAATTGTAAATATTTTTAAAGGTCGTTTTCTTGTAATGCTACATTAGCATTTGTTCCCCCAATAGTAAGACTTTTTTCTGCCTCTCTTTAAAAGGAACAATGTTCTCCACTCCGCTAACCTTGAGGCAAATATTCGAGTATAAAGTTGCAGATTCCCTGAGAGTTACTGGGCCCGACAGACCGTCGACTGAAGACATCAAACATCCTTCCGCCTCCATCGTCGCGGCCATATGCCGGCTCGTCGTTTGGCTGCACAGTAAAAGAAAGATGGCTCAGAGAGATTGATATGGAACCGGTTCAAGGGAGCATCAATCACGCTTTTAATGACTCGTCCTCCCGTGTGTCCAGATCCGCAGCGTCCAGATCCTTCCCGTGGATTACGAGATCGAGTACATCTGCAGGGGGAACAGGGTGATCGTCGGACCGAAGGTCAGGAAGTGTTTGCCCAACGGAACATGGACGGACATAATGCAGCACAGCAGCTGTCGTAAGTTTTCTTCTTTCAAAAATAAATAAATAAACACTTCCCTCGTTATAAGAATAATGATAATAATATGATCGTTATTATCATTTGTATTGATGTCACAAAAACAAACATAAGTTACTTATGCATACAAATATAAAAAGAAGTAAATAAAAATTATTAATTGATGTTATTTAAAGGAGGGTTAGGGTTGTATTTTTAAAATTAACTATCTATAGTATCCATCTATCGTATTCATCTATAGTATCCATCCATCTATCCATCCATCTATCATCTATCCATCTATCCATCTATCTATCCATCTATCTATCCATCTATCCATCTATCCATCTATCTATCCATCCATCTATCCATCCATCTATCATCCATCTATCCATCCATCTATCCATCCAACTATCCATCCATCTATCCATCCATCTATCCATCCATCTATCCATCTATCTATCCATCTATCCATCTATCATCCATCCATCCATCCATCCATCCATCCATCCATCCATCCATCCATCCATCCATCCATCTATCCATCCATCTATCCATCCATCTATCCATCTATCTATCCATCTATCCATCTATCTATCCATCTATCTATCCATCTATCCATCTATCTATCCATCTGTCCATCTATCATCCATCTATCCATCTATCATCCATCCATCCATCCATCCATCCATCCATCCATCCATCCATCCATCCATCCATCCATCCATCCATCCATCCATCCATCCATCCATCCATCCATCCATCCATCCATCCATCCATCCATCCATCGTTTACATGTATCTTAGATTGACATACACAAATTTCTACTGTAACAAAATATTTTGTTTGGTTGAAAACTAATCTATCCATCCATCTATCCATCTATCTATCCATCTATCCATCTATCATCCATCCATCCATCCATCCATCCATCCATCCATCCATCCATCCATCCATCCATCCATCCATCCATCTATCCATCCATCTATCCATCCATCTATCCATCTATCTATCCATCTATCCATCTATCTATCCATCTATCTATCCATCTATCCATCTATCTATCCATCTGTCCATCTATCATCCATCTATCCATCTATCATCCATCCATCCATCCATCCATCCATCCATCCATCCATCCATCCATCCATCCATCCATCCATCCATCCATCCATCCATCCATCCATCCATCCATCCATCCATCCATCCATCCATCCATCCATCCATCGTTTACATGTATCTTAGATTGACATACACAAATTTCTACTGTAACAAAATATTTTGTTTGGTTGAAAACTATTTATAAAAAAAAAAGTTCCTTTATATTAAAATGGTTTTGTTCTTGTTACTGTCTATGTTGAAATTGGTTTTAAGTCTGATCATGCTTATGTTTTCCGCTGTTCTTGCCTTTGATTGCTTACATTCACCAACTTTTTCTTTGTCAAATTTGATTTTAAATTCCCTTGAATACTTTCAAACAATACTTTCTTTGGATTTAAATACTGAAAATATTCATTTTAAATTATTTGAGTTCAATAGGAAACATTTTTAAAGGTGACATGTTGTTAAAATTATGATTCAGTTCATAATAAATATTAATTTCTTGGTTTTCTTCTTCCTATTTTTTTATAATTCCGTCGTTCTGAGATGCTTTTATGTTTATGTTTAAATGAAAATAACTACCCTTTGATTCCATTTGAGTCTTCAATTCCTTCTCCCAATAACAAAATCAAACAAAATCCCTTAAAAAAAATTCCCAATCGACATCTTAAAATGATAAATACACACGTTAATAATAAGAGTTAGCATTAATATACAACCTACTTAAGAGCTCTCAGCGTTGATTTTATAATCTCCTTCACGCTCGTCCGGTCCGACGAAGCCTCGCTCTCCATTTTCAATCATCATTTCTCTGCCGGTTCTCCGAGTTCTCGTTCAACAGCCGCAGCATTAGTGCTTCTCCAGGGAACACCCTCCGAGGCAGGAGTTTTGTTTTTCTCCGGCTTATGTAAGAGCCTTTCGCTGCGATGGGCCCACTGCCGTTTTAATGTGTGCTCACACGGTGTTCCGAAAGGTCCAGATTGTTAAATAAATAAATCATCAAACGTCCAAAATCGTGGATTGAATCGCGTTAATTGAACGGACTATGATGATCTGGTACAAAATATGACACATTTCACGATTATATCCACGTGTGTTTCCTGCTAAATAACTGTTCGTAAGACGGAGAAATATGTTCCTAAATCTCTAAAAGCCTCTTTTCTGAATAATGCACGTCGGCGTCCTTCTACGTTTTTACAGGCAGAGCTGCTCAATATGCAGAAGTAATCTCACAGGACGAGTCTTTTAATACCCCTCAGACTCCGGTGTTGGCTCAGTAGATTCTCTTGTATTCTCATGAAGGTAGGAATAGACGTGTGTTTTAATATCCTGTAATGCACTTGAGGAACAATGTTCTTCCTTTTAAATGGTTGTTGTGAATCAGAGAAAATAATAAATTAACATTTTTATGTAATGACAATAAGAATAATCCCGTATTTGTACAGGCTGAAGACTGAATAGGTTATTGTTTAACATGCAACATGTTTTTTTTTAGCCTGGATTATTTTCTATTTAAATAACTTTTATGCAAAAGTAAATCTTTTATCATAAAATGTTAAACTCAAACTGTTTGAAAAACCCATATTTCATTAACATTTTAAATTTGGCAAATGTATCTTGAAATCTCAGATACATTTTAATCTGATTAATCATAATTAATTTTGACTAATCCTGACGTATTAGCGTTAAATCCAGCCCGAAAATTCATTTCATATGGACCGCCCTGGATGCTTGGCTGAAATCAAAGCAGATTTATCTTTACGTTGATATCGTTACCTTTGAAAAGTTTAAGATAAATTAAGGAATAATGGATTACTAATTTCAAAAATGACACAAATACTTCTTAAAGGATTAAACTGAATGTGAAAATGAATGTGGCGAGAGGATTTCGATATATCGAGATAATATCGTGATCCGACTCATACTTCCTAGTAAATACGATGCATGTCCGTGATTAGGACGTCTTAAGGATTTTGGCCCCTTGATTGATGGAGTTGTGATTGAATAATATCAGTAGAATACATTTTTGTAAAGCGTTTTACAACTGAAAATTAAATAAATAGAACGTCAACAGTTAGTAGGTAGATACGTAAGGGCTGTAATAGCTAAAAGTTGCTTCTCCATATCGAATACAGTTTAAGTCAAACTGGGGCCCAAATCTGACCCGCCAAGCCATTTAATGTGGCCCCAGAGATAATCAAAGTCAACAATTACACAATCACTTTCAATGAGAGTGGAAATGATGTTGAAGGAAGAAAGGAAAATAAAGTTTTATGTTGGACAAACGCCAAGAAGTTAAGATGGATTGAGCTGCCAAGAATACAAATATTGCAATCAGATTCATACTTCCTGTTTGGTAAATATATGTAATTAAGTAATAGTTATTTGTAAAGCGCCTTTTTAGACCAGGGTCACAAAGCGCTTTAACAATCAAAACAATACACAGTTAAAATATATACTTTAAAATATCAAGACACATAAGACAATCACAGGAGTCCCAGAAAATCAGGGAAAATCCTGCACAAATAAAAATGTCTTAAGATGTTTCTTGAAGGAGTCAGTAGATCACAGAGTCAAACACAGAGGGAGAGGAAGATTGTTCCAAAGCTTAGGAGCTTTAGAAGTGTATTCAGGAACCATCAGTAGATTCTGATCCACAGACCTCAGAGCCCGAGCTGGGGTGTAAGGCTGGATCAGATCACTGATGTAAGGAGGAGTCTGACTATGAATAGATCTGAAAGTAAAAAACAGAATATTAAAATTGATCCTGAAAGAATCTGGAAGCCAGTAAAGAGTTTTAAGGATCGGAGAAATGTGAGTTCTTCTACTAGAGTGGGTCAGAATTCTCGCTGCAGAGTTTTGTATTAACTGCAGGCGAGACAGCTCCTTCTTGTTAAGACATGAAAACAAACTGTTACAATAGTCCAGACGAGAAGAAACAAACGCATGGATTACAAGCTCCAGATCATGTTGTGACAATATTTTCCTAAATTTAAAGATTTTTCTCAGTTGAAGGAAAAAGTTTCTGGTCAGTTTATTGCAGTGTTGAACAGGAGACATGTCTTTATCAAATACAACACCCAGGTTTCTCAGGCTCAGTTAGTGACAGACTGACCTAAGTCACCCAAGTACTGACTCAACCCTGGAACTTTATCATCAGACGCAATAACCAGTGTTTCAGTTTTGTCCACATTTAGCTGCAAAGGGTTTAAACTGAGACATTTTTTTGATTTCTAGCAGAGAATAGCTGTTCAGCCTCTGGGGCTCAGCAGTAGAGCTGGATGTCATCAGCAAAAATATAAATTGTGTTCGACCCACTTGTGTCATTGAGTTCGTCACCCCTGGTTTAAATAAAGTTAATTGAGGGTTTATTTGTTGGCGTAGCTGAGAGATTTTCACCACAACATAAAGTTAGCATTCCGAGCTAGCGCGGAGTCTCGTGGGACCAGAGCGGACAGAAGCCGATCCTTGTCTGGTTCCAGAGTGTGATCCCGGAGCTGGAGTGTGACCAGCGTGGGTTCAGAACCTGGGAAACTCATGTCCTCAGTGACTTTCTGGTAGTTGAGCGTGTCAGAGAGATAAGGTGGAGACACTCAGGAAGGACAGCTTCGATAATAAAGACTACAGTCCAGACCTTTTGCTGCAGGAAGGTTGTGAATAAACAGCAATAAAAAAAAGAAGAATATAAACAGATTAATCCTCCTGTTTTCACTGTCGAGTCTCAGCATTTTTGGGAAATCTGAGCGTGTTTTGTTGCCGATTGTTTGCAGTGCTGCTCTGCCCCCGGGTGTGGACGTCGCTCGAGAACGGGCGGGTGACGGCGAGGCCCCCCGGACCCCCAGTGGAGGGGACGGTTCTTCATTACAGCTGCCACGCTGGTTTCATCCTGGAGGGCCGGAACATCAGCCACTGCACTAAACTCGGGAAGTGGGATGCACCGAAGCCCACCTGCCTCTGTGAGTTTCGCTTCGTCATTATTCACGAGTTTATATTGACTGGAACCTGTACAACCTTTTGATTTTATACAACAAATGTATTTTCAATTATTAATGACTATTACAATACTTTGTTTTGGGACTTGCGTATGGTATTATTTCCCCCAAAATAAATTAACAATCAAGTTGATTTGATCCGTTAAATGATTATTTGAGTAAAAATAAATTATAATAATAAATTTAAAAACATTGATTATCTTTTACCAACAAAAAACATATATATTTTTTTTACAATTTAATTGCATAAAAACACTGTTATATATAACAGTATTATATATTTTTCGATTATGTCTTACATCCTAAGACTCTTATTTAATACATTATGAGGATTGCAGTAAAAATATTAATGCAGTATTTTGACTGTGAAATGAAGAAAAGCTAATTTCTCATGATTTAAAACTTCATTAAGAAACATCTTATAGGTCCAAAGACTTTCCCCTTTCAGTGTTCTTTTATCTAAAACTGTGTCAAAAGAAGAAAATGTTGCTGCCGTTCTAGTAGAATTACAAGATCCTTTTTCGAAATTCTCATTGTTTCCTGCTGAGAACCAGTTTCTTAGACATAGAGGAGCAGTCATTGAATCCCTGAGCGACTCTACCTAGAACTATTATTATCAAATGTACATTATTCATTCACTTTTGTCTGTCTCGTAAAAGTGGAGCAGATTAAGCCTCGGATAATGTAAGATAAAGTGCTTGTCTAAAATTTATGATAATGTATTTAAAACAATAAAAAAAATGTTTTGGCTCAAACATTAGAAACCAAAATCTACTCCAAAAAAACCCCCAGAATAAATGATTTCAATAACTTCTTGTTCATTTCAGAAACAGTTGTCATAACCTTCTAATAGATGCTGTCAAGTTGATTTATTTGAAGCAACAAAAAAAAACAACCACTTGAGACAAAAATCCACAGCTGAAAATTGAGCGAAATGAGATTTGCCAACTGGTCATCAGGAGGGGTTGCCGTGGCAACCAAAAAAAAAAAAAAAAGTTGCTATGGAAATAGTTATGTTAAAACGGAAGAATAGTGTGGAAGTTTGCAGCTCATAATGTGATAGATGTGACTCATTTCTCATTTCAATTGTGTCGGTGAACAGTGCGGCTCATTTGGTCGCTCAAGGATTCGTGTCTCGAATTCTTAGACGGTTCCGTCGCAGTTTTTGGGACGTGTTCTACTGCTTTAATTTCTTTAAACAATATTTACTGTCTCTTTTAAATAAAAAAATATTTATTAAATTATGTAATAATCACAGCTGAGACGCATTCAGGGGTAGTCTGATGTGTTACCGCCATCTTGTGGTTAAAAACAGAAAGTACATTTAAAAAATGAATTAGTTATTAATAGGATTTAACTTTATTCTATTTGTTTTTTTTGCTTGCCAAAGATGACAGAAACTACACAGGTAAGACTCTTTTTATATTTTGTATCATGATGCTGTCAATATGATTTATATCGGAGACCATAACATATACTTCCTCGGTCATGAAACTGTTTTTTTTTTTTTTTTGTGTTGTGTAACCACTTCTGCATTTGGTATGAAATCAGATACAAGGCTCTCGTCTGGTCCGTTTCCCCTTTTCATTTTTTTATTTTACTGAACACGCACTCACCAGACTCACACAATTTATGAATCAATTCACATGTATATATATTTAGAGTCCTGTATAACTTTATTCCCTTCAGTTTTTGTTAAAATTTTGATTTAATTATAGTATAATAGAGTATATTTTTAGTATAATAGTAATTATCTGTATTACATTCTCATTTTTTTAAATGAAAATTTGAATGCCTTTGGGAAAGTTACAATAATTGATGGATCTACTGACTCTTTCAAGAAACATCTTAAGACATTTTTATTTGTTCAGGCTTTTCCTTGATTTTCTGGAACTCCTGTTGTGTTATCAGTTTTATCTTGACCTTTAAAGTATATACTTTATTGAATATTGTTTTGATTGTTTAAGCGCTTTGTGACCCTGGTCTAGAAAAGCGCTATATAAATAAAAATTACTTACTTGATTTTCTGGAACTCCTGTGTTGTTCTCAGTATTATCTTGATCTTTAAAGTATATACTTTTTTGAGTATTGTTTTGATTGTTTAAGCGCTTTGTGACCCTGGTCTAGAAAAGCGCTATATAAATAAATATTACTTACTTACTTACTTACATACAATTGCACTAATTAACCTACGGAGGCGCTGTTGTCAACGATTGAAAAAGAGAAAAAAACATGTTAAGTCCTCTGCTGGCCTCTAGTGGTGAGACATTTTAGCAGCACCTCACTGATGTCATCTACCGAGCTTGTTGGACATTATGTTTAAATATTTGTTTCACCTCAGACATAAATCATCGTCAATGTTAATGATAATCATTATTATTTATTTAGATAAAATGTACTTTATGTATAAAAACCAAAATACTATCACCAAAAAGAGACAAACTAGATGGAAAATGATAAAAATGATATGTAAAATCAACCTATTATTTGTCAGTATGTTTTCAGGGTTCCCTTTTATTGTAGTGTGTGACACCTTGAAGCTACATGACACCAAATAACTGTCTAACCTTTCAAATAAAGAAATGACCTTTGCGCCCCATGTGAACTATTGACCACTCACCGCATGTGTCGCTGTTTCAAGTTTACTTCCTCTCTTCAATGACAACTATTGACTCTGGTGGATTCAAAAAAACGGAAAGCATGTTTTTTTTGCTGGATGAAATTGAACTGAACTCGAAAATATATTCATTAAAGTCATATAAGTCGTGTAGTTTCTGTAATAGACATGCAATACTTCATCTGATCAATAGAGGGAGATGTTGCTCTTTGGAAAATCTCCTGCCGCTCTTTTTCCTCAAGTGGGACAAACTGACCCGAGGGACTTTTACTCATTAGCCTGACGTTTATGAACGCTTTACACACCGAGTCAGATGTTTAATTACCTGTAAATTCCTCTTGTCTTAAATGTCAACCTGGTATGAGTCACAGCAGGAAATCAAGCAGGAGAAACTAGAGCTTCTGCTCAGCGAATACATCCAGTTACTTTCATGGGAAAAGAAAGGAAAAATGGATTTATTTGTGCAAGATTAAAAAAAAAAGGCTTTGATACCTTTTAATTAAATGCAAACAATAATACAAAGTAAAATTATATCTATGTAATCTAATATCACTAAACAAAAATAAGTCTGAATAGCAACAACAATAATTCAAATGACAATAAAACACATTTTAAGACTAAATAATGTGGGTTTTAAATCTCTTTTGATAACTTTGGTAATATTTAGGGTATAATGATTTGGCCAATAAATAAAAATAGGATTGCAATAGAACTTTTAATATCTAGAATGAGAGATTTAATATGAATCAACCGATGATGAAAGAGAAATGTATTCATTACATAAAAATAATGATAAAGATAAAGAAGCGATATAATAATTTCATATCTTCATTTTTATTTTGAGAACTTGATCAGTAACAAATAATAAACCAAGCAGAAATATCCTAATAAAATAATAATACAATTTAAACAACCTTTTGTTATTATTTATATAATGGTAATGATGCTGCCAAAATTTGCTCGCTCGTATAATAATATTTATACGTATATTTATTTTATGAAATTTTACATACCACTTCACAAAAACTCTTCCCAAATTTTTATTTATTTTTATTCTCAGTATTGTACGACTTTATTCTGATCAGTATTTTTAATGTATTTGTGTTTCATTATAGTGCAATTAATTGTAAATATACAATATAATGTATTATAAATATCGAAGTAAAATGTGCTAAAACATGAAAGAGTAATTTATTCATAAGATGAATATAAAGATGGTGTGTATCATATGAAGAAGCAATATAATATTTTTTTATTTTGACAATTGAACCAGTGGCACAAGACAAATCAATCCGTCAACCAAACAAGAAATATTGCATTAAAAATATAGATAAATAAACATTAAAATGTATATTTTATTTGTGAAAGTGAAAAACTTAATGAATCACTGGTTAAGTTAATATAATACGTGTCACATCCTAGAGATGAAGAAGGAGAATCTGCTGACGCTCCACTTCACTCCAGATAGTGTACGACCACGTTTGTCAACTTCTGTAAAGAAAACGATCAATTCTGTCGACTGCGACCAAACGCTAGCTCCAGAAAACATGCTTGCTCAGGTTTGCCTCGAAATAAAACCCCCACAAAGGGTCAGAAATATTCTCCCGATGCAGCCGTTTCATCTGATGATAGATATCATGGTTGCTGCGAGATTTCATCACCTGTTCTACGACGTGAACCGTGTTAACGTCGCTGCTTTGATGACTTTAAAAAAAAAAAAAACTCTTCCTATACGACGACGTCTCAAGTGACACTGAAAAAACACGAGCAAACTTTTCCAAACGTCGTCAACTAACCGTGAAGTTGGTATATAAAAAAAAAAGAGGGTTTCCTGAAATAGAAATCTATCTTGTGTTGCACCACTGACCTCCCTCTGGCACCGCTCACTTTCTCCCGCTCCTCTCCATATGCCATCACCACCCACTTACTGCCTCCTCAGCAGGAGAAAGGTTAATACCCTGCGCCTGTCTGAGTCTGCCTGGTGTGTGTGTGTGTGTGTGTGTGTGTGTGTGTGTGTGTGTGTGTGTGTGTGTGTCGCGCTCGAGGAAGCTGCAGCAGTTTTTTTTACCTCTTGTTATTTTTTTCCATCCATAATTAACTACATTTGATGACATTAAAGCTCTTGTCGTCTCATGCAAAGCTAATGAGCCACTTTAGCAACAGGCTAAAGTTTAATAACTTGCACTTTAATACCGACTTCAAAAGTGACCGTGGCACTTTTAAAATGGCTTAAAAATACTGACCAGCCTCCATTTTAGGTAGAAAACTAGACTAAAATCAGTCTCACCGTCTACTTGTTGTGGACACAAGGGACGAGAAAAAAAGCATAATTCATATATATTCCTAATTTTCCAAATACATTTTCACAAGGCGTCAAGGCGGCCTTTTGTCTATTTAGAAGTGATGGTCTGATGAAGCTTCATGAAGCAGTGTCATTCTTTTTTATCCACTAGAGGGCGGTCTCTGCACTATTTCTTTTGTTTTGAACAACTTTTCTAATGAAACATCACATCATTTTTTAACTGATGGCGCCACCTACTGACCTCTAAACAAAAAAGTTTCAAGGCCTAAATTGTACAGAGGGTCTGATGAAACTTCGTGAAGCAGTGTCATGTTGTTTAGGGGTCAGTTGGTGGCGCCATCTGTTTAAAAATGATGTGATGTTTCATTAGAACAGTTGTTCAAAACAAAAGTAAAATAGTGCAGAGACCGCCATCTAGTGGACTATGAAAATAATGACACTGCTTCATGAAGCTTCATCAGACTAATGGTACTATTTAGGTCTTCAAACTTTTTTGTTAATACGCTTATTTTAAAAAGAAAAATGTAAGATCCAGCAGCTTCATTTGAAGAAAAAAAAACGATATAGTTTTTTATAGTATAACTACTTTAGTTCTCAAGAACATGTTCTTCTAGTCGCTGTTATTCTCAACATTTTAGTCAATAATGTAACTTTGAAGTGACCAGTGCATGCATGGTGATCAACTAGAAGATGCTATAGTTGAATAAATCTACTTTTGGTCTGGGGACTGGTACTGGTCCTGGCCGAACAGAAGGAAAATATATTTATTTATATAACTTCTGTTGAATGGATTTTAACTGTCCGAAAGGTTTTTACATATTTAAAAAAAAGTTGGATTAGCCTGAAGACAAAAGTTTAAGTTGAGGCTACTTTTCATTTCTTACTGTTTTTATCTTAAGGTCAGTCTGTGAATACAAACCGACATTACTCTGGTCTGGGGTGCAAAAGAAAAGTTGGGGCTCCCTGAGTTTATGTACATTAAAGTAGTGAAAATGTTGATAAACAAAATTAGTTTTCCGCAAACCGTAGTTTTGTAACACAAAAGCTGTTTTTGTCATAGATATTGATACAAGAAGTTGTGTGACTTTATTGATCCCTCTGGCGGTCTTCTTCGGGAGATTGTTTTTCCAGCTCACAGCAACACAGACGATAGATTCCTGAAGGAACAACAACAAAGTGCAATAAAAAGAAATGGCAAGATGACACAATCTAAATCTAAATAGAAACAAACAAAGAAAAGGATACAAAGATTAACGTGGAATAGACTCGTCTTTTCACTCCACTCCTGCCAACAAACTCAGAATTAAACAATCTAATATCACGAGGAATGAATGAGTCCCTGAGTCTATTAGTGTTGCATCATGGGAGGAGCATTCGTGCTCCATCTGCTTCTCTGCTCACTGATGACAGTGTTCAGAGATGATGGTTATTACCAAGAAAACCATTTAAGATATTTAGATATCATCTCTTAAATTATTAATCCTATTGTTATATTCGTCAAAATAACAAAATAACAGAATAACAGAATATTACAACAATTAAACATATAGAACCAAGATTATGTATATATTTCAGATATATATATTATATAGATATGTATATTTCATGTAATATGTTGTAATATTTGGGCAGAAATACTGTTAAAAAGTAAGAATAGTAACAAAAAAAAGAATAGTCAATTTCAGTTGAGTTTATTACTTACTTACTTACTTATTTATTACATTTATTATTCTTTATCAAGTTCAGAAAACCTCATTTGCCGGTAGAATTTGTTGCAGTGGCGTTAAAGAATATAAGGATGAAATAATACGAATAAAATAAAAAGAAATTAATAAATATAAAATGCAATACATTAGGATAAAACAAGATGCATTACCATAAAATAGCATCGAAATAAATAATGAATATTAAATTTAATCAAAAATATAATTATATGATACAAGTGGACACATGATAAAATAAAAAAGTTGACGTTAAAAGTGTGATAATTCAGCCTATTTTTAAAACTTTATCGTAGATCGACAGCGAGCAGATTCCGATCCAGATTTTTATAGCAAACGTGCCACATCAACGCTGCAGTTTATTACTTCTCCCCCGTGCTGACAAGAAGAAGAAACGAGTCAGAATCCCACGGCGGCCTGACATCAACAGCAGCAGCGGCGTGTGGAGGTGGGCTTCGACTGGGAGCCTTTGACGGCGTCAGCCCACTTTTTACCCATTTCACAGCAGGACTTTAATTGGATACAATCATTTGTTTTCTCAAATGAGGCGAACGCTTAACCCTGCACATCTTAAATCATAAGTTGTTTTTTCCCCCCTCTCTCTTTGCTGGTCTTCATAACTTAAAGCGACAAAAATACATCCATCGTCGCATCTTTAAAGCTACATTTCTCAGCCACTTATTGATAAACCCGCGTGATGTTTTTGGACCATAAAAAAAGGGTGAAAAATGTACAAATAATTGTCCGTCGATGGTAAAGCTTCACAGCCGAGGGTATATCTTCCAGTTGATCAATGAACACCTATGCTTAACACATTACCCAGCAGCCTCGGCCCTCGTGATGTATGACTGTAATAACCCGGCTGCTGTGGAGTATTGAGCACCAGGTATTGCGCTGCCGCCGACGAACGGCCCTGTGATAATAATAACATTTCTGTATGTCGGAGATAGAGCCATTCCTCAACCTGTCATCCCCGGCACTCCTTCTTTTTTTGTATGTCCGGGGCATTTCCGAAAAGAGAAAGTCGCTGGAATTGCGACATTCGAAAACGGTAATAAACGGCGAACGCACTCTTTTCTAAAGAAGCCGTTTTTGTCTTTTTGCCAAAGTGTGTAAAAGTGAAGAATGCTTTCGACACAAGGTCCTCATTAAAGCGAACTAAGCAGCATGTTACAGCCCTCGTGTCTCCATTACATCTTCTCCAGGCTGTGTCACAGATAATGTCTTCGCTGAAAGTGTCATTTGCCTCCACGGGGGTTGTTAACTCTGCCGTGCCCGCCACTGTGTGTTCGGTGTGTGTGTGTGTGTGTTGTCGGCAGGAGCTCGACAGAAAATAAAGTTCACACCTGAATAATTGATGGCACTTTGAGGTGACGGCGAGGACCAGGAGGCCGTGAGCAGCCCAGTTAGATCATGTCGAATAAAAGGAAAAAATAATAAAAAAAATAAAAAAAAACCCTCTCTCTTAATGATATTGAGTTAATGATCCGCGGTTATGTAATAGTCATATTCTTTTTTGCCTAACTACAGAGGGCTTTTAATTCAGAATGGGAAAATAATGATGTATTCAGACATTGGCGGAGGGAGCGCGTCCTCAAAAAGGAAAACACTGACATTATCATGTAATTAAGCCGCTGACGCAACCGCCGGAAAAAGAAAAAAAAAATAAAGACGAAAGAGTTCGGTCGACGTCCCACACAGTCAGTAGATTTTTATCGTCGTCAAATAATGAGCGGCTTTATCCTTCATTACGACGTTCCTTGAAGGCTTTTATCCCGGCGCCAACAATGCCAGGCAGGGTGTGTGAAATTTCCCCCTTTTCGGTCCGTGATGGACGATAGTGACGGCGAAGTTAGACGGTGGGTTCGCGGGATTTTGTGCACGATGTCTATCGTTGAAGTTGACTCTCTCATGAAAGAGTTGTTGTGATTCGTGCGGAGATCTGTAGCTAAGGCTAAGTGGCGAATAAGAGGTTAGCGGAATAACTCAAAAACGGATTAACAGTTTTAAAGGATTTTCTTTAAGGGCAACTAATGTGCAAACTATCCTGACACATTTTTCAAATATTGAATTTCCCTCATCATGACCATGTTTAGAACTTATTACTTTATAAAGTTCTCCCTCTGGTCTGAAATCTGGGCGAACGAGAGGTTACGAGAGCCATCATGACAAGGTAAAGGCTTCACTCTTCCTATAGCCAGCTGTAATCACGCCCCGCTTTGTTTATAATACGAGTCCCTTGGAGTTGGAGATTTACGGGATTAATATGCGCGGTGACAAACCTAGTTGTTTGACCAATCACAGCAGAGTGGTTATGGTCAACAAGATTTCTGTGGGCGGGGCTTAATCCCATTTTCTAATGTAAATATTTCATGAAAAAAAAGTTTTGTACAAACAGACACATTTTTAAACTATTGATTATTATTGTCTTAAAGGTTATTTGTTTAGAAAAAATACTGTAGTTACTCTTGACACGACTAGATGCCATGTTCAGTCAAGTAAAAATAAACCTTTAAACTAGTGAAAAACACAAACTCCAGTTGATTTTATTTGTACTGTTTCATCCGAAGGTCGGTCCGTGAATACAATCCCGACATTAAGGAGGTTAATGACCCTTGATATACTTTAGACCCAAAACATTAAGAGGATTTATCATTAACTTCAGAGGAGAGTTTTCTTTTGTGCTCTTCTGTTTGTTGTGTGAGCGAGTTATAGAACTCTACTTCCTGTCCCAAAAACATCAGTGTTTTGTTGATACTACAGTATATACAATTCTATATTGCAATAACATTGGGAAAAAATAATTTCAAGGTGGCTTGAATGTTTTGCATTGAAAACCACTTTCGAATTTCCATGTAAAGTCAATCTAGAGGGCGCTATAGATTATAAGATTAAACACTAAAGTTGAGTAACAGGAAGTTGTGCGAAGAGTCACCGCGAGTTAACCCGATGGATTAAACTCACCAATAAGAAGGAAAAAGTAACTGAACTTAATGAGTTGAAAGCACTTCCGTAGAATGTGATTGACCTACAGAAGTTCAAATATTATTTTAGCCCTTTTCTTACTCCTGAATTAGTTCGGCTACAAGCAGCCATTTTGACTTTCCACCAACTTTAGACCCCACTTGAAATTTGACCTACTTTTTTAGACTTGAGAGATGATTCGCGTCACTAAAAAGATATGATAACATAAATGAGGGTTCCATTACTAATGTTTTGTGTCAACACCTTCAGTGCTTTTCTAGTTGTTAAATGGTTCTTGAAAAACATTCCCAGCATGCATTTCCTCTCACTTACACTCTTGAATGCCCTCTACTGGCATTTCTAAATCACCGATAAAACATACGATCACTAGTTTGCTCGTATTTGAGAGGTTTGCAGACTTAAAACTGCTGTTACTGAGGACGTACTGATCAAAATATTCACTAAATCTAAACAAGGGTCACAACTATTGGTCGAATGTGTACATTTTGGATTTGTTTTATATTTTTAATCATCTTGAATTAAATAAACAATCCAATTGAAAATCAGTTGTTGGAAGCCTAGTCATTTCGTGGCCTATTTAATGTCTGACTTAACTTAAAAGTAGATAAAAGTTATTTTCTATATCATGATGTATAAAGATTCCAGTGTTTAAACTAATCTTAAGGACCACAGATTATTTGACAAACACAAAGATAACATGGATTGTGTCTGTAAGTTATTGGGCTGATGGCTGATCAGGGCTGATGGATCTACTGACTCCTTTAAGAAACATCTTAAGACGTTTCTATTTGTTCAGGCTTTTCCTTGATTTTCTGGAACTCCTGTTGTGTTATCAGTTTTATCTTGACCTTTAAAGTATATACTTTATTGAATATTGTTTTGATTGTTTAAGTGCTTTGTGACCCTGGTCTGGAAAAGCTCTATACAAATAAAAATGACTTACTTACTTACTTACTTACTTTAGTTCTAGTCAGTGGAAACCTAAAAGTCGGTAAGGATAGATAGAAGGAATTTATGGTAAAGAATAGTCAGAACTTTTTTTTAAACAAAGAAGCCAACGTTTTTGCCTTGAAAAAGTGACTTTCAGATTCAGTACATAAACAAAAAAAACATTTAAATTCATCCAAAACACTTGAGATAGATGGATGGATGGATGGATGGATGGATGGATGGATGGATGGATGGATGGATGGATGGATGGATGGATGGATGGATGGATGGATGGATGGATGGATGGATGGATGGATGGATGGAAGGACGGACGGACGGACGGACGGACGGACGGACGGATGAATAGAATCAGAATTAAACAGCCTAATAGCACAATGAATAAGTCCCTGGGTCTATTAGTGTTGCATCTCGGGAGGAGAATTCGTGCACTCAATCTAGTCTAATCTAATAATTTTCTTAAAGAAACTCTACTGGAGTAAATCAATTGCAATTCAATATAAAAAACAAACATGAAATGTGCAGGTTTACACTGTAAATTCTAATGACCTGAAAAACGATTGACACCAATAAAACGACCACAACCAAGCGATAAAAGCAAAAGTACGCTTTAACTTATTTCTTTAAGCAGATAAATGATCTCAAGTTTGTGGAAAAACCGAGTGGAAAAAAAAGGGGCTTAAAACTCCACAGAACTCCACATCAGTGAGGAACACCCTTGGACCTCTGCTTGCTTCCTGGATTACAGAGGGTAGAAGTTGGCAGGTGTTTACTTTGAGAAGCAATTAACCTCCTCGCATGGGTCCAAAGTTTCTCGGTAGATAAAGCCGTGTTTACTCAGAGCTGCTGTGATGTCGAGCGCTCAGAGAGAGAAAAAAATCCATTTTTTTCTAATATTAAGGACTAAAAGATACTTTCTATTTCATCCTTATTCTAATTGTTGTTTGCCCAAAGCTGATTACATTATTTACTGGTGTGTTTTTTTTCGTATTTTTCTCCCTCTTCTCGTTGAGTCAACAGCTTCTTAACTTTTGGTGGTTTTTCGACGCAAACTCTTTCTTCTAATTGCTGCTTCTCGAGTCGACAAACTGAGCATTTCTTTGACTTCAGGTCAGAAAATCACTGACCCGGTGTTTTGCCTTCGGTTTACAACGGGTTTGCCAAGTTTCAGGAGAATATAACTCTGAGCCAAAGTATACTTTCATTAATAAACAATATCATGAATACAAAATATTGACCCTCCCGGCTGCAGACGTGGAGTCGACTTAGGTAACTTTATTCATATATTATGGGATGAAATATGAGGCAATCGCCTGTTTGCATTTATACTGCACTCTTTAAGGTAGACGTGGACGACGGAAATGGACAGAATATATTCTCTTAAAGGGGGGGCAACACTAGTCTTCTTCTCCTTTACCTTCTCCACCCTGGCTGCATTTTCTTCTTCACCTCCCTTGAACCGTTTCTATCTCACTTTAAATAAGAACACTCATGTTTTTTACTACTACTTCATGATAAAACTACATCCATTAAGATATAATAAATTAACAATTTTAAAAATTAATTTGCCTAATCTCGTACAGAAGTCAAATATAATTTGAATGTTATTTATTTTTATATCTGTTAGTGAAAGAAAAAATTCAATTTTGGGATGCTCCATAGAAATAGAGAAATAAAATGGTGAAATGAAGTTTAACCCTTGTGTTATCTCAGAGGCCCGAGAACAAATGTGTTTGTGGTATGCCTTGTGTTGCCTCTGCGTCAAGGTGAACACAAGGGATACCACGAACACGTTTGTTCTCGGACTTGCCGGGACCTTGACCCTGAGGAAGCACAACGGTTAAAGATATAAATACGTTTCAAAAAGTATTATATCATTTAAAGACTGGGTTATATATTTAAAACTATTATTTTTTTAATCGGAACAAAGGATTAAATTGTGTAAGTTTTGAGTCAAAAGTAGTAAAACCAAAAGAGGTTGAAATTACGTCCCTTGGTTTTTCTTGATGGAAATAAAATACTCAAGATATTAAAGTACTCATTTTTTCCTTCATAATATTTCTTTGGCTTTAGCTATTTTTGGGAACATATTATTTGATCTGTTTTAATTAAATTGATCTGATTCAATGAAGAAAATATATTCTATGTGGTAACAGAATTTTACCACAGCTTTGTTGTATAGTTTGATCATTATATAAGTCGATTTTTGTTGTACTAGTGGTCTGAAGGTACTTGGGTTGCTAGTTTCAAACCGCAATGGTAAATAAATGAAATATTTCCTTTATTCTTGCACCAGAAATAGAATTCTCCATCACAATATTATTTTTATTTTAAACAAATATTACTGGCCTTTATTTACTGTACCTTTATTATACAATGGCTTTATAAATAAAAAATCATCTGACCTCTATTTAAAGGTCATTAATGCCTATAACACTAGACATTAAAATCAGAGTGTAGTTTGGATCTATAAACCCGACACTGGAAAAAACATTTTCTTCAACATTCCAGGATTTTAATTGCGCCTTTGTTTGTATATATTTGAAAGCAACGAATCGATGCGGCCTCATGTGCTGTCCTGTAAGTAATGCAGGGCGAGAAAAACGGGTCAATAAGTCGCATCAATAACCATCACAAAGTTGATGTGAATTATTCCACTAAGAGTCGAATTAGGAGTCGGTCTGAGGGAGAGAAAATGATGATATAATGCTGGTAAAATAATATAGTATTGGAAGAAGTTGGATCAGTCCATCTTGGCTAAAGATATGAAACCTTCAACCATGCATTTAAACAACTCGCACAAGTTGGAGTTTCAAGCTGTTTGCATGTCATCTTGAATAAACAAGAGCTTAGTCCACGCACAGCCTTTAATCCCCTTCAAACATGGCCGACAGATTCTTTTAAACTTTCCCCCAAATGCTCCATATTTTCCGGATAAGATGTTCGAAAAAAAAGGGGCCATTCTTGCCTTTTCCAGGGTCTCGCATTTGATTTTCAGAACCTCTTTCATCCAAGTGGCCACCTGGGGTTGGGGGGTGTGATGGGGGGGTAGATTCTCCTGTATCTCGGTAGCCAGGATGTCCCTGGGGTCCTTCTCAAGGACGTCACGTATCTTGAGCACATCTTCGAGCTGTGAGCCTTTTTTTTTTTTGACAAATGAACCTTTGGTTTCCATTCGTCATCACCCACCGGCACCGATCGATTGATCTGGGAATCGATTGAGGGGCGACAAAAAAAAAGAAAAAAAAGAAGCAAACGTTTGACCAAAATGAGAAGAATTGTGGATGTTCAAGTTCAGCTCAGAATCTTTTGAGGAGATTTTTTTCTTTTTCTTTTTTTTTTGGTTGTTGCCCAGAGCCGCCCCCTTTTTCCAAACCAGCCATCCCTTCTTCCCACCCCCTCTCTCCTCTATCTCTCTCTCTCCATCGGCATACATTTCAGGCTTTCTCCTGGCTCACACTTGTTCTGCTCGCACACACACACACACACGCACACACACGCATCAAGCTGCCGGTGCTGCAGTGGATCAGACGCAGAGCTCTAGCGCTGCTTTTTCCCTCTTCTTCTTTTTTTTTCTTCTCTTTTCTCTCTCCGGAAAAATCGTTTCATCCGCTCGACGTTAACGCGAGGAGATGTTTCCTGCTGTTCCTCCGCGATCGCATCATCCTCTCTGACCCGCTTTTTTTTTTTCTCTCTCATGGCGACGAGAAATACGCATCGTATTGTTGAGCAAAAGATGCGTAACCGGGACTCGATGGTGGTTTTTGTGTTTGTTTCTTTGAGAGGAGGGATGGATCCGCGGATTCTTTGAAAGTTGGACTGTGTGTCCGGGTGGGAAAAAAAAAAAGACTTGAACTGTGTTTGACTTTGGACGAGAAATAACATCGTGACGATGTATTGACTCCCCTTTCTGTGGACGCTTTTATTTTTCGGGTGTTTTTTTGGAACACGTGTTGCGTTCAAGTGACAGCGACAAAAAAAAAGCGATCTAAACCGTTGGAATCCACCTGCTCCGGTGTTTTGTTTCACCTTGGGGAGAACCATGCGGGGGGAGAGCAGGGGTCCAGCCCGCGGGTGTGCGCGGCTCCTCCGGGCGTCTCTCATCCTTCTCCTCCTTCTCCTCCTCCATCCGTCCGCAGGGAAGAAGAAGCTGTACATCGGAGCTTTGTTCCCGATGAGCGGAGGCTGGCCGGGTGGCCAGGCGTGCATGCCCTCGGCGCAGATGGCTCTGGACCTGGTGAACAACAGGACCGACATCCTGCCAGACTACGAGCTGGAGCTGATCCACTACGACAGCATGGTGAGTGAGAAAAAGTAAAAAAAAAGTATTGTTCCTATGAAGACCTGTTGGACTGTGCAGATGTTGTAGATCCTCCCCCCCCCCTTCTCATCATCTCCTTTTTTTAAGCTGTTGTGGAATTTTAACATCTTCTGAGAGAATACAGCTATTTTAGATGAAAGCGTCTTGAGAGATAAAATTAAACTTTACTTTTTTTTTTTTTTTCTGACCAACCCTCAAAGCGGACTTAAAAATAAACTGTATCCATCCACACACTTCAGTTTATCCATTACTATGGAAACGCATTTTTTTTTTCACCACAAGAAAAAAAAAAAGGGTTGGATTCAGGAACAAGACATTTAATATTACGTTAAAACAAAAGGTACCAGAAGAAGAAAAAATAGGAGAAAGACATTTATTTAAAAGTCACCAGAAATAAATATATCAATACAAAAAAATAGCAACAGATAAGTAAAACAAAAAAACGAATGCATTCTCGGGAAAAACATCCTTTTAAAAGAAAGAATACGTAAATATTGCACCGGAAAAATAAAACAAACTCGGTGGCATTAATGAGCAAAACCTTCTTTTAAAAGTCACCAGAAAGAATTGAATTAATACATAAAAATGGCAAAAGAAAAAGGAATAGAAATAGGTTGCAGCAGCTGTTAGACTGTAAGGAAAACGACCTCCTCATCAAATCAACATTGACATTTATATGAAATCATGCCAAATTTCTCGCAACAAGGCAAGAAAGCAACATGTTGTATGACGTGCGATGCATTCAGGGAACCCTGCTTCAACTTAATAGTTTTGGTTTTGCTTTCTTGCCCGTGATGCACAGATTTCAATGTGAGTTCGACAAAAATTGCCATTAAAAAAGACTTATCTGGTGCCATTTTTATCTATTAAATTCTGTGACTTTTTATACATAACTTCTATTTGGTGACTCTTAAAAGGAAATAGCAGAACTCCGGTCCTCTCATGGCGGGAGTGGACTTGCATTCACTCGCCTGAACCACCTTGTGAAGAGAGAGGCGACGTCTCTGGGGGGCGATTGCAAAAAAACCTTATCTCCCAGACACGAGCCAGAATAATCACCTCTCCTTGTCTTGACCTCAACTTCATGGTCGTAGGTGAGAGCCGAAACAAAAGTAGATCGGTATCGTATTCCTCAGGTGTCAGTCCGATCCCTGGAGAGATCCCTAACAAAGAAAAAAAGAAAGGGAAAAAAAAACACATTGACACGATCAGGGATTTATCATTCAAAATATCTGCTAATGAACAACATTTAACACATCACAACATCCCTAAATAAATGAGCTTCCATTTGCCGCTCATGAATCATGAATCATCAATTAAGACAACAGATTTATAAACGATAAATCCACCTTCGCTCCCTCGCGGCTCCACTTTAGACCACAATCGGAATTGGAAGTTCAACTCTCAGTGTTATCGTGGAGCAGGTTCTCAGGGTTTTTTTTTTTTATTTGGCCTCTAATAGCAGCAGTGAGAGTCATACAATTTGAGTCAAACAATCACCGGCATCCTACTTCTCCCTCTTTCTCTCGAGGGTTTGATATCAATCGTTTTTTGTTTTTTTTGGCCGGGAAAGTCGACGAGGGCCGGGGGAGCCCGGGCGGTTGACGGGAAGAGGAAAGAGATGAGGTTGATTCTGATTGGCGTTCATGACCCCGCATCGGAATGCTGTTTGACAAGATAGCATGTGTGTTTTTCTGTGTCAGAAAATAGGAGAGGAAATGGTAGAGAGTGAGGGAGAGAGAGAGAGAGAGAGAGAAAGTGAGTTGGCATGGCAACAATGTTACTCTTGAAGCAAACCTCGGCAACAAATAAGGTTTTTTCAAAATAAATACATTTGAAAATTCACATGCGTTGCAGATCTACCTGCGATCAAATGTGGGATAAACCGCCTTGAAGCTGCAGATATCGCTGCTATATATATATATACACATAAACATCTATGAAGGGATTTCATAGGGATTGAAAAAATCCCGGCGTTTCAGGAGTCGCGCCTACGACTGGAGATGATTCTGAATAAAGATGCTCACAGTCAGCGGCGCTGGTTAATTCCAGGAAAGAGAGGAAGGGAATTTATATTCCCGTCTCCGACCGGGTTGACTTTAATATTTACTAATTGCGAGTGTTTGTCACCTGGCTGGAATTGTAATGAGGATCTTAGCCTCTGAGAGGTGGAAAGCAATTATACTAGATTGGATTAATTAGCTCTCGTGTTTTCTCATCCTCTTATTATAACTCACTTCACATCCGAGGAGATCTCTCGGCGGCGCAACTTTTTTGTTTAACTGTTAGATTAACACGAGGCGTCGACCCCGGCTTTGTTTGCTCACGTCTCCAGCGGTGGTGTTCGGAAAGATCCGTACACTTGAATATCGCCATTTATTTTCTGCCACAGTCCCATTTTTATATTCTTCAGCAATGTATTCATTAAAAAAACAACAACTAAAGAACCAATAAATCTGCATTTAAAAGCATGGGATGATTTAAATGATCTTCAAAGTTAAAATAAAAGCGTAAAAGCATGTATTTATATATATATTTACATATATTGTGGTACTTTTTCTCAACAATCTATAGATCTTTTTTTTTTTATCATACTTTTATAAAATGTGTTTATAAAAAAAAATAATTTGAATTTTCTCTTTTGTTTTCAATTAACATGAAAATATGTAAATATTTGGATGTAAATTGAAAACAAAAGAGAAAATTCAAATTATTTTATTTTTATAAAGTTTGTCCATTTTTGTGTTGCAATAAAAACCTCTAGTCGCTAGATGGCAGCAGTCATCAAGGCCTGAGCAGCTAAACAAAACAATGAGATCCCGGCAGTGGCTGAGGATGAGAGGATACAGTCGACTCCAGCTAATTTTAAACCTGATGTTTGGACATATTTTTGTTTCAAAACAAATGAAAGCAGTTACGACTTCGTCAAGAGTCATGTGGTCTGTAAATTAAGCAACACCAGAGTCAAGTACTCGATAATACTACAAATATATACTTGTTCTTAAAGTATCACAATATATCGTGTTTCTGTCCCTGTATTGTGATACATATTGTATCAACAGATTCTTGCAGATACACAACCCTAGTCAATAACTGCTCAGCAGCTAAAGAAACAATAAAATGCTGTTATTTCATGGCGATAACTGAGGACGAGAGGATACAGTTGGAGACAGCAGCTTTTAAAGCGGATGTTTGGACATATTTTGGTTTCAAAACACACAAAATGAGTCACAACTTCTTACAATGTCATGTGGTCTGTTAGTTCTCTGAAAGTAATGCATATATATTAATTTATTTTAAGTAGTGAAATATATTGTAACGATATAGTACTGTATCGTGATACTTATCTTATCAATAGAGTCTTGCCAATACACAGCCCTATTTATTATTTATTTTAAATCTTTTAAAATCGATGTTTGGACATATTTTGGTTTCAAAACACACAAAAGCAGTCACAACTTCGTAAAAAGTCATGTGGTCTGTAAGTTATTGGAAAGTAATATTAATGTATTTAAGTATCGAAACATATTGTAACGTTATCGTACTGAATCGTGATACTTATCAACAGAGTCTTGCCAATACACAGCCCTATTTATTATGTCCCCTGTAGCTAAAGGAACTATGAAATCCTGCAAGATTATGGCG
Organism: Callionymus lyra; assembly: GCF_982586985.1. Classification (NCBI taxonomy): domain Eukaryota; kingdom Metazoa; phylum Chordata; class Actinopteri; order Syngnathiformes; family Callionymidae; genus Callionymus; species Callionymus lyra. The sequence continues at coordinate 11,571,299 of NC_141834.1, forward strand.
ATGACTGAGGACGAGAGGATACATTCAACTTTTATCTTTTAAAGCTATAGCAGACATATTTTGGTTTCAAAACAAATGAAAGCAGTTACGTCAAGAGTCATGTGGTCTTTAAATTCTGCAACATCAGAATCAATTTCTCGGACAATACTACAAATATATTGTTTTTCCTACAGTATCAAAACGTATCGTCTCGCCGCCCTATCGCCAGATTTTCGCCAACGCACCCGCCGCAGGTTATTCTTGATTCGAGTGTGATTCTGATTTTTGAGGATCTCGCATCAGTTTGTGACTACTAACGGGTCGGGAGTATCGCAGCGACGTCCTCTGCTTGTTCAACATCATCCAATATTCATGAAGCTCAACACTTAATCCCAGCCTGTCCTTTTAATGGATGCAGACACCCAGAGGTAGCAGGATGGCTCGCTTCCCTGGCTACGCCGGCGGTGGGCATCGTACTATTTCGAGCGCTTCGTGAGATCGACGCACCGGCGCCGACGCGCTCACGTGCACAGCACGCTCTTTTACACGTCCGGGCCGTTGCTATGGATATATCAAAGCGGCGACGGCAAAACTTTGATGAATTATTAACAGTGACGGAAGGGGAGATGACGGTGGAACGAGGTGCTTTTCCTCACTTTTGCTGTTTATTTTAATTGGCGGCCATGACACCTTCTCCAAAAAAAAAACCCGTGTTCGTCGCTAGAGGGAAAAAGTCCGACGCCGGGCGTAATTATGAAGACTTTACAAGATGTGGCTTTTAAGATTCCACGCATCGATCTCGGCTCTCATCTCATGCCCTTCTCGCGGGTTAGAAAAAATTCAATCCGGCGGGCAATTATGGTCTGTAATGACACGACAGTCATGGGATCCTCCTCGTTTTCCCCTCAGAGAAGTCTCCTCGCCCCCCTCGGTATCGATATTGGATGAGCGAATATCAGCGCCAAGGACGCCACCTGATTTATGGGCACATATGTGAGTTTGCGACACGCTTCTGCACTCTTGTGGAAGTGAACCCACACGTGCGCTAACCCGTGAACGTGTTCCGCATTCCAGACCGCCGATCCAGACGCAACCCCCCCCAACCACCACCACCACCACCACCAGTCGCCCGAATAGAGATAGAAATGAAAAGTGGAAATGTCGGCGACCCCAGAGGGTTGTAAAAAAGAAAGACCTCCAAGAATAGCTGTCGCGCTCCAGCCTTTATGGCGTCGCTGTCAGCCTATTCGCCGTCAGAGCCGTGATATTTGCAAGAGTAATCTTCCTTTATTTTAATGCTCGCGGAAAACGTGGAGATGGGGAAAAAAAATGCTTCAAAACACCATACTTTTATAGCCTGTTAACCTCTGAGCAGAAACATCAAGAAAGGATCCGAGCCGGGGAAAACACAGCTTCAAGGTTAAAAAAGATGGATGTATCGGGCTTTTGCTCTTTGTCTGTTTAACCGACTGAAGCCTTTATTGAAACATTTCTTCTTTTCACTTCGGCAGGTTCGGGATTTCAATAGTTCTCTTGTAGAATCAGTATTAATTGTGCTCGCTTTTGGTTTAAGAAAGACCGAGGTCTAAAGCTTAGCCGAGGAAAATTTTGAAACATCTTTCGCAGTTCCCTCCTTCGGCTCCGCGACGTATAGAAAGATCAGAAGACTCTGATAAATTCATGGTAATCCGGCTCGGTTTTCACTCGAGCGAGCTCGTCTTGATCAGAACCTTCGGCTTTGTTGCCATATACTGCCAGCACAGTTCTGTCCCTTCTGATGTTGCCACAGTGCATGAACTGTACATGTCGTTTCACTGTTGCGCGGGAGAAAGAACAAGGGATGCAATTTACAGCGAGGAATTATTGCGATGTATCCCATAACTCAGCCATGCAAGTGATCGAGAAGGACCAACTGTTAAAGCTTGAATGGAAGCTCCTTTATGTACACCACGACCAAAGTATATAAAGTATATGTTATATTGTTGCTTGCACTATTGTCCTACATTCATGTTCACGGCTCAATACCTTTTTTAAGCATTTGAAATACCGATAGGACAATGGTTCAATAGGACAGAATCGCTTACTTCTGCACTGACACTTAATATTTTGAGTGCACAAGCGCGTCCCAATGAGCAGTGTTCGAAAATGTAGTGCCATCTTAGTGACGTAGATGACGCTAAACGGAAGCTACGTCACTGACGATGCGTCTTCAGAGCAGATACCGGCGTAAATGTCTCGAGAAAACACTGTTACGACAAAACAACACAACAACAATAATAACACGATGAAAAACAACTAATGTGCTTATTTAAGTGTCTCTTAAATTGTTCTAGGACCTCCATTATACTCATCAGTATTTTTCTTTTTCCACAAAACTCTCAATTAATAAAGATATTTACATTAGAAAATACGCTTAAGCCCCGCCCACTTAAAAATGCACAGTTTTGGCTGAGAAGAAGTCTCGTCCAAGCAACCACGCCCACTCTGCTCTGATTGGTCACAAAAACATGAGTTGCATTCAAGGACTCACGTAAATTTCAAACTCCTTGAAACTCCTGTTTTGTACATTAAAACGAATAATAAAAATAAGGTTTCCTGCTTAATGTACACATTAAAAAAACACCTAAAGGCAAAAGTAACTCTCATACATAAATATTTATTTTGTTTCACGATTAGCATTTAAGTACTTAACTGATTTAGGGCTTCTAGGGGAGGACATTTCCACCAGAGTGACGTCAGACTGTTTAATTTAAACCGTTAAAACCGTTTAATTTAAATCTCGTTTCGTGAGATTTCAGATTGGAGAGAACTTTATTAAGTAATAACTTCAAAACGGAGCAACGTCACGATGAATGAACTACTGCGACGTTTTCATATGAGGTTTACTTTATTAACGTGTTTCTATTGGTGAAAAGCGCTGTGAAGTGTCAGCGATAGTGTTCCAAAGGATGGTTGCAATCAGCGTTAAAAAGTAGTAGAAGAAGAAGCTGTGGAGTCATTTCCCCCAAGTGCGTAGCAGCAGTGTTTAAGTTGAGACAGCACTACATGTAGAAAATTATCGCACTGGGCAAGTACACGCACTGTCTTACAGTGTACTGTAAACCAGTGCCCTTGGAGAAGTGCACAATTTGGGACACAGCCCAGGTGTCTTGCCTCAAACCATTAGCGCCAAGAATTGAAATTTCTTGACAAATCTATCAGCATCAGCAAAGTTCCTGTATCCTCTCATCCTTAGTCATCGCCAGGATCTTAATATTCGCATCTTAATTGTACAAATGTTTTTTTTATACGACCCACTATTGACATATAAACCATAAAATATGTATGATTAATATAAAATAGGACTTGAAAAGGGAAAAAAAAACCCTATTTTTTAATCAATACACTGCTATTGAATATCGATATGGAAAAAAAAGAAGTGATTTCTTGAAACCATTGACCCATTTTTCTTGTGGTCCAAGTGTTGTTGTTCAATGGGTCGTTCTCCTACTAATTAAGATTTTGAAAAGAAGTGTTAATAAATATTGAGACTTGTACAAATGAAGCATGTTTTCTTACTCACTTATATCTTAGGGGTTCAAATCTTTGATTCTGATTCTTGGGGTTTTTGATTCTAAAATGAATACAGAGCAGAGTTCATTGATGATGATGATGATGATGATGATGTTGATGATGATGATGATGATGATGATGATCGGTTACCGACAGGTATGTATACAATACTATTGCGATACTAGTTACTTTGAAGCGGTGGTGGTACTTAGACGTTGCTAAAAAATAGAACGGAAAATATGTCCAAAAAACATAAAAAACAAGTGGAAAATTGGAAATTATTAAAATTCCTGTGAAAGTGTTACCATAGTAATGACTTTAGTCTTTGTTCTGTCAGAATTGTTTTGAGGCTAATTGTGCATGAGGCGCGTGCCGCGTGAGGGGATTTGGCAGGCGGCAGCCCAAGCGAAGCGAGACCGAACTTCTTTAATAACTTTATCTCTAAACGAATGCTTAATAACTGTATTTTAGACGGAGCGTTTAACGGTGAAAAATGAGTGCGTTGGTGCGCAAAGATGGGGAAAATCGACCCAGAAAAGTAGAAGATTTAAATCAAAATTCTTACATGAATACTTGTATCTAGTATCCCTTGTTTACATTTTATGTTTAGCCTCTTTTTTTAAGTCCAAGGATTTTATTGTCATTCCAAAGATTTACTCAATTATTTTGTTAAGACAGATACACAACACGAGACCTCCTTGGCAGCGGCAATAACTCCAACGAATCGGAACGTATGCGTTTCAAATGCGGAGCTTCTCGTGTTGATCGACTGTATACATTATTAATGGGTCAATCTTGTGTTCAATTGATCGCGTGAATAAGGAATCAGGGACGATATCGAGTTGTTTTACTTTCCTGTCACCTGTCGTTACTTCCTAAATAAATCAAATTGCAATTTATTTACTCGTATGAACTTTGAATCCACCTCTATCTATAAAAAAAAAAGGGAAAACCAGGAATCGTCGTGATGGAACCGCATTAACCTCGAGCTGGGAAAGGGGAAAAAAAAAACTCCTGATAGCTCCGCAAGGTCACGCTCTTTACTTAATAATTACACTTTTAATTATTGAAAATAAGCTCTTAAAAGCTGAGGTGCACGGGTGGTAACAATGGCTTGATTTCACGGATAATTAGCGCGGCGTCGAATGAATTATTGCTCTTGCGGCTGCGGTGGAAAAAGCTAACAAGCTTCTTCTCAGCGGGCGGCCACGACACAAAGTCACGGGGAAACACAAACGCCCCTCAGGAAAAAGGCGGGCGCTCGAAAAGAAAAAAAAGTAAAGCTCCGAGTCAATCAGCATTTAAATATTAATTTCTCCTTGATTCCGTATCCTGGAGATCGGTCGGAAATAGACCGGGTTCGTGCGCACATTAAACGGCTTCGGTGACGGCAGGAAGCGATCTGTGAAGTCAGCTGATGTGCTAATTGATTGGAAAAAAGAAAAAAAAAAAAAGGGGCTGCAGCTTATCTGCCCTGCATTGCACAAGGTTGCTGATGCATACATAGCATCAATTTTGCGAGGCTGCTTCGCCTGTCAGGGCCAAAGCTGTTTACACAGTTGCAGTGATTATCCGAGACCTTAAGACGAAACTGCCTTTTGCAAAACCGACGCTGAATTACCGAAGGCGTTCCATAGGTGATCAGAGTTTTGTAATATCGTTTTGTCAGCATTAAAAAGAAGGCATCAAGGACATTTACTGGCAATTAAAGTAGGTTTAAGGGCAGCTTGATCATATTCTTGTAAGCTTTCATCAGGTTTTTGCCTCATTTTGTTTGACATAAATCTGTTGAAAAAGTCACCAGAAGTCGATGAGAGGTCGGTCCTTTTTTTTTTCTGTTCTTCCTTGTGTGGGTGTCCTCCTCCCACACTCGATTTGTGAATTCCAAATTGGAGTAGACGTGTTGCACTAATTCGCCGAGCAACCTCTAAGAGCACAAGTGTCAAACTGAATTCCCTGGGGGGGACCAAATCCATTCGTGGCCCCTCAGCAGCTTGGATTGCACGTTGTTTTCGTCATTTAGTGTTTGTTCACAATAAGAGCTTTTTTGGAGATGGATCCAGAAATACAGAAAAAAGGAATAATGTCGCGGATTGATGGACACTGGATAACAAATGAAAATCAACATTTTTTTTATTGATTTTGTTGTCGGTGGTGTAGTATTTGTTTAAACTAAATTAAGTTCTTAATTTAACTTGGATGTGGTTGGTTATCTGTCTGAGTTTGACACCTCAGCTGTAAAATGAATATGTGGTGAACAATTAATAGATAATTGGAAGAATGAAATGAAAAAATAATCATTAAAAAAGTGTAGTTAATTTTTCTTTGAATTTACAGAATCCATGTAGGAAGGAATTTAGGACTTTTGCTGTAAAATATTAATTAGAATTAATTTAATTATTTTTCATTTAAATGTAGCAGAAAACATACCAAGCATTACTTGCTTAAAAAAAAAAATCAAATATTCTTTCAGTTAATAAATCCTATTTTAACTAGAAAAACTGTGTGTTGTTAAATATGTGTTCAACATCCAAACATAAACAACATTTTTGAAGAGATCTGTCTGTGAAATGTTCCCTGAGACAACGCCGCTGCACAAGAATAAACAAGAATAACCTAACTTGACAGACTTTGCTGCAATCGTCTATTTTTAATCCCAGCGAGCCTTGGATTATTTTAAAACGCTTTATCTTCGAAATACCTCTGAGACAATGATAAGACTTGTGTTTTTTTGATGGAGGAAAAAAAAATGGTTTCATTCATATTAGCAATCGGAAAATTGGAGCAGCGGGAATGGTGCTGAGGAGGCTTGTAATGAGGAGGAAGCTGAGCCAGAGAGCGACGCCGAGCCAATCTATTATTGTTGCTAACTTTTGACTGCGGTCGTAAATCCCGGGTCAGGAGTTAAGAGGGCAGGAACCCAGATATAACGGAATCAATTTATTTAAAAGGCCGGTCGGCCTCGGCTGCGGTAAAGGTTCCGAGGAGTTCCGTCGTCTACCAGAGACTCAGGATAGATTAGAACTTTGGTCCGAATTGAAATGCCTTGACCTTGAAAAATGAATGAAAATGAAATGTAGAAAAGTTGCTATTCAGTCAGCATACATAATGGGAGTGTGTATTGGCAAATATATGGCGATGTGTACCACGATACGATATATATATATATATATAAGGATATATTTGTAGTATCGTCGAGTACTTGACTCTGGTGTTGCCGGATTTACAGACCACATGACTCTTGACGAAGTCGTAACTGCTGTCAAATGTTTTAAACCAAAATATGTCCAAAAATCAGCTTTAAAAGCTGCTGGAGTCAACTGTATCCTCTCGTCCTCAGTCACTGTCGAGATCTCATTGTTTCTTTAGCCGCTCAGGCAGTGATGACTGCTGCCATCTAGCGGCTGGAGGTTCTATTGCAACACAAAAATGGAAAAACTTTACAAAATAAAATAATTAGATTTTTTAAATTTTATTTTCAATTTACATGCAAATATTTTAAAATTTAAATATTTGCATGTAAATTGAAAACAAAAGAGAAAGTTCAAATTATTTTATTTTATAAACACATTTTATAAACGTATAATAAAAATAAATTATGATTTAAAAGCAAAAAAAGTAAAAGTATCGCAATATAATGACGTATCAATATTTTTCTTACACCCCTGCTTTTAGGCTTTTACTTTAACATTTAAGATAATTAAATTCATCCCATGCTTTTGAATGCACCAAATATTTAATTGTTGTTGTTGTTGTTGTTGTTTTTTAATGAATACATTGCTGAAGAATATTAAGATGGGACTGTGTTTTCAAACAAAGATATGTCCAAACATCAGCTGTAAAAGCTGCTGGTGTGGACTGTATCCTCTCGTCCTCAGTCATCGACGGGATATCTTGCCATTTCATCTTGACTTTAGTTGTGGAGAACGTAATAACTGATGCCATCGAGTGGCCGGGAGTTATATTGCAACACGAAAGTGAAAAAAAGGCGTTAATATTTGTATGAATACAAATATTAAATAATTTAATTTTCTACACACTTTATTGAAATAAAAACAATAAAATAAACTAAAATATATAACAGGACTTGAGTACACCTTGTATGCTCTCTCGGCAGCTTCCAGGATGTTCTATTTGTATGAAATACATATATATGCTTTTGAATTTCAATAGAGTATTATGAAAAGAATGTGCCATACAGTATGCAGGGCTTTTTTTTCTTAACCCTTATACTGACAAAAACTGACAGTCACACAATTTAGAGTCACGAAAAGTGGTTCGTTTTTCATCATTATTATTTAAATGTATTCAATTCACACTTTCTTGGTTCAAAAGCTTTCTTGGTAACCGCGTGAAACCGAGGCGAAAAAAGGTCTCTAAGCTTAAGAATATCTTCCAGGTACTTCAGTCATGGTGGGAAAAAAAAAGCATAAAACCACCATCTCAGAACCCAATGGTCACGTTCTGACCCATCGCTGCTCTTTGTACGTCGCCCATTATTTTTATTCCAGCCGCAGTGGATGATTAAAGCGTCTGGCGGCGGAGACCAGATCGAATCACCAAACACCTCGCTCCAGCATCTTGACATGACACCTCTTGCTACTCCCTTGAATCTCAACTTAACCGGAGAGACGTCAATCACGCCGTTAAACCAGATATTCCTCCGTCTTCACCAGTGATTACCACTTCACCCAAATCACAGGGCAGGACGCCCCGAGACAACACTGCTATCGAGACAAACACCACAATTAGGGGAGCGGCCGTTGCTTCCACAAGACGTCTGAGGGTTTCTTTTTTTTTTACATTTTCACGTTAGGACTCGTTGTCGGGTCACTTTCTCGTGAGATTGTTTGTGGCTAATCTGTGTGACAGAACCGTGATGAAGCGTGGCGGCGTCTCCGGGCCCCGGTCAGACGTATGCCAAATGACTTCACCGTCGGCTTGTAATGGTTTGTGATAGCCCGGCGGTCGCGGTTTGTCCGCATCGCTTCTGTTTTTTCGCCATCTAATGCGGATCCGTGGCCAAAACCTGCTGACGCTGAGTGGATCGGTTCCTCTCCCTCACTTCCACTTGTTGTTTTCTTCGGTCCTTGTTAGCCGATCCCTCAGCGGGGAAAATACAATCATTCAACCTTGTTCCCTATCTTCCGGATTTTTCATTTTCTTTCTCTTATATCTTTTCCTCATTCTTCTCTGAACTATTGGGATTCTTCCCGTCATTTTCTTTTTGTTATTTTTGTTATCTATCGCTTTTCTGTTTCCACTTCGCCATCACCTTTATCTCCCAGGGAACCCAAAGTTGTTTGACTCAACTTCAATTTCATCCGTTTCCATCGCTGTATCATTCCCGCCTCATTTCTCCAGTTCAGCCTCCAAACTTTTTTCACTTTCTCCGGGGCCTCAATTCGTTTGTCTTCCTTATCAGCGAGCCTCCCATTCATCTGTTTTACCCGAGGTACCATTAAGCACTTTCTCATTTTCTCTTTTTTTTTTCCAGTGCGACCCTGGAGAGGCCACCAAGTTGCTTTATGACCTTCTCTACACCGAACCCATCAAGATCGTCCTGATGCCGGGCTGCAGTGGCGTCTCCACGCTGGTGGCGGAGGCAGCGCGGATGTGGAATCTCATAGTGGTAGGTGACCTTTGACTTCATTTTTATCGCGACTTTTATGCGTAAACCACACTACGGTGATCCCTCATCATATCGTGGTTCACTTGTTACATCACAGATTCATTTTATCCCGTGAAATCACTCTATTCGCTGATGACCCGTGACTTTGCTCAATGAGCCGCGTAACTCTACATTTACTAATCCTATCATGTGTTTTTGTGTGTATTTTGTAAGTTCTGCGCCTTCAAATTGTAGTTGTTCTGAATTCAAGTACCGTATTTTCCACTATTAGGCGCATCGGATTATAAGGCACCTTCAATAAATGGCCTAGAATTTAGAACTGTTATCATAAATAGGGCGCACCGGATTATAAGGCGTTTAGAATGAAAGATACAGTCAAGTGTTTGACTGGGGTTGCGTGATGTATCCACTAGATAAAGCTGTGGTAAAAGGAATGTCAACAAAACAGTCAGATCAAGTCAAACTTTATTTAGCTTTCTGACAACTCCGTTCACTCCCATGGTAACGATGTTCAAAGGATGTTTAAAAGGCTTCAAGCAGCAGTGCGTGAGACTGATGTTGTGAGCAGACAAATGTTGAGTGAGCAGCAGTGAAGTTGAGCGCGTGTATGACAGCTAGAGTGCGCGTGTATGACATGTTGAACGCACAGGTATGACTGGTTGTGTGCGCAGCGGTGATTTTGCGCAAAAGAAAAGGTTTTGACTGTACACCAACCAAGACACACTCGCTCAAACGGTGGCAGTAATCTTACTCCATAGTCGTCCGCCCATGATGTGACGGGTGTCGTTAATCCAACCCTGTGATGACGCAATGACGTTAGTGAAGAAGCTTCATGAAACAATGTCCTTATTTTCCAAGCTCAACAGGTGGCAATCTTGGCTTGAAGGAGGTTTCATAAAAAGTTGCTCAAAGGGTGCCATCTAGTGGGCTGTATTTTGAGAACAATTATTTGTGAAGCTTTGTCATTACTACCTTACTTACAACCATCCTTGTATGAAATGGAACCACTTGTGTTTTAGAAGCTGTTTAAAGCCCTATTCGCAAACAAGTATTACCTGGGGACCTCGGTGTTTTGTGAATTACCCCCCCTCCTCTGTGTTATTTTAAGTGCATTCACACGGAATAAGCGACGTCTGCAAAATAGTCCTTTTTACTGACATTACCTAGAGATACAGATGTAAAAAGGAGCGCTATTACTGAAAGAGAAAGTCAGTTTTACCAAGCGTTCATCGTTTAGAAAAGATAAAGTGGACAACCGTTTGTTTTCTTTCGTTTCTCAAATTGTGCAGACGCTCAACAGTGAGAGCGCTGCCCTGCACATAAATTTTCCCCAACATTATTCTTACAGAAGAGCCACAGTCTGTTACAGTAGTGTAACCGAGTGTATTCGTGTGGGAAACAACGAGGCTGGAACTTAGTTTGTAGCTGTGCAGCGCGCACGCCTTCTTTACTTTCCTCATGTGGAACACCCCCCCCTTAACAACAACAAACTCTTTTTCAACCTCTTCAAAATAAAACAGTGGAAGTAAATATTAACAAAATGGCGAGTGCCTAGAAGTCCGTTACAGTGACATGATATATTCGGGATTAAAAGTCAGACATTCGGGATTAAAAGTCAGACATTCTCCGTAATTATTACAAATTACCAGAGGTCCCCAGGTAATACTTATCCCGTGCTAATCGGACATAAGAAAGCGTTACAGGTAATGTCAGTACAAGAGTATGTTAGTATTTCTTACTGGTTAATCTTTGTCACTTCAATGTAGATGTTGTGACGGCTTTTTATCCTTGTTGGTATCCGTACCTTATCCTTAATAGAAAAAAGCAAATTGATTAGAATAATTACAGTCGCCTGCGATGTATAACAAACAAGTGTAAGTAGCGGAAATATATTTACATTGGTATTAATCTGTCATTTCAGGTCACAAGACACAATGTTTTTAGTAGGATAGATTTGAAAATGATACACACTTAGCATTTGTATTTGAGAATAAAAACAATCAGCATCGTGTCATTTGTGAATGTAAACTTAATATAGAATTTAAAGTGATTGTTATACGCGGGGAAACGTCATGTTAACTTGAGTTTACCCGCAAATATTGGCTTCCCCGGATTCAGGATACAGATTCTAATGGAGGATAAAAAATTTAGCGCTGTTCCCTTTTGGTTTAGAACTCACCATTACTGCACAATTATTCAAATTTAATTCTTTTTGGTCTGTGCTCATTTTTTTCCCAGAACCGTAAACTGACGTCACACCGTAAACGTTTCCCGACACCGTGAGTTCTGGTGGGACTAAAAACCTCCGTCCCTAGATAAAAAACTAATCCAATCGGAATAGTGCTCATGAAATAAATTGCTTTAGGGAATCGCTACAAATCATTACACCTTGCGGGAAAAAAAACTTTGGTTTGACACCGAAATGATGCCAGTCAAGATCGTTAAGTTGGGAGAAAAAAAAAACACTTTCATTGCCTTCCAGTAAATTAAATTCAGGCAGTTTGGCTGAAGTCAAGGATATTCCCAGAAGAGCTGGAATCGAGGTGGGTTGTAATGCGGCACACATAAAAAGTGAGTGGTGGTGGTGGTGGTGGTGGTGGGTGGGGGGGGGGGGGTTGTTTAAATACGGCGCTCCAAATGGAAATTGAGTCCAAGCATGCCGTTGACCCGTCAGCTGATGTGGACTGGATTTTAATCAGCTAATGTAGGTGGCGCTCTGCGCCGAGCTTGTCTTCCCTGACCCGGCCCGACATAAAGCTCCATTAGATTGACTCAAATTGCACGTGAGTTCGGAGGGAAGCCGGGATCTCGTTCAGGAAGGGATCAGGTTTTAATCAACTTTACCGAAGATGGTTTCCAATCCGGTAAAACGTTTTTTGGCAGCGTTCTCCCCTTTTTTGAACAAAAAAAATACTCATTGTTTACTATTGAATTATCCACACTGGGGCCTGAAATTGCAGAGCAAATACTTGGTTTGAAGCCTGTTGATATTGATGTTCCCCCTCGCAAGATCCTTTTCTTAGCACTCGTTTGTTTGGAAGGAGATCATTGCAAATTCTGAAATCGTATCAAGGGACTTGGAAACTGTGAAAACCGTTGAGGAATTACACGTTTTATAAAATATAATCTATCTTGTGGCGGCATCGCTGTTCAGAAGATTTTCTTCTGCACACGATACTACTTGTTTAAGCTTTATAATACTGCATTTCAATTTCACCACGATATTAAACTAATTCTTGGATAAGTAACCTTTAAAATTAAACTTAAGTTTAATTAAATTAAGTTACATTACTAGTTACTTCTTTGAAAAAATATGTCCAAACATCAGCTTTAAAAGCCATGAGTCGACTGTATCCTCTCATCCTCAGTCATCACTGGGATCTCGCAGGATTTCATTGTTCCTTTAGCGACGGAGGACGTAATGACTAGGCATATGTACTCTCAAGAATCTGGCTATACTATGTGTATCGCGATACAGGGGCAAAAATACGATATATTACGATAATTAAGGAACAAGGATATATTTATAGTATTGTCGAGTACCTGTCTCTAGCATTCTCTCTCTCTCTTGACAAAGTCGTAACTGCTTTCATTTGTTTTGAAACCAAAATATGTCCAAACATCAGCTTTAAAAACTACTGTATCCTCTCATCCTCAGTCGTTACCGGTATCAGTCAGGATTTCATTGTTCCTTTTGATAACAACTAGTGCTTTCCAGCATATTGTTTACTATTATTACTATTAATACTAATAAACTACTTTTTAATATTTATATATAAACCATAAAAGAACTACCATCATCGATAAAGTATTCAGAAAAATATAAGTGTATCGACATTTTTTTCTCAAAGTAACTAATTACTAGAGAAAGTAACTTTTTTTTAATATTTCACGTTTAGTTTTAAAATATCGACGCACCAAAGTGATCCCATTGTCACTGAAGGCACCATTGAAATGAAAGAGCCACAAAAAATGTAAAAGACGTTGTGATTCATCTAGTCCGTACCAAATCCACACATCATTGGTATTTAAAAAAACTGTAATAACATAACTTATATCTGTTCATCATTGTGTAGGAATAAAAATAGCCTCTTATAAAAAACAAAAAATCAGCCGACATTGGCTGTCGAACCTTCAACCAATCGAGCTGAATGATGGTACAGGAAGTAACAAGGATTTTGGAATCCCGGTAATAATTAAAAATGTGAACAAAAGAGTGATCAAAAGTGCAATGCAGAAATGATAGTCAGCTGTGACTGGTTGACTGGGCGGCAAAGCATTATGGGAGCTGTTCAGGTCATTAGAGAGGGTTGTTAAGAGGGATGGCACCTCATATGCGATGATAAGTGAAACATTATATGATCATTTCTATGCAGGTTTTGTTTATAAAATATTTTTATAATCTTAATCTTTTAAAAATGTACTCAATTCTTTTCAATTTCAAGGTGGAAATGAGATGAAACATAGTCTTCACTCTCTTCAATGGCCTTTGTATCTAATGTGAAGCACTACAGATCGGGATAATACCGACATGATGCGTCCTTGACGTCGAAGCCGCTCCATCGATTCCCACGATGCACCTTTAATCACTTAGGCGAGGCATTTTTCACAAAGCTTTATTGACACCTGCTTGCCAACAAAAATACAGCCTCGCCGTCTGCCTCACGACGTGTCTGTCACGGATGGGATTTGGGAAATAAAAAAAACAAAAACATCTTTTGATTTAATTTTTCCTAAAAAAAAATCCGTTGTCACTGTTCTTTTTTGTCTCACGATCATCTTGAGATTAGTCATGAAGAACAAGCAGTTCTTTTTCTCCGTCATTAAAAACTCTCTTCCTGTTTCTGACTTTTGCCTTTTTGGTTTTATTTTTTTCTCCGTCGTCGCCTAGAGCCGGCCATCGCTCTCTCTTCTTTGCCAACTCTTATCTTCTCTCGCAAACACAAAGGGTTGTGTTTCCTCTTTACTATGCTGGCACAACCTCATATCCGCTACAGTCGTTCATCCCTGCATGCCCCGCAGGAGACTCCTCTTCACAGAACTGGGGCGACGAGGCAAGTTCCAGTTTCTGGACTCTCTAATCGCAACAGGGATCTTGATCAGCTTCTACTTCCTCACTGATAATTCAAAACCTTTTTTTTTCCTCCCCTCTTTCTTAAAAAAGCCCTGTAAGCCGGCATTGATCTGCAACAACGAGGCCTCGGTTGAAACATAGGGATGGTGAATACATAGATATGCTCTGAGCTCTGCAGAAACTTACTTATACTTATATTTACTATACTTATACTTATATATTTACTTACTATACTTATATATTCGATTTTATTTTACGATACTGTATCTATGATGGTACTTATTTTATTGTTCATATATAAATATTGCATAAAATACACTGGAAAGCAGCATTCATTAGCTAGAGGAAGAATGACATCCTGCCTGATACCTGGTGATGACTGAGGACGAGAGGATACAGCAGTTTTTAAAGCTGATTTTTAGACATATTGTGTTTTCAAAACAAATGAAAACAGTTACGCCTTAACAAGGGTCATGTGGTCTGTAAATTCTGCAACACCAGAGTCAAGTACTAGATAATACTACACTATCCTTGTTCCTACAGTATCACTATATATCCCTCACTGATAATTCAAAACCATTTTTTTCTCCCTCCTCTTTCTAAAAAAGCCCTGTAAGCCGGCATTGATCTGCAACAACGAGGCCTGGGTTGAAACAGAGGGATTGTGAATACAGATATGCTCTGAGCTCTACAGAAACTTACTTATACTTATATGTACTATACTTATACTTATATATTTACTTACTATACTTATATATTATATTTTATTTTACGATACTGTATCTATGATGGTACTTATTTTATTGTTCATTTATAAATATTGCATAAAATACACTGGAAAG
Source organism: Callionymus lyra (assembly GCF_982586985.1). Taxonomy (NCBI): domain Eukaryota; kingdom Metazoa; phylum Chordata; class Actinopteri; order Syngnathiformes; family Callionymidae; genus Callionymus; species Callionymus lyra. The sequence goes on from NC_141834.1 coordinate 11,586,378, forward strand.
CAGCATTCATTAGCTAGAGGAAGAATGACATGATACCGGTGATGACTGAGGACGAGAGGATACAGCAGTTTTTAAAGCTGATTTTTAGACATATTGTGTTTTAAAAACAAATCAAAACAGTTACGCCTTAACAAGGGTCATGTGGTCTGTAAATTCTGCAACACCAGAGTCAAGTACTAGATAATACTACACTATCCTTGTTCCTACAGTATCACTATATATCCCTCACTGATAATTCAAAACCATTTTTTTCTCCCTCCTCTTTCTAAAAAAGCCCTGTAAGCCGGCATTGATCTGCAACAACGAGGCCTCGGTTGAAACAGAGGGATTGTGAATACATAGATATGCTCTGAGCTCTGCAGAAACTTACTTATACTTATATGTACTATACTTATACTTATATATTTACTTACTATACTTATATATTATATTTTATTTTACGATACTGTATCTATGATGGTACTTCTTTTATTGTTCATATATAAATATAGCATAAAATACACTGGAAAGCAGCATTCATTAGCTAGAGGAAGAACGACATGATACCGGTGATGACTGAGGACGAGAGGATACAGCAGTTTTTAAAGCTGATTTTTAGACATATTGTGTTTTCAAAACAAATCAAAACAGTTACGCCTTAACAAGGGTCATGTGGTCTGTAAATTCTGCAACACCAGAGTCAAGTACTAGATAATACTACACTATCCTTGTTAGTACAGTATCACTATATATCCCTCAGTGATAATTCAAAACCATTTTTTTCTCCCTCCTCTTTCTAAAAAAGCCCTGTAAGCCATTGATCTGCAACAACGAGGCCTGGGTTGAAACAGAGGGATGGTGAATACATAGATATGCTCTGAGCTCTGCAGAAACTTCACGTGGAGCTTCATCTGTTGCAGTCTGTCTGCTTGCTGCTGCATTTTGGCCTGTTTCTGTCGCGGCAGCTTCGCTCATCCTCTCATAACCCGTCATTACGTCTCGTAGATGATACACACGGGTTCCTTGTAAATATTTCACGTTAAACAAACGACTGAATCTCGTAAAAAAAAATCGCTTGAGTCGTTGACATGAATTTTTATGTCTCGATATAAAGCGTTTAAAGTGGCGTAATTATAAGGTCCTCAGAAACGGTAATAGACCAGCAAGTCATGATGTGACTCACTGGTTGTTGTTTAAAACCCTCTTTGCATCACCGTGTTCCTCCATTTGCGCCAATTATCTTCTCTTCTGTTTTTTTTTCTTTTACAGTATTCTTTCTTGCTTTTCGCTGATGATCGGTTAATGAAGCTTCACACAACGTTTTGTCCTCAATTTTACAGCCCATTAGACGGCAGAGTGGGACGAATAACCTTTGGTTTTGAGCAACTATTTTATTAAAACCTCCCAAGAGCGCCACCTACTGACCACTGTTTCATGAAGCTTCATCAGCCCATCACTATTATTTATCTTCTTCTAAGAATTCTATTTAGACCAAAGTTTTGCCAGTTTTTCTTTTAAGGCTAATCTGAAATAAAAGTTGTGTTTTTATGGAATGTACACAATTGTTAAAATGCTTTCCAATTTTTATTAAAGTAGCCTCTTTAAAATTATGGGTATGTCAATCAAACTATACTACCATTTTCAAAGAACCAAAATAAAAAGTTTAAAGTTTTGCAGAGAATATTCTGAGCAGAGGTTGGACTTTTAAATTAAAAATGTAGTTCACTCACAACATTTTGAAGAAGAACGACCACACTTTTATGGGGAATGTTTATTTTTTAAAGATATATATTTCATGTCAATTCCTCAATCTGACTTTTATTCAACCTTTAATATCACTCAACAGCTTTACTGACTTCCTAACATGTTTCAAATGTTGAAGTCTGCCTCTCCAACACGTAAGTATCTCATCACAACCATGTTTTGAACTTTATAAAGTTCTCCCCCGTCTGAAATCTGGGCGAACGAGAGGTTACGACGAGGTTAGTGACTTCACTCCTCCTCCAGACAGCTGTAATCGCGCCCTGCTTTGATACTACAACGAGTCCCTAGGAGGTGGAGACTTCCTGGATTGATGACGCATGGTGACAAACCTTGACAAACCTTGATCACTGCAGAGTGGGCGTGGTCATATATAACGTTACCGACAGTTTGGAAAACATACTTCTTTTTTTTCGCCCATAACTGAAGGATTTCGGCCCCTTGTTCGATTGAGTTTAACAGTTTAATAGAAAAGTCGACTATCATGTTCAGAATTAAACATCTCAATAATTATCCAAAAACAATTGATTCTCTCTTTTTTATCCCTTTTTTATTGAAATTATACTTTCTAAAATTGACGTTGCTAAATGTTTCCCGGCTCCGGCTGCTAAATTGTGTCGTTATGAAAGAACTCCTGCAACGCTTTTTGAATTAATTCCTCAAAAAGTCCAGAAGACGACTCGTGCAACGCAGGTGGATTAACAGACTTGAATGACAGGCTTGAAAGGTGCTTTTGGGAAACGGAGCAGGTGCGTCTTTGACAGATAAGAGTAGAACATGTACCACTGAGACTCCATACTGAGATACTTTCAGAACATTGGTTTAAATACTGCAATAATATTTGTCTTTGAGTTCCTAATGAAAAAAGGATTTGTGTTGTGCAACACAAACATGTTGGATTAAAGATACACAGAAATGTGTATCGATACTTGTGTTTTTTACTATGATGGTGGTTATTTTATGGTTCATATATAAATATCGCATTAAAAACACTGGAACGCAGTATCCGTTAGCTAGAGGAAGAATAAAATCCTGACTGATACCGGTGATGACTGAGGACGAGAGGATACAGCAGTTTTTAAAGCTGATTTTTAGACATATTGTGCTTTCAAAACAAATTAAAACAGTTACGTCTTAACAAGAGTCATGTGGTCTGTAAATTCTGCAACACCAGAGTCAAGTACTCGATAATACTACACTATCGTTGTTCCTACAGTATCGCTATATATCGTATTTTTGCCCCTGTATTGTGATACACATCGTATCGCCAGATTCTTGAGAATACACATTCCTAGTCATAACGTCCTGCGCAGCAAAAGGAACAATGAAATCCTGCGAGATCCCAGTGATGACTGAGGACGAGAGGATACAGTCAACTCTTGGCTTTTAAAGCTGATGTTTGGACATATTTTGATTTCAAAACAAATAAAACCATTATGACTTTGTCGAGAGTCATGTGGTCTATAAATTCTGCAACACCAGAGACAAGTACTCGACAATACTACAAACATATTCTAGTTACTACAGTATCGCAATATATCGTATTGTTGCCCCTGTATCGTGATGCACATCTTATAGCCTGATCCTTGAGAATACACATTCCTAGTCATTACGTCCTCCACCGCTAAAGGAACAATGAAATCCTGCGAGATCCCAGTGATGACTGAGGATGAGAGGATACAGTCAACTCTTGGCTTTTAAAGCTAATGGTTGGACATATTTTGGTTTCAAAACAAATAAAAGCAGTTAAAATTGTGTCGGGAGTCATGTGGTCTGTAAATTCTGCAACACCAGCGTCATGTACTCGACAATACTACAAATATATCCTTGTTACTGCGGCATCTTGACAATACACACCTCTAAAAAATGTACATCAGGCCTTTTTGTTTGAGGAAAGCGCGCCTTCAAACCTGGCCACCATCGGCATCTGTCTTCAGCTTCTCCTCATTAGCCGTGTGCCTGTTAGCGCTCGGTGGCTATAGTAGGATTTGTTTCAGCGACGAGCCTGAGACCTGTCACTTCTTATACATCCTGCCTGCCTCTTTATTGATGCCTGCGTCTCCCCCGCGCTCACCCCGGCATGCGTTAGTGAAGCAAAGTCCACATTCTACATGACATTTGACATCCATCATCAAGCGCCTCCTCACGCTCAGCTTGCGAAAACGTCCGCAGTTTTTTCGTCTCGGCCTATATATATATATATAAGTATAGGAGATGAGGCTGAGACGAGAGCTCCAGGAGAAGGCGGTAAAGGTCTGGATAATGGTTTCCTAAACGCCAGGTTTCTCATTTCAAAAAGGGGAATGCTTGTGTAGAAATTGCATCTTAAGTTATCGCGCTTGGACCAGCTTTCGCTAACATCAGTATTCTGCCCGCATCGCGGTCGTTTCTCTCCTGGAAAACTGCCTGGAAATTCCAATTATATTGTGAGAAATTAAAACAAATGACGGCGGGAGGATGTTAGCAACGCTGTTATTGAGACCGTTTTTTTTTCTTTGTGTGTGTGGGTTATTCAAGGATGATGCTTTAAAGTGATAGCACTCGCTTCGCTGACACCCGTCAAGAGTCGGTGGGAATAAGAAAAAAAAAGGGGGCCGTGGCGGACAGAAGAGAGACAGTGGGCACCGTTCGTGGTCTCTTGGGTTTCTTCCTAAGCTGGCGTTTGCTGTTTGAACCAGTCGCCATCAAAGAAGCACCATGTACAGAGGAGAAAGCAAAAAGAGTCCTAATTTGAATACATTTCCATTGAAGTCTATTTACAACTGATGGGACCTTTAGAAGTATTTATTTTACCAAGTATCATGTTCTGCTTCTGTCCATCAAAACCTTTGCATCTTCTAGGTTTTTAAATATTTTACTCAACACTTTCTGTCAACCCACAGCTTTCGTACGGCTCCAGCTCCCCGGCCCTTTCCAACCGCCAGCGATTCCCCACGTTCTTCCGGACGCATCCGTCGGCGACCCTCCACAATCCCACCCGCGTGCGGCTCTTCCAGAAGTGGAAGTGGACCCGCATCGCCACCATCCAGCAGACCACGGAAGTCTTCACCTCGGTCAGTACAAATCAGCGTTTTTCTCTTTTAATTAGCGCCAACTTAACCGGTTTATCTATTTATTGTCAGGTAAAGCCAGTGGCTAGATTGATCATGATGGCTTTGTTTTCCCGCTTTATCGATGGCGCTGATTCATGGTTTCCTTCTAACACACACACACACACACGCTTGAGCAAACCTAGAAGACCTAGAAGTTTTTTTTACAATTGGTTTATTCATGTATCTTTAAATAATTGTATGAACAACAATCTATCAATTTGTTCGTAGATGTTACAGTATTCATTGCTTAAAAACAACTTTCACTTACATAGAGGTTTCAAAATCAATCACACAATCGGCAAACATTTAAAAAACTGTCCAGGATAAAATATTTTGTCTATAACTGACCCCCCTTAACAAGTACAAGTCCATCAATTGTACTGTCTTTTTTTCTTTGAACCACCACCAATGGATTCCTATCAATTTCCATGTATTATTTTTTTTTTATTTCTTATCCATAACTGCTAGAACAAACAACAAATAGCTTAAATAATGTAACACCAAAAGCTAAAACTATTTGGTATTTATACAATAAGAAAAAAAACAAGTACACTGAAGTGTCCATTGAACAATGATAAAGTGAATAAAAAAAATACAATTAATATAGTATCAATAGCCAATTCATCATTTATAGATGATTACCAACGTTTAATAATCACATTTATTTAAAAGTTGGTATTTTTTCTATTCTTATTGGATTTGCTGTACATGGTTTATAGCCTATGTTGTTGATCACACTTTTTGTCCTGATGTTTGAGGTAGTGATGGGCAATTTTGTCATGTTGTTAAGAGGTCAGTAGGTGGCGCCATCAATAAAAAAATTGATGTTTCATTAGAACGGTTAATAGGAAAATAGTTCAGACACCGCCATCTAGTGGACTCTGAAAATAATGACACTGCTTCATGAAGCTTCATCACTATTTTGAGGGTTGTTTTTTTTTTTCCAAATAACACATTTTCACAAACACAGCACCAATTTTGACAAGGTTCGTGTGATGAAATGCAACTATAACAGGTTTTCATATTATAAATAAAACATGTTATTTTTAAAATGTAATTTAAAATATAATAAAAGAGGAAAACATGTAAAATAATTTCATACATTAAATATGTTCAGATAAATTTGTTAACCCAATTAGATGGACCGTATTGACCCGAATACAAGGCAACCAAGGTCAAGGTCAAGGTCAGCTTTATTTTCAGTTTTTCTTCACATGTAATAGACACACAAAGAAAACCGAGAACCCTGATTATATGAAGAATCCCCACATCAAGAAGTCCTCATTAGGATAAAAACTTTATTAGGAGCAAATGTTGTTTTAATAAAATACAATATTTGAGTCATTTTTAGTCACTTGTTTTTGTTTTTCAATGAGATATGACTCTTAAAAAAAACTCACAGTCACGGCCAGTTAGTGGAGAAATATCATCGTACCGTCAACTTTTTTTTTTTTTTTACTAACTTTGAGCAGCCCTGGAACCATTGAGTGCTTTGTCCTATTTAAATTTTAAAGTTTGTCTAGACCCTGAATATTAGAAGACCTAACTGTATAAGCTATATATACATTGGGCAAAAAAACCCAAAAGTTCTTATATAACGTTAAAAAAAAATGCTTCGCAAGTAGTTTCTTAGTGGTCGGGATTTGGCAGAGTATAAATCTTTAGCTGTAGTTTTACACACAGTTTCTGCTTTGTCATGGCCTGGCAAGGCATTTAATGCGGCCCAACGGGTGGTTTGCTGGGGAAAAAAAGGTAGAAGGCAGTCATTTTGATATAGTGACCAATAAAGAGGTCAGTTTTAAAGATAGTACAAGGAACAGATTGTACAAATTATACAGAGCCTTCTAATTAAAGTAAAACCAATGTTGAAAGAAAGTAAATTGTTTGTCAAAGAAGGACAAAAACAGAGATAATTAAGATGAAAATGAGCCACGAAGAAAGAAAAGACAAAACTACATATTCCTATAAAGTAAACATACGTTTTATTCGGCCCGTGACTAAGACAAAGGCTCAAAGATTTGAGTTCAATGAAAGTGATCTGGTAGTGCAACAAAAAGCATCCCAGATTGCTCAAAATAGTTGGAAATACTTGAATGAATTGCTACCAGTTAATGACATTAAATTTGCGCAACCATATTTTCTTAAATGTAGCCATTAGCACAACAAAGCTATAGCTTCGCATACTTGTTATATGAGGGTCAATGTTTGTCCAACCTCTTGTCAAAGATACTATGACTATACAAACGAACCATCCAGTTGTGTACTTCCTGGCACAATAGAAAAGCCGTTCAACAACACCAGTCAAAAAACTTCTCACGCTTAAACCATCAACGGCGTTTGTTTTTTTTGCCGGCGAACTGTCTTGTCGGCCCTAATTAGCGGCGGCGCGGGGATAACACATCGTAAATTAAATCAGCAAGATTTTCAACGGGAGAGAATATATTCCTCATATAACGTTGTGTCATGATTTGGAAAATCAGTGCTGCTCAATAATTCACATTTGTTCGTTGGAAAGAGGCCACATAATGAAAAATGTCACTCAGAGTGGAGTGGTTATGAATGGAGCAATAAACCATTAAATGTAGCCGCGTGAGTGTGTGTGTGTGTGTGTGTGTGTGTGTGTGTGTGTGTGTGTGTGTGTGTGTGTGTGTGTGTGGAGCAATTGAAGCTATCGGAAGTGACAGTGAAGCAACTGAGGAGAAAAGAAAACTGTTGTGTTTTGCTTCGTGAATCCAGGAAAAGTGTTGTGAACCTGCCGACCAGCACAACATTGCCTTTAAAATCAAATTCTTATTCTGTCCATGGAGAGAATAAAAAATAAAAAAACAGTCACGGTCTTGACTGAAGGAAGCATGTCCAATATCGTAACTTCATTTCTCCGTGACCACGTGACTAAAACCCTGCAGGGTTCTTCAGCTCGAAAGCCATGAATCAAACCTCACTTCTACAGATTATGAACAGAGAAGCTGTTTTAAGTCCCGAAGGTGCTGCTGGGCTGCTTTATATCATCTGAAGTGTAGATATAAAAAGTATCCCCTAATCTCTCGATCTGATCAATATCAGGACGGTTTCCAAGCAACTCCAGCTACTTCTTCCTTCCCTTTTCAGTATCGTCTGCTTTTCGACGTCTGCGACATTCTCGTGGTCTTAAGCAATTATCTGCAAACATATGTCGAAGTGGTTCTAATCATCGTACGAGCTGTTAACCAGCAAACCATGAAAATAGTTTCTCCAACTAAATGACGATATTTATAGAATGTGCGACTCGAGGAAAAACGTGTCTATTCTCGAAGTCGTCTCGTGTTTAATGGCAGGGATGCCAGTACTAATGTTTTCAACTTGATACTGATCAGCAAATATTCAATATATAAAAAGACAGATATATAAAGATAAATGCAAAAATAGCAACTTGCAGCAATTAAAAGCACCACCCTTTTAAAAATGTATAACATAATACACAAGTTGTGTAAAAAGGTCTGAGAGTGCAATAAATAAATAAATACAATAGTTAGAACTGTATTAAAAAGGCTGCATTCTTAGCAGCTACACATGCAAAAGTATTTGGTATTGATACTTTTATAAAATTGAATATTGTATCTGGATAAAACATTTGAGTATTTTCAGTTGAGATACTTTTGAAAGCCCTACTTTCAGCTCAGTTTACACTTTCATTTCGTAAGAAATATAATTTCCAAAGATGCGCTGCCACCGTTTAAGCCTGTGCTAAGAAAAAAATGCATGTTTTTGTGATTTTTAATGTTCCTCCATATGTATTTGTGCTATTCTTCCTATTTTCCCCATTTCATTATTTAAAGTATGAGGAAATTTGGTTCTTTTAGAGTGTAGTTTTGTTTGTTTGTTTTTTCTTTCCATATTTTTTCCACATTTTCCTACAATAATTTGTGTTGACTGGGCTTGGCCTGTCGATTCATAGCCCCATTTTTTTTTAGCCTTTTTTAACATTTAGATCCATGTACCAGGCTTATTTTCCTTTAGTTCTAAACATTTCTAAAAAGGGTGTTATTTTTGTTTAAAAGATAATTTGCTTTCTCAGATTAAAAATGGTGAATGCACATTTTATTTTATGCAATTTAAAAAATACAACCATTTCTTCGCATTTTTATTTGGTATTTTTTAGTTCTTTTTTTTGCACTCTTTTGACACCTTTGAAAATGTAATTTATAATTTGCTTTTTCTGATTATCATTCCCTTTAAAAAAACAAATCATCTTATCTCAAAAATCATTTTCATTTCACTGCACTTATTTTCCTAAAGCTTGATCATGTTTTCAGTGATAACTATACAATTAAAAACAACTGAGCGTCCTTTCGATTCCTCCTCGACGACTGGTCGTCCACGAGCACTTAATTATTAAACGCGGCGACACATGCAGCCACTGATGGCTTTCATTTGATGAATTGTTTTAATGAGTGTATTGAACACACCGAATGTTTCTCCCCCACAACACAGTCATTGACGAAACTGGCAGCGGCTTCTGTTAATGAGGTGCGACGCTGTCTACGCTCACCAGTCCAGAGATATTGGCTACCTCGCCGTGATCTTTGAGATTGGCATCGAGGATCCCCTCGGGTTCCGGCCAGATACGTGGACTCGTGGACACATATTCCAAAAAAAATAAATAGATGTTACACTGAAGATACAAGAGGCATCTCGTGTAATGTGATCAATACTTCCTGACACGCGAGTAAAATGAAGAAATGGCCACGAAGCCACCTTCTCTATTTACAATCCTGCATGTCGGCCGGTGGATGAAAAACTAGGCCGTCATTAAACAGTTATTGATCGAACCAACGTGATGTCATTTATAAGTATAATGGCCCGTATCGATCGGACCACATGTCTCGCCCAGACAAACAAAGTCAACGTGATGAAACTGGTTGTAGTGATGGATGGTTAACGATCGGGTTTGTGTTGCCGCTCGCCTCGACTTTATTTCTTTTGTGTTCGACACTGCCTAAGATACATTTGTTACCGGGTTATACACCCAAGAGTTTCGTCTATAATTAATACAACATGGCAGCAAAAGAATGGCTTAGAAATGTTGTATTGCAGGATCTCCAACCTTTATGGAAACACAGTTAAATGCAAGGTATTATGGTCGGTCCTTCAGGGTGTCGCAATTAAATACTGGCAAAAGTAAGTAAGTAAGAAAGTAATTTGTATTTATATAGTGCTATTCCAGACCAGGGTCACAAAGCGCTTAAACAATCAAAACAATATTCAATAAAGTATATACTTTAAAGGTCAAGATAATACTGAGAACACAACAGGAGTTCCAGAAAATCAAGGAAAAGCCTGAACAAATATAAAATGTCTTAAGATGTTTCTTAAAGGAGTCAGTAGATCCATCAAGCGCAAAGAGAGAGGAAGATCGTTCCAAAGCTTAGGAGCAACAGCCTGAAAAGATTTCTCTCCTCTGGTCCTGAACCGTGTGCGTGGAACCATCAGTAGATTCTGATCCACAGACCTCAGAGCCCGAGCTGGGGTGTAAGGCTCAAGGGATCAGATCACTGATGTAAGGAGGAGTCTGACCATGAATAGTTCTGAAAGTAAGAACCAGAATTTTAAAGTTGATCCTGAAAGAAACTGGAAGCCAGTGAAGAGTTTTAAGGACCGGAGAAATGTGAGTTCTTCTACTAGAGCGGGTCAGAATTCTCGCTGCAGAGTTTTGTATTAACTGCAGGCGAGACAAAGCGAAATGTTATGAGCATTTAATATACAACCCCATCTTAGGCCTGTTTCATACTTGCTCTGTAACAAGATGTTCGCCCTCTATGGGTGGTCGGAGGTCATTAACAATAGTCACGTCGGAGAAACTCCGGTCGTCTTCCCGAACAAAACATATTTCAGTTTGTCCAGAACTGCTTGTGAAGCCTGAGCTCAAACTAAGGATTTCTTAAATGACTATGGGCTGAACTTTGAATGACACCTTAATTAAAATGATAGTTCACCCAAATTCAAACTTTCACTCATTTTCTACTAACCCTCAAGGGTTGGGATTATTTTCAGAATACGTTCCTTTTTAGAGTTATAGGCGAAAATACATGCTCAGTTTCATCTTCGTCCAAAAAGACAAACTTCAAAAAACATCCAAATACCTCCACGGTACTTATGCATTGAAGCCTCGACAAACTTTCTACTTATTAGCGGGAGATCCAAGAGACACTTGCATGTGTTTGAAAGAGGATCAACTTGTAACTGGAGCTGAGAGACCTGAAGCTTCTGCTGCATACAAATGTACTTTACAGACTTATTTAAGTTTTTTTGGAACAATTCCTCACCTCCAGGCTTCAATACAAGAAGGGTGTTACAAACGACTAGTATGGAGGTATTTGGATGTTTTTAAGTTTGTCTTTTTGGACGAAGATAACTGAGCGTCACGCACTACATTCAAATCGACATACATTTATGACTATAACGATTAAATTGCGTATTATTCTGAAAATAATCCCAACCCTTGGTTCGACATGAGGGTGAGTAGAAAATGAGTGAGGTTTTAATATTGGGTGAACAATCGCTATAAAGCTAAACAAAAGCCCAAACAAATATTACTTCTGTGAAAAGTTCCAAATCCCAACAATCTTTTGACCTGGTGGTGAAATCGATCAAAGACATCAATGGATTTACTATTAGAGCCCTTGAACTACTTTAATGTAGGTTTTTGTCTAACCTAGATTTTGGGGTATTCATCCAATCCAAGCAATGATTCTGCTTGGTTACGACTCATCAGTCTTTGCTGTTAGTAACAAACTGGAAAGTGAGACTAAAGCATTTTGGTCTAACTGAAACTCCAAGTAATGATGTTTTTAGGCTCCACGAATGTGTCGTTACCCGTTTCCTGCTGCCTGTTTAAAGCCTTCTCTTCCCTTCTTCCACTTTCCCCCACCTGTCCTTTCCTTTCATCTTCCAGACTCTAGATGATCTGGAACAGAGGACGAAGGAGGCGGGCATTGAGATCAGCGTTCGCCAGAGTTTCCTCACCGACCCGGCTGTCGCTGTCAAGAACCTTAAGGTGCTTTGATTAAATATTCACCTCAGCTGTTGGTTCGTTCTTTCCCCCCCGTGACTCACGGATGCACATGGTTGCATTAGCATAGCGGCATGCGATTTCCATGCTTATTAGCAACGGCCGAGCCAATGGTACAGCATAGGTTTTTCCTTCAGAACTTCAGTTGAGTTCTACTGATAAAATTAACTTTTGAGTTTATAGAATATTAGTCTTGTTGTATCAATAAAACTAAAAATATATCTTACCGTATTTTACGCACTATTATGCGCACCGGATTATAAGGCGCACCTTCAATGAATGGCCTATTTTAGAACTGTTTTCATAAAAAGGGAGCACCGGATTATAAGGCGCATAGAATAAAATATACGGTCAAACATTTGACCAGGGTTGCGTTATGCATCCACTAGATAAAGCTGTGCTAAAGGGAATGTAAAAAAAAAGTCAGATAAAGTCAAACTTTATGAATCGTTCTGACAACTCTGTTCACTCCCATGGTAACGATGTTCAAATGATGTTTAAAAGGCTTCAAGCGGCAGCGCGTGAGACTGGTGTTGTGAGCAGACAAATGTTGATGGCGCAGCAGTGAAGTTGAGCGCATGTATGACGGCTAGAACGCGCGTGTATGACATGTTGAACGCACAGCAGAGTGATTTTGAGTTTACAACAACCATAGACACACTCACTCAAACCGCTGGCAGTAATCCCACTCCATAGACATCCATCATAAATCCCACCCCGTGATGACTAAATGACGTAATCCCGCCCCCACCGTGTCGGCTCAGTCGGAGCCGAGTCATGAAAGTGTTTGTAAACAAGTCACCCACCAGGGAATGTTCATATATAAGGCGCTCTGGATTATAAGGCGCACTGCCGTTTTGAGAAAAATAAAGGCTTTAAAGTGCACCTTATAGTGCGTAAAATACGGTAGTTTGAAGATTAAAGAATGTTTTTGGGCCTTTCTTTCATACAATGCTAATCGCTAACTGACCTCCTTATGTTAGCTTAATAGCATGTTTTACCCTAATGTTTTAGGAAAACACCCCCAATTCCTTAGACTTTTAACCCCTTTTTTTAAGAACTTGTTATTTTGTGTTCTTCCTCGGGAACAGCGCCAAGATGCAAGGATCATCGTGGGGCTCTTTTACGAGACCGAAGCCAGGAAGGTGTTTTGTGAGGTTGGTACTTCTCTTTGCTCAATTAATCCCAACGGGTCCAAAACTTGACTGGCTGTTAGCGGAATCTAAGCTATTTAATGAGCTGTTAGAATGAGTTTCCCCTCCTTGGCAGCGATACAAAATGTTCAACTCATCTCAGGGAATAATTCTTCTCATGCCTATTTATCATTCTCCTGCTTTTTTCTTTTTTTTTTCTTCCGCCCGCCCATCTTCCCTTTCTCCGCCCGACTGCATTCTCTCCCCGCCGCAGGTGTTCAAGGAGAAGCTGTACGGGAAGAAGTATGTGTGGTTCCTGATCGGATGGTACGCCGACAACTGGTTCAAGATCAAGGACCCGGCCATCAACTGCACCGTGGAGAACATGACCGAGGCGGTGGAGGGTCACGTGACCACGGAGATCGTCATGCTGAATCCAGAGACCGTCAGAGGCGTCTCTAACATGGTGGGTTCACCGTTTTTGATCACTCCGAGTACAGCGGTCCTTTTTGCACATGGTCCTGAATATTTGAATGTATTGTTGCTGCCATTAAGAAAGCTCTATCTGTGTTCACTCTAATAAAAACATGCGATTTTTTTTTTTTAAATACACTTTAACATAATCGGAACCTAGCGGGAGGCACTCATTACCTCACCCACCTTACTTATGGTGTCAACAAAACAGTGAACTCCCATGATACCTTTTTCTACAACACTGCTCCATTAACGGTTGATTGGTCGCTGCAATGCTGTGTTTAAATTATAGGTTTATGTTGCTATATCATAGGGATTGACAGCTGTTATTGTTTGGCTGGGCGGACAAGCAATAGTGTTCAGGTCACTGTTACTGAGAGGGTTGTTGAGGCGTTGATGCAATGTTGACTTTTGCAAGTTCAGATAAATGTTGTTAATTTGAACTAGTGACAAATGAAATGGTTACTGCTTATGCGTATTTCAGTGAATGTTTTAAAGCATTCTTTGAACAAAGACAAGTTCTTGTATAATGCAGGTTTATTAGCAATCTTGTTACCATGTCAACTGTGAACAACTTGACATTTTTTGTCAAAACATTCAGAGTTTCCATGGCGAGGGAAAAACAAGTCACGTCTCACTCTGTTGGTTAATACGATGTGGTGATTACCACGAGTCTCATGTGGACTTTTACTTCATCATGAGACTCGTAAAAGTGTCTCTTTCGATCATTTTATTTTGTTCTTGTCGCTATGTTTCAACAATTTCCTCAAAGTTGATAAGCTTGTATTTGATGCCAGTCTCCGTATGTGGTCGAAACGAAACAAACTCTTTCTTGTTTTCAATCATTTTTTTGTTTTTTCATGTTAAAAATCTGTTTATTACAAATATTGGAAAACGAATATTTCTTAAATTGAGTGGAAGTTTTTCGTGACTTTCGCCCAAGTTTAAACTACATTGACCAAAAAAAGATTTGTTAAATTGAAGGTAAAGAACGATTTGTTCTAGGTTGCGTTTAATTGTGATCCCTTTTTGAGATTTTTTCTATTAAATTGAGATTTGACTGTTTTTTTCTTGTTAACTTTATCCCCCTTCTAAGCTGCGCTGAGCTGAATTGATGCGTTTTTTGCTTTAGGAAAACTAGATGCCTTTTGTGTCCTCTACGAAAGGTTGCTCGCCGGCAGATTTGAGATGGATCGAAAACACATTTACGGCGTGTATCATCTTCGCTGCTGCCCCACAATGCACCAGTTTATAGGGAGGTGGGGGGGGTCATATTGCTCAATAGATATGGTTGTTAGACCAGAACGGTGAAACAGTATAAGAAAAAACGTGCTTAAAATACGCGGAAAAGCTGATGGGAAAATCCTGAGCTAAAATAAATGCATAAAATATACTTACCCACGTACAATATCATTCTCGCATTGATTGTATGTTTTTAACACTACTTGTGTGAGACAGTAGTGTAGTAGTAGTGACTAGTGAGTAGTCTCTGAACGAGTCAACGCTAACCCCAACCTTGAGGATAATAACTCATTTCGAGTTTGAATTCAGATAATTAACGTCTTGTGAAACTGAGAAGAAGCGAACTAACAGCTCTCTGCTTCAGAAAGGATTTCAGACAAACATGTAAACTTTCTACTTTCTCCTTACAAGTAAAACGTGAGTGACATTAAACTACATCTGATTTCTAGTCTTTGTGGAAGTTAATGTGTAAAGACAGCTTTCTAATTTTAACATAAGCACAAAAAACACATAAAAAAGTATATAAAACACAAAACGTTATGGCAAGGTATTCAAGGTCACAGTCACATAATCCAAGTATGCCCAAAATGTGTGCGCCTCCCAGATAAATACTCTATATAAACGACCGCGAATTGCAAAAATGTAAATGATGAAAAACAGTGAAGTTTGAAGCGAGCATGCAATGCTATCAAATTGAGAACACCTGCGTTTTGACTTGTAAGCACAAACGGGGGAAATGGAGTTTCATGATTGGATTTGCAAGCTCCGTTAATCCACAATTTGACGAATGTCAATTCTCTTTAAATTTAGGGAATTCAAGTCACAAGTCGGCGTCGATCACAACCTAAGCAAGCGTTCCTCGAACGAGTTATTAAACCCGATTAAATCAAAATAATTAACCGCGGCGCCCTCTGCACCTGGAAAGGTGAGGACGGAGATGCAACTTCGCCGATAACGCTCGGGTCTAGGAAGAGACAGTGTCGTGGAAATTCCCCGGAGCAGAGTCGTGTCAGCCTCTCCGCCCAAGTCGTCTCACTTTTAATTGGATGCTTTGTCATGAAATTTACCACAGACGTTCCAGGTCCCGGAAGGATGACTCCTAATGACTTGGTTCACTCTTTCCTCAAGCGATGCCTAAAGCCAGAGCGTGTTTGCTTTAAGTAAAATGTCTTCTCAATACAATCTCCTGGATTATTGAGGTTCCGGACAGTTAAAGCGGTTATTGCTTGATTCTAGTTGTCAGAATATATGAAGCAAATGTTCGGATCAACACGTGGAAACTGTAGAATAGAATCTAGAAGAAGGAATTCATATGATGTAAGACACTTATAACATGGAATAAATATTTATATTAAAAAGACGAAGATGTCATTAGAATATTCTTAATTCCATAAAATTATATCTTTGTAATTTAAATTAATATTTGAGTTAAGAGACATTTTGAATTATCTAAAGTTTTTGCTAGAGCTGTTATTGACTTGTTAAGCTAGCAAGTATTTTTTAAGATACAGTTTATCTATTTATTATGTGTTGATGTTGTGTTGTTTTAAGGATTTTATTTATAAATATCTTATTTGCTAATGCTACGTGGAACTTTCTGTACTTTTAAATGCCTTAAAAATGACTTAAGTGTGAAGATTTATATTTTATTGAAACATGAACTGTGTAAATCACAACTATACGATACATTTTGTTTTCAAGAGTTCATAAAATTGAATTTACACATATTGTATTCAGAAAATTCTAATCAATAAGTATCGTGGTACAACAGCTTCACATGTCTTTTAGGGTTAATTATATGTAAACAGGAAGTAATAATTAAAAAACTTGCTTTCTGAAAGAAAAAATGCTGTGTCAAAAATCGCGCACTTTTCTAAGTGCACTGCTTTAAAGTACACTGTAAAACGATGATCGCAACCGACTGTTGGAACATTATCGCCAATTGAAACAAGTTATTAAGTTGCGTTTCATTGTGTTATTACTGTGGTTGTGTTGTTTTGTGGTAAAATTGGTGTTTTCTCGAGAGATTTACGCCGGTATCTGCTTTAAAGACGCGTCGTCTATGACGTAGCTACCGTTTAGCGTCACCTACGTCACTAAGATGGCGACTGTTGCGGTTGGAAAGTGTGCATCGATCTACACTCAATTCTCTGACCGTTTGAGTGCACCTATTGAGTGCTCATTGCGCACTACATTTCGGCACACTGCTCATCGAGATGCACTTGTACACTCAAAATATCAAGTGCGCCATTTGGGACACACCCAAACAGTTGATTCTGAAGCTGAAGCACTGCCACCTAGTGGTGGGAGGTCAACACTTCACGAGCGAAATGATCGTCTGAGATCTAGATTTGTCTCAGTCTTCGCATTATTTTACTTCAAGTCCAACTACACACTTCTTTCGACGCTGTCGTGGGCCACGTCAAACTATGTGGCGGCTTGCTTCTGGCCCCCGAGCCTTGAGTGGACACAAGGAAAACTAACTCACCAAAGTGACACCAAAAAACTGATTGAAAGAAAACTACAACTAGAAACAATCCTAGTGTTTTTGTATTCAGTTTTGTATATGATTTATACTCATAGATCTGTGGAGAAAGGGTTGAAGAATCCAGATGTTGACGAAAAGAGAGATGAAGTCATGTGACACAAGTAGATACGAGTGTTATCAGCAGCACATCTCCGGTAGAGATTTTTTTTCATCTCGGATTCGTCTTAGCCGCAGCATTTAAAGGTTGAAAATGAGTTTTAAAATAAAGCACTGCCTGGTATTCACGGCGTCTCTGACGAATTACATGCTATTTTTATTCACATTATACTTTAATAAGACGCCGTTTTTCCTCTCCTGTTTTTTTCCCTCTTAAAGGTTCCGGTTCCGCAGGATTAATGGACGTTAAAGAAGCACCTGGTGTGTTGGCAGCTTTAATGAACCTCAAATGACCTCAGTCATTTCCCTTTTCTCGCTTCAATTAATTGCAAATATAAAATAGAACAGACTTTTTTTCGTTTTTCCCAGCCTGAGACGGCATTATCACCGTCACACCTTCATCATTTTTTAACACTTGTCAGAGCCCGACAGGTACGAGCCGGATCCTCTCCTGGCGCCGTCGCTCCCTCTATTGTTCCTCTCCTCTAATCTACTTCAACCATTTCTTCCTCCTTTTCCTTTTCCCTCCCCAACTATTGTCCGACCTTCTTTGTGTTTTTTTTTACGGTGTGGATCATCTTCTTTTTTTTTTCCTTCTTCTCACCTTGCTTACCCTCCTCTTCCTCGTCATTACCCCCCCCCATCCATCGCACCTCTGCACTTCATCAGCAGCTGTTGTTTATATTAATACAGCACCTGTCACTACCTGCAGCTTCAGCTGTCGATGTGCGGCTCAGCCGGCGATAAGAGTTACAGGCAGTAACTCCTGCTCGTCATCATTTTAAAATTCAATTCTCTCTCACTTGGAATTGGCATATTTCTCTCCCTCTCATAGCATGGATAAAGCCCGGCGTTGCCGAACACCTCGAGGTCTGCGAAGAGCGCGTTGTCAATTATATATATGGGAAGCAGCAGAACATTGAAATGCCAAATGCAAGAGCAAGAATTTCAATGGGAAGAACAAAATTTTAGGTGTGTTTCGGAAATTTTACTGTACTCTCGCTCTCCAGCGGGGAAAAGGTTACTGGACGGTATTATATGTGTCATGTTGTTTCGCTCTATAAATAGGTCTGGTTTGAAAGATATCGTGATTTAAGTGTCTAACATTTATTTTCTGTGAAGAATCCTGAGAGGATATTTGGTTAATAGTAGTAAGTAAGTAAGTAAGTAATATTTATTTATATAGCGCTTTTCGAGACCAGGGTCACAAAGCGCTTAAACAATCAAAACAATACTCAAAAAAGTACATACTTTAAAGATCAAGATAATACTGAGAACAACACAGGAGTTCGAGAAATTCAAGGAAAAGCCTGAACAAATAGAAATAATAATAATAACAAATAATATTTATTTCACAAATAGTGTTGTTTATTTTGTGACTTTATCTGTGAAGAACCCAGAGAGGGTTGTATATACATTTTTTTTACGTTGATTTATTTTGTAACCATCAGAGAAGGAAAAAGTGATGTGGCCCTAACAGGAAAAAAAGTTTTGGGGACCCCTGGCTAACACAGTAATATAGTTTCTTAAAAGCTTTTTTGACTAATAACAGAATCAAGCAAATTGTATTTGATAAAAAATACCAAAGATTAAAGTTGGCTTGAAGAATAAATCAAGGCAAAATGAAGGACGGCCTTAATAAATCCTCAATTTAAGAAATGTTGTATAGAAAATTAAAATTATTTTACAATGGAATGTTTTTTTTCTTAAATGAAGGAATTTTGACTCTTGAAAGTGGTTCTTTTTAACAGTGCTAAAAGTTGTCCACTGTGTGTTAGTGGTTAGTTAATAAATATGATAAATTCTATGTAGAAAGTGCCTTTTAAAACCCTCAAGGACACCTTACAGACAGATTATAAAACAACAGTAAAAAAGTAAAACAGAAGTTTTAACCCTTGTGTTGTCTCTGGGTCAAGGTGATCCAAAGCCCTGAAAACAAATATGTCCGAGACATCACAAGTTGGAATAATAATAATATAATAACAAGAATTACAGTCAATTTGGCCGTTTTAAAAGTAAGTCTTGAGTTTTAAAAACAGTCTGTTTTTGTCTGTTTATGTTGCGAATGTCCGGTTTACATAAATATTTGTGATTTTAAATTGAGGCTAATATATCAGTTTTTTGTGCTGTTAAATATATAAGCCAAAAACACTACACTCAACTTAAACGGGTTAAAAAATAAAAATAAAAAAAGGAAAATTTAGTTTTTTTTCTCATTAGTTGGTCCAGATGACTATTTTAAAATATAATAAATCCATATATAAATAAAAATATCTGTAGATATATTTAACACTAACCATAACTTTTTAACCTTTATGTTATCTCAGCCACAAACACATTTGTTTCAGGGTCACCTTGACCCAGAGCTGGAACAAAGGGTGACTAAATGTTATTGCGTGGAGATATAAGGCTGCGGTTAAATTGAATTGAAAGAACGAATAAAACCAACAAATAACCTGATTTCCTCTCTGTCCTCTCTGTTCTCTCCAATTAGACGTCTCAGGAGTTTCTGGCCGCCCTGATGTCTCGTCTGGGAGGCAAAAACCCGGAGGAGACCGGAGGGTTTCAGGAAGCTCCGCTGGCTTACGACGCCGTTTGGGCTCTGGCTCTGGCTCTGAACAAGACGGTGGCGCCGCTGAAGGCCAAGGGCCGCCGACTGGAGGACTTTAACTACAACAATCACGACATCACGTCTGAGATCTACCGAGCGCTCAACACAAGCTCCTTCGAGGGCGTCTCGGTGAGTGGATTTCATAGCGAATTAGTTCTGACATTCGGCTTAATGGTCACTCGGAACGTCTTTCTGAGGAGGGTTCTTGGAGCGGACGTGGGTTTTTGTTGAGTGGTCGCTTGAATATATTCTTGTTATTGCACCAGTTTTTAACCTTTTTATTCAATCCCACTTCTCACTTTGCACTTCACACTGAAGGTTAAAGTTACCAGTGTTTTGATGGAAATGTAAGACTTATTTTAAAACAATATTTCAATAATTATGTTCTTTTTTTATTATTTTCAGGATTTTATTTGTTTTTTTAATTCTCTGAATAATAGAAAATACTGAATTGGCACCAATGTTATTCCTGCTTATCTAATCAATTTAAACTTTACTTTTAATTGCTTTTTGAAAGAACAGAACAGTTTAACATTTCTGATGAATGACTTGCATAAAAACAATTAAAAAAAAGAAGAAATCTTTTCATTTTTTTAAGGGTTTTCTTTATGAACTTTTCTGCCCACGGGAACATTTTTCATTTTAAAAGCGACTTCAAAGTGTACATTTATATTTATATTGAAACATGAACTCTGACATTCACAACTGCTCAATGAACAGTTTTGATAATTGTTTAATACATTTTGTTATTTTATATTTCAGGATCTCATTAAATTAAACTTACACAGATAGTATTCAGAATATCTACGCAATAAGCATAATAGTCACAATTTCACGTGTCTTTTTAAGTAAATTATATATAAACAGGAAATTATTATCCAAAAACTTGCCGTTCCGGGATCCTGCAGCTGAAGCACTGCCATCTAGTGGCGGGAGGTCAAAAATTCAGAGCAAAATAGTTGTCGGAGATTTGCTTTTGTCTTTTTGTCGCATTGCTGTCGATGTGTTCAGTGTAGATTTGATATTTTAAACGTAACTAATATGATACAAAGTAACTTGTATTATATTCAGTGTAGAATAATTGCAACTCTCCCCGTTTGACCAGTCATTTCCACATCTCACTTGGTTGTCTTGCTCACTTTTTTCGTTGTTTACTTAAAAACAAAAATTGTCCTTCATGCCCCATATATATAGAGATCTTTTACTCTGGATTTTGTGTCACCTGAATATAACTTATTCTTCATTTCTGCTTGGAATACAAGATACAAAGTAACACAAACATGTCTAAACAAGAAGGAGCTGTCTGGCCTGCAGTTGATTCAGAACTCTGCAGTGAGAATTCTGACCCGCTCTAGTAGAAGAACTCACATTTCTCCGGTCCTTAAAACTCTTCACTGGCTTCCAGTTTCTTTCAGGATCAACTTTAAAATTCTGGTTCTTACTTTCAGAGCTATTCATGGTCGGGCTCCTCCTTACATCAGTAATCCAGACTTACACCCCAGCTCGGGCTCTGAGGTCTGTGGATCAGAATCTACTGGTGGTTCCTTAACTTGTTCTGGACCAGAGGAGAGAAATCCTTCCAGGCTGTTGCTCCTAAGCTTTGGAACGATCTTCCTCTCCCTCTGTGTTTGATGGATCTACTGACAAATGTAATAGCGAGGACGAGTGTTGTCATGCAATTTTGGCGAACAAACGCCCCGAGACAGTCTGAAGTTTACGTCCCAAATCCTGCCCATCAGAGTATAGTAGGTCTTAGATAAAAAAAACACATTACCAGTAGCCGCTGAAGGATTTTTTTTTGTGTGTGTTTATTGTTGTTATTTTTACGACTCAAACTGTTTGAGTGTTTGAACTTTTAGCAAACACTGACGTGTCTGTCGTGCCAGATGGTCTAAAGTTTAAAGCGCTTGCATCTCTAAACTCGCCCTGAGCAAAACAGGAAACACACAAACTGATTGAAATACACGAGTCTCTGTATCTGTTTAATAGCATGTTATTAATCACCATCAGTATTATTAATAATATTAGCACAAAGGCAAACCGTTGCTACAATCCTGATTGAAAATAACAATGTTTAAGGGTAACTATTTTACCGATACTTTTATCTTAACTCTTAATAGCTGCCTTATGCTATATTGTGTTTACGGGACTATTTACGCTCAAATTGTGTTTATTCTCCTGAAATCCATTTGGACCTTAATGGATACTTCCAACTTCAAATTTACCCAGCATTCTTTTGTTGTCTTCTGTGATGGGACGCTACAAACGAGCAGGGATGTTGTGCCGCAGTGTGCGGAGTTAATTTTTAATTCCAGCAGTATCGTGACGCGTTCTACAAATGGAACCGAAATGAAAGCTCACGACCTGAAAAACACTCTTGAGTCACGGCTCAACGACGGCGTGACGTAAATCCGGACTCGTTTCTTTCATATAATTCCCGAGGAGTCGATCTCGACTTTTTCAAAGGAAGAATCAATAACGATTGTAGCTCATTATGTAACGTTTTAATTATTTACACTTTTAATTCTTGAGCTTCAAACGATCTTGACTTCACAACGTGATCCAAAAATACTTTTTTTTTTTTTTCAGAACCACAGCATGGTTCCTTCTCTTTACAAAGTACATATTTGGACTCGAAGGTTTATATATGAGTGACATGTTTTAACATTTGACCTCAAGAGCTGTCGACCTTTTTGCTCTCTCAACGGTGGTCGACAGATTGAGCATTAGGTAAGAGAGAGTTCTGAGGACGTCGTTACATATGCTCGGATTAGAGAGCGATTCAGATTCGGAGTGAAGCAGAGAGTTGACGTTTTATTTTAATAAGGTTGTTTTTCAATATATTGATTTACAGTTTGTTTGTTTTTCGTATGGAAGCGCATACAGATGGATGGTTTACATCTTTTCCTAGTGCCCTGTTGCAATCTTGCAGAACATTTAAAATACATTTTGGCTAAATGATGTATTATATTCATCAGCCGTGATGGGAAACGATCAGTCCAGAACCTTAATGGCAACAATTTGTTTAAGACTGAGCAACAAATCTGGTGATTCATTGCAGTTTCATTTTCCCAAATGAAAATCTTACGGTAGTTTTCGGACTGTATGGCGCAGTATGAATATACGGGTCTTTTTTGATAAATTAGACGCAAAGGGATTATGAAGTGCATTGAGTTTACCAAGTCGTACTCAAACATTTTGGCCATATTTTAAAAGTGTTTGACGTTAGAAACCAGGATTAACTCGTAGTTAGTAAGTAAGTAAAGGTTATTTGTGAAGCGCCTTTTAAAAAACCTGGGTCACAAAGCGCTTAAACAATCAAAAACAATACACAGTTAAAATACATACATATTTAAAAACTTTAAAAGGTCAAGACAACATGAGAAATTAAGGGAAAAACCTGCACAAATAAGAATGTCTTAAGATGTTTCTGAGATCATTCCAAAGCTTAGGAGCAACAGCCTGGAAGGATTTCTCTCCTCTGGTCCTGAACCATGTTCAGGAACCATATGTAGATTCTGATCCACAGACCTCAGAGCCCGAGCTGGGGTGTAAGGCTGGATCAGATCACTCTTATGGTCTCAAGGCTGGATCAGATCACTGATCCAGCCTTGAGACCATAAGACCATGAATAGATCTGAAAGTAAGAACCAGAATTTTAAAATAGATCCTGAAAGAAACTGGCAGCCAGTGAAGAGTTTTAAGGATCGGAAAATGTGAGTTCTTCTACTAGAACAGGTCGTAAAGGATTAAAGGATTTAAAGTGTGCCTCATAGTCTGAACAATAACATTTTTAAAACATAAAATATTTTAAAATAAATACAGATAAGTTCGCCATCTATTGGACTCTTCATGACACTGCTTCATGAAGCTTCATCAAACCATCATAGAAATTATAATTTTCTTGGTGTCGCTGAGCCAGAAAAGACAAAGCTTTTCACCAGTGGTCGTAATTAATGAACAGTTTCCATGCCAGGATGTTTGGAGTCTAGAGGTAGATGAGGATCTGTTCAAATATCTAAATGATTATCAGACATATAAATACAAATATATATTTTTTTAAGGAGACAGGACTTTAAAAATGATGTTTTAAATGATATTCTTTTGTTTTTGTTTCAGGGTCAAGTGGTGTTTGACGCTCAGGGTTCAAGGATGGCCATGACCCTCATCGAACAGCTGCAAGGTAGGAAGAAAACTCTCTTCCGTCATTAAATATCCTGCATCTTACACTGAATTTTTGAACGTGTGTAAAGATTTTCTTCATCTCACTGCAAAGTTCTCTCTGGGGGGGGGTTAGCAGTGGCCTCCGCTAACATTGGTCTCAATGTCCTTTAATTATAGCGACAACGTGCTTCAGCAAGTCGTCTCAAAGCTTCACTGTAATTGGCCACAAGCTCTCGTTTTAAGCGCTTTCTCCAGACGGCATCCTATTTGTCACCCGTGACTTAATGAGTTTCCCTGTAGAGGATAAGGTTGAGGATTATTTTGTACCTCTGTTTCTCCGCCGTCCTGAAGGACGGGAATTTATAATCCTGCCCATTTTTCCGCCTCGCATTCTCTCTCATGTTTCCTGTTGTGGTGTCGAGGTAATTTGGCATCAGCAATGAGGTGACCTGACTTGAATCCCTGAATCACTCTGGGACCTCATCAGTATTCCTGGTCAAGGCTGCCTTCATAAGCTGCTTCTTTTCTTTTTTTTTCAGCCTTTTCTTCTTCTTCTTCTTCCCCTCCTCGTCCCCCCCGATGCCTCTGTGTTTGTCCTTCTGTCAGCCTCCTTCGTTTCTCGTTTATTTTATCTGTTCATTCAGTGTTTTCAGTGAGTAAAATACACCGTAAAAGCAGTTCTACCATTTGAGTTTTATGCTTGTCCGTTGTTATTATCAGTTAAAACTGTATTTCTCGACGATCTCAGCTTCAAAAAGTCCTAAAAAATATGTCAGAAACATTATTATTAACATGTTACGAGACTCAGTTATAAGACAAGTGTATGTTTGTCTTAAATATGATCTGTATGAGACAGAAACCTTGAGAGAACCAGACTCAATCAAACAAATGAAGTTGATTTGCGTTAATCAAACTGGTGATGCTTTGAGGACAGTTATGACAAATTTAACAAACATTAACAATGAAAACAAGGCTGGATGTAACAACGTAAATGGCGTTCTTTTGATGATGATTTAAAAAATATACACACTCTACAATACTGTTGACAAATATAAATACACTAAATGTGGTTAACCCAAAAAAATAACTAGCTTTAAATGTCCCTTAATTGACTTAAGAAAGGAGGGAAAACTTTAAAATCGCGTTACATTTGCACACTTTGTGCTCATTACGGTGAATGACTAAATGACTTTGGTGCATTCAAAAGCGTAGGACAAATTAAATTCTCTACAATATTAAAATAAAAAAAGGTCTATACAGCGGGGATGTGATAAAATGTTGATAAACCGATACATCTCAATATTTGTTTCCCCCAACGGTATCGGTATTCAAAAAAGAATGTACCTTTTTTTTTGGCTATTAAACTTTATATTGATATTATACTTTATCTTCATATCATGGTTCTTTTTTGGTTTATATAAGTGTATATAAAGTACACAATAAGTCAAATGTTATTTATTTACAATTAAGATGCAAATATTCACTACATTTGTTCAATTTTGTGTTGCAATTAATCCTGCACGATCCTGGCGATGACTGAGGACGAGAGGATACAGTCGACTCCAGCAGCTTTTAAAGTTGAAGTTTCGACATATTTTCTTTCAAAACAAATGAAAGCAGTTACGACTTCGTCAAGAGTCATGTGGTCTGTAAATCCTGCAACACCAGAGTCAAGTACTCGACAATACTACAAATATATACTTGTTACTACAGTATCACGATACATTGTGTTGTTGACCCTTTATCATGATATGTATTGTATCACTAGATTCTTGCCAATAAACATCATAGTATCGATACAATAACAAATTAACAGTGATTCCGCTGATGACTGAGGACGAGAGGATACAGTGACACCAGCAGCTTTTAAAGCTGATTTTTGGTCATATTTTGGTTTGAAAACAAATGAAAGCAGTTAGGACTTCGTCAAGAGTCATGTGGTCTGTAAAACACTAGAGTCAAGTATTCGACAATACTACAAATATATCCTTGTTACTACAGTATCACAATATATCATATCGTCTTACTTTCTAAGATATTTTATGAAGGATTTACTTGTTGTAGCTACTGAGTTAAATGTGCAAATTAAAATAAGAGCATGTCAATAATAAATGCGAAATATTCTCGGGGCTTTAAGGTAAAGATGATAATTCCAAATAAAATAATCACCAAATCTCGAGGTTTGAATAAAAAAGGCTTCGTTTTTATCTTATTGAATAAAATATTCATGATTAATTCAACTTAAAAAAAAAAAAACGACAGAACAAGCTCGTCAAACTCATGTTCGACGAGCCAATTAGTGGCGGACAAGTTTGCGAGGAAAGGCACGTAGAAGCAGGTGTAAAATCCAAAGTTGATTCAGTCATAATTAAACCAATTTATTCCTGGACGTTTGATTTATTCATCTGCTGTTCTCTCCTCTCTCTCTCTCTCAGGGGGCAGTTATAAGAAGATTGGCTATTATGACAGCTCTCAGAAGAACCTCTCCTGGTCCGGTGAAGATGTTTGGATCGGTGAGATGACATTCTCTTTTTACATTATCTGCCCCCCCCTCCAGTCTCTGTCTGCCCCCGCAACTGTGCCGCCATGTTTTTCTTTGCCATTAGACCTCGTCACTGAAGCTTAATTTAGACTTTCTCGCTGTCAGAGTGACACGCCGGATCTTTTTTTTTTTAAACCACAAGTTTGGCTCACATTCTTTAGAGACTCATGCATAGACAGAGGGATAAAGTCCAAATGTTTTTGTTTCTTGTTTTCCAAACATTTATTTACTTGGGTTAAATAGGGTTTAATGTACTATAAATATAAATATGGTAACTTAAAACCACTGTACGACATTGATACAACTAAAAGGTACGTCATACATTTTCGAAATAATAATAATAAAAAAAAATTTAAATGCAACTTAACCCTTGTGTTATGTCTGGGTCAAGGTGACCCAGTTTCCATTTCCATGCCACCGGGTCACCTTGACCCAAAGAAAACACAAGGGTTAAGTTAAAGAATCAAATTTAAACAGATAAAAGCATCAGGATAACAGTCAAACATTTATGTATGTATTACTTGTTCCTGTTAATTTAATGTAAATAGTACAAATAACAATACGATATTTAAAACATTATTTATTTATTCTATTTATACTTTATAACTATTAGTATTATAAAATATACTACTCAATTTTTTAACTTGTATATATATATGTATACTTTTTATGTAGATTCATTCTATGCAGTGTTTTTTAACGGTTGCCAAGCAACAACATTTCGTTGCCAGTTTGCACTGGCGGTGTTTTCATGTGTAATTCCTGTGTCAATAAAAGAAAGTAAAAAAAAGATATATATAAAAAAGAGACCCACTCGCTATTTTTCACATTTAAAGTTGTTTTTTTTCTTTTTCTTTTTGTTAGCAGGATGCGAACATGCATCGCTGCGTTTCCTCCGGGAGACAAATACAAATAATAATAAAATACGTATACTAGTATGCCCAAATACTTTATTATAGATAAGTAGGAAGGGCCAATAAATAGTCATTATACATATGTAACAATTACAATTAATAAAAAATTAAAAAGTCTATCAAAATATATTATATAATATAATAAATATATAATGGGAAAATAATTAAATTAATGCTACACAATATATTTGTTTATGGTTTTTATTTTACTTTTTAATTGAAAAAAATCATCAGAAATGTAACACCAAAAGTTGTATTAGTTTATATACACAATAAAGTGTATAAATCTTACACAGGTTTTGATACACACCCAAATTCCTGTTCATGGTAATAGCAGAATGTGTGTTTTTGTGTAATTTATTACATGTGTATCACTTGGTGCTTAACTAATGGAAACATTTTTTTGCTACTTTTTTTACGCTTTTTTTTCCGATCACAATTGAGTCCATCTTGTATATTTGGAGGGGCTCCTCCAGTTGTCCTGCTTTTCTGTTCGAAAACTGCCTCCTCATTGTTGGTCACACATGATCTCCAAATATGTGCAACAAACTGATTTTTCTAAAAAAAAATAAGAAGTCCTGGGACTGAGAATCCAAAACAAATGTCGCGGCTCGTGTTTACCAGACCTTCCACTCCCCGGAGAGGTGACATACTTGAGTCGTGCCACAAATCAATCTTCCGTGGCTCTCTGGTCCGGCGGGAGATGCTTTTTTTAATAAAAAAAAAAAGAAGAAAATTCTCGCCCGAGATCAACCGAAATCTGCAGGGGCTTGTGATTTCAGGTCATAGAAAAACACGCGAGAGGAAGGGTCGCGTCAATCGGATTCCAAATCTTTAGATGTTCCGGCTTAGAGTCTTAGAAACCTGACGAGCGGGTATTGATCACTTCCTCCCGCCGATGGAAACTGTTTATCTTTGACTAAATAGTGACATCCTCGAGAAAATGAGGCATTTCTTCGCCCCGTGAGTTGCTTCAAGTTGTTTTTTTTTCTTTCTAATGAGACAGGTGGGGGACGTGTTTGGGGGAGGAAGGAGTTAAACGTAACCCCTGCGCTTGTTTAGCCGTGTGTTAAACATACGCGTCGCTCCTTCCATCCCTCGCTTCCTCACTCCGCCGGTCGCCCTAACAACCACTTCAGCTTAGCTCCTGCCTCTAATCGCTGTGGCAACTGTTATAGAGCCGGGTATCCATGGCAACAGCCTGTCTCAATTCCTTGATCAAGGACGGAGGAGGGTTTTAAACGGCGCACACATTAGCTGAATGGATGGTTGACGCAGAAAGTAAAAATGTCCTCATTACACATCAGTGCAGGTGATAACAGGTTTCTTTAACTATGAAGCAGCAGATGATCTGAAGACGCTTCATTCTTAACATCGCGTCGAGCTAATGATCCACTAACAGGCCGCTTGATGGTCCTGAAAATGTGTGGCCCGGGGGCGACATGCGCCCCTCTGACTGGATTATAACGGGCCTTGTGAGGTCAGAGAAAAAATGTTGTATTTTATTTTTACACTTATTTTGTTTAATTAATATGTTTTTGATCCTGTCCTTCAAAGTGAGTGGAAAAGAAACCCCCCGGAAGTAATTTATATTATCTTATTATTATTATCTTATTATTATTATTATTAACCAATATTTTTCATCAACTCTTACTCTAACTAATACTCTTACTTTTAAAAATAAAAAAAAGAAATTTAGTAGTTTCAATGTTTCTTAAAGCTAACTACACACTTTCTTTTATACTCATTTTATATTATTATTTATTTTTAAATGTCTTTTTTCCTATAATAAATTGCTAAATAAACAAACTAAAATTTGTAATATCCTTACTTTTCCAAACTATTTTTTGATACATTTTTGGATTAAGATTCATCATTATATTATTATTTATTACTTTATCAAGGCAGCTTCACACAATAATCAAAATATAATGTGTTGAATGTGAGTCATATCTTAATGATTAAATAATAAAAAGGCAAACATTCCTCAGATAAACACCTGTAAACTATGAAATCTACCATCCAGTGATATGGACGTGCTAACTGTCTACTTTACTTACTTGTTTTAATTAGTTAGTTGCTTGTTAAACCTTCAGTATTAGTTATTTTGTATTGGCTTCTGTTAAGCATTCAATCATTTTGTGACTCATGATTTGTTTCGACATTTATCAAGATAATCTACAAATTGCAATTTGTTAAAGACCCTTTATGTAATACGGAAAATATTGTTTCTGGCGCCCCCTGTGTCCAACTGGCATAATTACATTTTCTTTTTTTTCCCCCTGCTTTTTCTTAAATACACGTTCATTTGTTCACAAAGTTAAAGACTTTCTCGCTGGTAACTTCAAATCATCTCTCAGTGTCTCTGACCCACTGCTTTAAAGCAGTTTTCCGGTCATGTGACGCTCGTGTTGTTGCGTGGATGTTTGCACTGACATGTACAGTATGTAGGTTTGACTCACTGCACATTTGTGCCACACATGGTCCGTACGGAGGAGGCGGGTTCATCCAACAGATGGCAAACAGTCAACAACCCTCCATCTGAACGTCACAACACGGAGAGAGTCCGACCTCAACCATCGCATGACGATAGTGTCATGGCATCAAAACAGAGCTTGATGGGCGTCTTGACACTCGGCGGCCCCCGGAGGAAAGAGGGCGGGATGGGGGGGCGACACTCTTCACCGACATCTGACACATCAGCTTCATACGGCGCTGACACTTCTGCTCTGCTTCCTTTCTGAAATGCACACACACACGTCAAATACTTTCTCTTACACACCGAAGTATAAACAGGTGCACGACTCAGACACCTGTGTTCGTGGGCGACGTGGTCGATGGTGTCCGGCCGACCCTTGTTGAACCGACGTCAGAGTCCATTTACTCAGGTTACAGCTGTGAAACTTCACAGATTTGATAGAAATGAAGATTTTTATTGTAAAAGAAAGGGATTAATATTAACTTGTGCAACACACAGGAAGTAGAAATAACTGTATTACAATGCAGGTCAATTTGCCTCATTTAATAAAAGTTTTGCCTTTAATACTTCAAATAATATACCTATTATATTTTCCTTTTTGAAAATAAATTACCTAAAATGGCAGCCATTTTGAATACTTCGATATAGAAGTTATATATTTGGTCTGTTTTATCATCATTTGACAGTCATAGTACTTTCAATTAAAAATATATATATATCACAGGTGTCTTTATACTTGTGATTAAAATATCTACATCAAATGCGTAAAACACTATCATTGAATATTCAAATTCAATCCAAGTTTGTGGAATTTACTTGGGATTTTATTTTAATATTTTGGGAAAGCTAACTAGAATTAAATGTATTTATTTTTTCTTTTTCACATATTTATTATTATTATTTTCAGCTTGTGTGGAGAGAGTTTATGTTTTTTATGGAGATAAGTATGGAAGTATATCAGTGCCATCAGAATATTGAGTGGTTAAATTTAACATTTCAAATAATGAAACGTTGAAATTTGAATAATTACATTATCAAAGGTATAATTAAAACTGGTCAGAAACTGTGACATTTGAAATGCTAACCTAGGAGCTAATTCTGTGTTTTACTCTTTAATAATGTGGAAAAAATTGTACATTTTGTTGTTAAAAACCTCCAAAGAAAATGTAGATTTATATACACAAGTCATGGAGATGTTAAAAAGAAACACGTCATGAACAGTTTCTAAGAACATTTTGACAAAGTGTCAATTTCGTTCTTTTAAAGGTTGTTTTTTCCTTATAAAACCTAATAAAACGATAATAAAAATCTTCATTCAAGGATATAAACATTAGTTGATAAATAATTGTAGGAAATTGTCTCCGATTTATAGATCAATACTAAGTCACGAACTTCACCACCAAAAAAAATAGAAGACTTTCACTAAACAAATCTTCCAGACAAGTTAACTAGAGCAAGTTACCTCCACTCTAGCAAAGGAACATCTCAGTTTCCATCTGTTATTCAGCATCAAACGTCGCGGAAGCATCGATGCACATTCCTTTTTTATAACACCATGCGGATATAAAAATATATTCCTCAAAGACATTCCTCTTAAATCGCTGCTGGATATTGGAAATCACAAGCTTTTTACCTCTTCACATCTTTTTTGCCGGGTTTGTCCCTCAGGTCTAAATGTTTATTTTTTTTTCCCATGATTCATTTTTTAGTAATCATCTTTGCGTTCTGGAAGCATCGGGGAATCATTAAATTCCATTAACACAAGTAAATATAGCAGAAACCCTTTTTTTCAACCTAATAAAATCTATTTACAGACATCGGCTCAATTTGTGTTTAAAAAAGGTGGAATATCTTAATAAATAATGATTAATGATAGTAAAAAAAACAAAATACACAAACCCAAAGTGTGTATTTATAATATTTTACGCCATATTTTCTACAATGAGGTTTATTTTTAAGTCTCTAAACTTGTCCGTTGTCCTTGAGTAAATGCGCGGCGGCTATTTATCCTTTTTAGAGACGTGAGTCTGTCGGCGATAGAAATATAATTTAATAACGCTGACATTTAACTGACATTTAACTGATTTGAGCAACAGCGAGAAGGAGGACAGTGGAAGAAGGACGGACACGTCAAGGGCAAAACTATTCGTTGTGTAACTTACGGTCAACTTTTTCTTTCCACGCCGATATTCAAGGACTTGTGCTTCATAAATACTTTGTTTTTCCTGAGACCGAAATGATAAAATATTTGTCGTTAAATTACTATATTTGCCGACTTAATCTAGGGCATACATTCAACATTTTTGTCGTAATTCTTTTGCTATTTTTGACCAAACAGCACCAAAAAAAATCTTGATATTTCAGTGGAAACACCCTAAAAAACCGCCACTTTTCTTTTTGAACGAAGCCAAAAGTATGGATGTAATGTAGTGTGTGAGATTTGATCAAGGGCTGTTTCGAGGCCAGACTCGGCTACACTGGGGTCCCCCCGAACACACACCAGCGTATGTTCCATAACAAGGTTAAACAGGCTTGTAAACATCAATTAATATCTGTGTTTCCCACCAGAGCTTTGAAAAGAAGCTTCATTTCAACTGTGGCTCATAATGCATGACTCATGAATAAACAAACTGGTTTTCTTTGATAATGTTTTTGTCTTATTTATCTCTAAAATATTCCTCTAGAGAAGGTTGTTTTGTTTTTACTGATAATAACATTAGGAGAGTTTTGTATGAAAGTATTTTAGTCTAATAAACTCAGCTTTTTTCATTGATACATTTAAGGGTTTAAATTAGAAACTAGCTATGGTTTAATGAAGCTTCATGAAACAGTGTTATGTTTTGTTTAGAGGTCAGTAGGTGGCGCCATCAGTTTAAAAATGACATGATGTTTCTTTAATACAGTTGTTCAAAACAAAGGAGGATAGTGCAGAGACCGCCATCTAGTGGACTCTGAAAATAATGACACTGCTTCATGAAGCTTCATCAGACCATCACTACTATAAACATAATAAACACTACAGTCATTGGAAAAAAAAAAAGTTTATTTTTTATTATAAACCTATCGACAATTGATCATTGAGCGGAATAATTCATAAATGATACCGGGTTGTAAACAACATGCATCCACTTATTAGTTTATTATTATTTATTATTAGTCATGAAAATGTCATCTTTTTGATATTAGAACTTGTTGGTTTACTTTTGTTTATATTTTAAATTCATTGAAAGGATTCTATTCAATTAAAAAATACTAAGATACAAATGAAAAACGACAGCTGCTAGCATTGTTATAGCTAAGCTAGCAAGTTAGCTTAACATTTTCTTCCCATCGGTTTTGGAGTTGATTCATCGGAATTATCGGCTTTTTTTATATAAGAAATTTTACTTTAACGTACAAAACTATATTACGATATCAAAGGTATAATTATAAAAAAAACTGGTCGGAAACTGTCAACATTTGAAATGCTAAGCTAGGAGCTAATTCCGTGTTTGATCACCCAATCATGGGGAAAAATAGTAAATTTTCTTGTTAAAAATGTCCAAATAAAATGTAGATTTATATAAACAAGACATGGAAATGTCATTAACAGTTTCTAAGTACATTTTGACACATTTTTAAATTTGCTCATGAACTGGAAATTGTCCTCAAGTGCGATTGTTGGAGAATTAACCTGTTCAAACAGTGGATTCTTCCGCAGAGTAAAAACATTTAGTGACCACATTTCCTGACCTTCATCCCCCCCCCCTCCGTCCAGGTGCCGGCCCTCCAGCCGACCGGACCGTGGTCATCGAGGAGTACCGCTACCTGTCCCAGAAGCTCTTCGCCGCCGTCTCCGTCTTCGCCGGCCTCGGGATCCTGCTCGGCATCGTCTGCCTGACCTTCAACATCTACAACGGCAACGTGCGGTGAGCAAACAACAACAACAACAACAACCCCGCCTGATCAATACAATCTTATTAATTATTTCTCAGGATTTTAAAAATGTACGCCACAAAGCTTTTGAGTTTTGCACCTGCACACAAACAAACAAACAGACCTCAAGGTCGTTCATTTGTAACGATTTTTTTCAAAAGTAATGAATTTGCCGTTGAATTAAACAGGTTTTTTTCCGTTATTAAAGCGGCTGCTGTGTGTGAAGGTCACCTTTTCGGAGGAGCCACGCGGGTTCTGGAAATTTGACATGTGAATAGAAGTGACGCGGTGTAACAACCCTGCAGCTGCTCTAGCAGAGCCCATCATTTATGTGCTCGCGCTCCGGCTGTGAGATTTTTCGTGGAAGAACGTGATACAGGGAGAGACAGCCATGACAGAAAAAATATAACTCGTGCTCAGCGGAGATCCTTCCCCTCCGTTAGAGGTTAATATTCACGTTGAAAAGGCAGTTTAGCGGCTGCACTGTACTATAATATATCCGGACTTATATTCCTCCCGCTGGTTTTTTTCTCTTTGTCACAGTCTGACGCCGACGTCTCCACGAAATTCAAATCGGTCGCCTGTTTTAAAAAAAAAAAAAGCCGGTGATCCGAGGATTTCTAAGATTAATAGATGTCGGTGAACTCGCTGCAGCGTATCTTTCTTTTTTTTTTTGTTTAAAAACATGCTGTTTCTATGTGTGACCTGGTCAAAGTGATTTCAAGTCCTGTAATTCTGGAAGATTATCAGGAGCGCCGGAGGTTCGTTCCTCCAGCAGAGAGACCATTAGGATTCAGACGCAGACGGCTACTCTCAGTTGCCAAAACAAGTCAAAGACGTTTTCAGATATATATAAAAACAAGTTCTCCAGTCGCTACTTTAGGAGACAAGAATACACCAGTGATTCTTGAGGTTTTTAAAAACATTATTTTTATACTGGAATCAGTTTGTTCTGTGTATTTAAATGTCACATTTAAAAGTGTTACTTTTTAATGAGATGCAAGCTGTGCTAATTATTAGGTTATGTATGTTTTCCAAATGTGGCCTGGGATGGATGGATGGATGGATGGATGGATGGATGGATGGATGGATGGGTGGGTGGGTGGATGGATGGATGGATGGATGGATAGATGGGTGAATGGATGGATGGATAGATGGGTGGGTGGACGGATGGATGGATGGATGGATGGATGGATGGACGGACGGATGGATGGATGGATGGATGGATGGATGGATGGATGGATGGATGGATGGATGGATGGATGGATGGATGGATGGATGGATGGATGGATGGATGGATGGATGGATGGATGGATGGATGGATGGATGGATGGATGGATGGATGGATGGATGGATGGATGGATGGATGGATGGATGGATGGATGGATGGATGGACGGACGGACGGATGGATGATATTCAATTATCATATATTTTCACGCGTTCAGTTTGATATTTTAATTTCAATTTTCAAAAATATTTTTTCAAGATTCAATATTTTTTTATTCACAACCTTTGAAATTCCACATTAAAAAAATGTAAAGCCTATTAAATTTGTTATTAAAAAGTTCGAAGCCTTTAAAATAAAATATTAAAAAATTTGAAACCTTTTAAAATCAATATTAAAAAAAATTCAAAGCTTTTTAAATTCCATATTAAAAAATATAAAGCCTTTTAAAATCCTTATGTAAAGAATTCAAAGCCTTTTAAATAAATATAAAAAATTTGAAGCCTATTAAATTCAATATTTAAAAATTCAAAGCCTTTTAAAATCAATATTAAAAAAATTCAAAGCCTTTTTAATTTAATATTTAAAAATTTGAAGCCTTTTAAAATCAATATTAAAAAAATTCAAAGCCTTTTAAATTCAATATTTAAAAATTCGAAGCCCTTTAAGTTCAATATAAAGAATTAAAAAAAAAGATTTTCTTTTAAATATACTGCAATACCGAGGAAGCAGGAAATTAATTTAAAAAAATTAACAGTAATAATAATTGGTCTTTGTGCTTTGCCAGGAAAAAACAAAGTATCTTGTGGTACAGGAGTAAATATGTTGAACTTCTCTTCAAATCTTTATTAAAATACGGGTTTCTTAATGGAAGTAAAGCTTGACAACACATTTTGTTTTTACTTTATCCATGGTTTTAGACGGTTTAACATGTATCAATGTATAAATGTTAGGCTTAGACTGAGTTGAGAATTTCGGCTGATCAAGCTCAAACAAGATTAGACCGTGTCTAACGGTGCTGTTAGTTTGAGCGTCATTTATTTCATTGGCTTGGATTTTGCTTTTTGCAGTTTGATTAGATCATTGTGTCTTTGAAAGTTTTAGAATTTCTCTCGCTTCGGCCTCCAAAACACAATAATTATTTCTCAGATCTCACTCATTCTGTCACTTGATGTGTTCGTCCTTGTTCGCTGTATTTCTACAAATATTGGTTTCATGCTAAGGTCAAGCGTCGAGTGTCTACATCTGCCTCGTGGGCCGAACGGACCCCGCCTGTTGCATTCTTCCACGCCAAAATAGGATTAAAAATGGGATTTAAAAAATGCTCCAAGGTTCACCAGAGACCAGTGCGCTGCAAAGTGAGAAAACAAAACCTCTTTATCTGGTAGTTTCCAGCTTGTCATCATCTCCATCCCGAGGTTTCCTGGTCGTGTCACAACAAAGGACCGTCGGCTGCAGCTCAGATCAATCGTTCGCATCTTTGATGGCAGAGATGAGGAAAGATGAGATTCTGATGAAATCACGACATGAAACGAATATTAAAAAGGGACTAAATAATTTCCACGGCAGCATATAGTCAAAGAAAAGCTCTGAGATCAATATGATTAATATTTCACTGCAGTACTCACTGGGCCCATCTGGGGGCAGCATGATAAGAATTGTTGTTTGTAATCCACTTGAATTCGAAGAAGATGAAGTCTTCATCATACTCTGGACTATTTAAAAATTGAGATATTGGGTTTTAAGTAGGAGTTGATATTGGAAAGAATCTGGCGATACGATACGTATCACGATACAGGGACTACGATACAATGTGTTTTGATACTGTAGGAACAAGTATATACTTGTAGTATTGTCGAGTACTTGACTCTGGTGTCGCAGAATTTACAGACCACATGACTCTTGACAAAGTCGTAACTGATTTTGTTTGTTTTGACAGCAAAATATGTCCAAACATCAGCTTTAAAAGCTGCTGGATTCCACTGTATCCTCTCATCCTCAGTCCTTGCACAGGTCCTCGCAAGATTTCATTGTTCCTTAATGTACAGAATTACTTCTGCCAACTACCTACCAAAACTTAAATCACAAAACAAAAGGAACAAACGTGAATATTTGCTGGGGGAAAAAAACTGTAGTATTTTATTTTATACACAGTATTATACATTATATTGAAATATTTACCATATTGTGATGAACATAATATGATTTGAAAGCCAAATAAATCGATACAGTGCTGTTTCTATACAATATCATGACAAATATATGGTGATATTTAAGTGTATATATATATATATATATATATATATATGTTTTCTGAAAACTGCAGAATAAACGAATTCATTAACACTTACTGAAGGAAAAGTCGAACGTTATCAATTACACTCCGAGCGAGTCTCTCTGAATTCTAACCGAGCGCTTGAAGGTTAAGGTGTGAACCCAGAAGGAAGGTAAGAGGCTTAACTGTCCGGCGAGGTAAGAGGGGCATTGCATAGAAGCCGGGTTACGTTCAGGTAACCTGTGTCTCCGTTGTAATATCACACCTCGACTACATTTCTGTCACGGTTTGCAAAGAACCTTGCTAAAGGTTGACGTCTGGTTGTGTTCAGATCTTTTTTCCTTTTTTTTGGTTGCATAAAGAGACTTTGATCTCAGCTTTTATTCCATCCCGCTACTTGAGGTTGATTTAAAATTTTTAACCCCCCCGTCCCCGTCCCCCCCAGCAAAGAACTCACCATATCAAACCTGAGTTCAAACTTGGAACACGTGTTTAGGAAGCAGCCATATGCAAGTACAAGATAACGGGGGGTTTATGCTAAATGTCGGGCCTTTCGCAGACGCGTCTCTGTGCTACAAGATAAGAACTCAGCACCTCTCTCTTCAGAACGTGTCCCGCAGTCATCTCAGGGTTTTCTTTTTTTTTTTTAAATGTTCCTCGTGAGGTTGAAGCGTGGCCACCGTGCAAGTCCTGGTACTTTGTATGGGGAAAAAAGTGTGAGTTTTTTAAAAGTGCGGGACCTCAGGGGCCACACGGAGGCAGGTCAGCGGGATGATGATGATGATGATGATGAAGGAGGTGGTGGGTTCGAATCCCAGTATCTGTCTGGTGTCGTCTTTGAATTATTTACTTAATCATCCCAGTATGTCGGGTGTGTTTTGCAAATTAAACCAACGCGATCCGAAATCACTCTCATTACGTTTCTCTGATTGTGCAGCGTTGACTTCTGGGTAATTACGCTTTAATTGCCTCGGCGCGATCTTCCGTTCATCTTCCGGTAATCTGATCAACACTTTGATAAGCGACGAGTGGTCAAAAGAGCCGACGAACAAAGAGCATTTTTAACATCCGCAAAAAAAAAAAAAAGTCAAATGTCGGCTCCGAGAGATTTTTAAAATCGGTATTCCTGGGGTCACGGAGGGATTTGTAGGTGAGGCGGAGGATTTAGAGTTCAAACGGTGAAGATTTTTTGTGGGTTCAGATGCCAGTTTTTAAGCCTCCAGTCCGTGATGAAAAGGAAGGTGTCGTTTGATGGTTTAATATTTGGATTTCCCGAGTGTGATTGAAAAGGACGACGACAAGGTTGCGCGGCACTCGAGGGATGCAGCAGTTGTTTATGTCATTAAAATATATCTTCCGACCATCATTTTCGGGGGCCTCAAGCCGTGAGCCCTGAGATCGCGGATTCATTTCAATAAATAAACTGACATCAAGGCTTTTTTACGACGCTCTCAATTATAAGAGAGGGTTTCGGAGAGCGATGTAAATCTGTCACTGAGATCCGAAAAGAGTTCGAAGGGATTGACACGAACAACAAAGTCATAAATATTTGGATGTTGAACTTTTGCTTAACTTTTTCAAAGGCCAGGAGATGGTTCAGGGCGGGGGGGTCACCCGACCTTTTCGGCATTATATTCACACCTTCAGGGAAAATAAAAAAGCAAAAAAAATGAGAATTATGTGCATGAAAAATCAAAATAACGCTGACTAAGCAAGAGCTCACTTGGTTACAACAACATGTGTATTTGATTGTATGCAGATGATGGTCTTCTGTACGTGTGAGTCGCCAAACTTTTGAGATATTGTGTTAGCAGGTTTGTTTTTAAGCATTATTTATATGATGGTTTATATGAATTATAATAAGAAGAGTAAATATTATATTTTATTATATTTTCACTAGTTAACTAGTTTATTGTTTCCATTACGAAACAAGCCTTTTGACGTGTCCAGAGTCAAAGGTCATGTCATTTCCTAAGCTTTTCACGATCTTCTTTCAAAATAAAACGCCTATATAATTAATAATAGAATCGTCACGACATTTCTATTAATTATGTTTTTCTGAAGGGTGTATTAGCTTGTAACGTTGACCCGGTTCGGCGGAGCAAAAACGGTTTTAAGAAAAAATAGTAGACTAGTAGAAAGAATACTTGCTCAAAATGAGCTTTTTAAATATAAAAGTAATTGTGATTAACACACAAATCAAAATATTTTGAAAAAAATAATAATTTAGTGGTCCACTTGCAATATCCTTCACGGCCCGCCAGGGGGTAGCGAACCACAGGTTGGTAATCACTGAAATACATTAAATGTATTGTTCTGACACATAGACTAAAAATGTGATTTTATATTTTGTTGTGTAACGTTTTTTGAAATCATAGAAACGTACTGATAACACACAATAATACATTTCTTTGTATATCATTTGTGTTTGTTTTGCAAATTTGTACGGGATGTTATTAAAACAATTAACCTAATTTGAGATATCTATATCGACGTGACTACTCAGTGAGAATAAACAATACTTAACCCTTATCTCCGGGTCAAGGTGACCCGAAGGCCCAGAGATAAAACAAGGATTAATGAGAGTCATTTTGTACTTTAAATGTTTTATTCTACAACTTTCAAATGAAAAAAAAAGAAAACAAAATGACATTTTTTATTTACATTTAACTGAGATATGGGTTTTCTTAACACTAGTACATAATTGTATTTCAATAACTTTCAATAAAAACAGTATAAAGATTATACATTTTGGCATCCACTTGTAATACAGCCACGGCCCACTAGGGGCGGACCAGCTCGAAAGCTGCGAATCACTGATAACGATATATTAAATTAATGGTAGAGTTAAAAAAAAAAAACAAATCCCAATATTGGGCGACTTTGATTCTCTCATGAGACACTGAATAATTTCCATCAAGCCGGAAAAAAATGTCCAAACGACACCCACTCGTCGATGCTGTAGACACATGCAGGAAATACAACCCTGTAAATAAATATATAGAAGGAAACAGTCCAGACTCTCGCGTGTGGGAGTCCAGTGAATACATTAAATACATTTAAAAAATAATAATAACGGCTGAGCCAGAGCAAAAGTAAGTATGGAAGATAAATGTATGTTATAGATAAACTGAGATATGATATACAAAAGCAACAGTTATATAAGCATCTGGATGCAGAAACGTCGGGGAAGAAAATAAGCATTTAGTGGATTCGGCTATTTAGCACCTGAGGGAGGCACAATCAGACGCGGAATCAAATAAAGGAAGGACGTGAGTCAGACATCTGAGGATGAACGTGGCGATGGAATGCAGGAAATAATTACCAAACACCCCTGGTGGGAGAATCACACGCTCGTCATCCAAATATAGACGTCCATATATTTTTTTCAAAACCATCTGGATTTCAAAGTACGAGAGGTTTTTTGAATCTGGTGGCCGAAAAGGGTTTTTTCGTTGTGTTGACGGGAAAAAAAAAATTGATTTTCTAACGGCGATTGTGGTGTCGTCGCAGGTACATCCAGAACTCCCAGCCGTACCTGAACAACATGACGGCGGTGGGCTGCATGATGGCTCTGGCTGCAGTGTTCCCGCTGGGCATCGATGGTCACCACGTCCACAGATCACAGTTCCCTGTTGTCTGCCAGGTAATTGGAAAAACAGCTGGAGGTCTCGGCAGACACTCATTGTCTGGGAAGAGATTTAAAGTCGCCGGGCGCCCTCGAAGACCTTCTTTTTTTTTAGGTTTTAGTGTGTTCGTATTGTGTTTTTGGTGCATTTTAGGTCTTAAATAGTAGTTTATGATGCAGGAAGTGTGAAAAATGTGACAGTATTATGAGGCGTCGAGGTTTTGTTGATGCAGGAAGAAGAATTATTGCAGAACATTTCGTCCTCATAAGTTGGTTTTATACCAAAACAGATGGTTTTTGGAAGGAAACCTTTTCGAAAAGCACAGTAGTATTTCAAAATTAGTTCAGATTTATAGTCATTAAATCTTTCTTTCTAATTAAATTACATTGTTTTTCGTTTTTGTTGTGGAAATTTGAGATTTGTGTTGTTTTTAAACTAATATTTCTATTTATTTATTTATTTTTTAATATTTTTGGTTCCCCCAATACTCGCATATTTTTTGGCCAATTAAATTTTGTTTAAGGTGGTCAATAAAATTAAAATAAATTATCTGTAGACAGTTTACAGTTAAAAAAAACTTGGAAATCACAATTATGTAAATCAAAAACTTTTATTTATTATTTTTGTGATGATATTAGAGAATTTAAGAATGAAATGATATAAAAGAAATAGAAAATTAAATTAAAATTCAATTCAATTTAAAAAGGCGACATTAGTGAGAAAAGAAACATCAGTTTAACAGGCAGAAACCTGAAGCAGAACCAGACTCTTAGTGAACGAGTCAGTTTTAATCCAATTTTAAATGGTTTCGCCCTATTTTAGAGTGCTAATAAATGTGTTTTTCTAAATTGTATTTGGCTCTTTTAGTCTTGAACTTGTTAACATCAAACTTTTCATTATCTTAAATGTAAAAATAAGATTTATTTTTTTGGGTCTTGTTTAGTTTCGCTGATCGCAAATTCAACAGCAGTGAAAAGGCAAAGTTTGAGGCACATAATAAGATTCTCTCTAACAATCTACTTCACATCTCCATTGAGGCAGAGAAACATTTAAAACTAAAGTCAATTAAAGGAAATAAGGTGGACTTTTACTACAAAGTTTTTACCAGAAACGGTTTTAATGTCAATCGCATAAAAAAAAAGAGATAAGACTAAGAAAAATACAATAGAATATTTAAAAACTATATTTTGACCCCTTTAATTCTCAATATTTATATTTTCCCCATTCCTATCACGGAAGGCCTGACGCAATATTAACCAATCAGAAGCAACAAAAGCTGTCATTACTGCACCACTTGTCAAATGCTGTCGCACAGGATTCTTCACTCATGAGCCAAACTTAAATCTGGAGCATTCTCGCTAAACTTTACGGTAAATTCCCCAAACGCCATAAAACGCCCGGCTTTTCAAATGAAGAGCATTGAATCAGTTGCGTCTTCCTTGTAGTCCTTTACTATCATGGTCAGGTTAAATATTTTAAACATAGAATTTCAAATGAATTGATAATTAGATCGTAATATTTCAGCTATGACTCTTATGTCGATGTCAAAGATGACAGGTTTATGAAGAAGCTATAAATCAATATTCACTGCCATAGATCTAGAGCAGGGGTGGGCAATTATAATTCTCTTAGGGGCCGTCAAGCAAAAAGAAAGACGAGAAAATCCCTCAAAAAAGGACATTTGTCATTAGGTCGTGACATTTATTAGGATAAATAAGCTGCAATTTTATTCTTGTATATACAAGTTTTTTTCAAAACATTTCTTCAACTTGCTTGTTTTGAGGGATTAATATATACTCGAAAATTACACACAAGAAAGGAAGGAAAAAGTAAATAAGTGTGAAAATGTAAATGTATAATAAATACAAAATAAATGTGTTAATGCATTAGAACCATTTATACATGATCATACTTTGACATTATGAGGGCCACATAAATACAGTCTGATCCAGAGAGTGTCGACTAATATCCCACAACATATAACTACAATTAAATATAGACTTGTAGAGATATTATTAATGAAATCATATATTTTTTAAACTTCATATATGTGTGAAAAATGCTGATGAAATATAAAATAACCAGTAGTCAATTTAATAATCTTATCTTTTGAGTTTTTATACTTGTAAATCTGAC
Organism: Callionymus lyra; assembly: GCF_982586985.1. NCBI lineage: Eukaryota > Metazoa > Chordata > Actinopteri > Syngnathiformes > Callionymidae > Callionymus > Callionymus lyra. The sequence goes on from NC_141834.1 coordinate 11,629,642, forward strand.
GCTAAAGGACACGTCACTGAATTTGTGTTACAATTTTCCTTCTGATAACATGAATTGATCACTTGAGCAGAAGATAATGAGACTCGATCAACATGGCTGTGGTGAATATGTCGCGTGTCTCGCTGTGATTTATCGTTTTAAAGAGCGTTTCTCGTTTTTTTATTTCAACTTTCATTCATCGTGAGTACTTCATGGTGCTGGATCTTTTCGTTCGCCACGCCATGTCAGTTTTCATAAGATTCTCTCATTTCCCCCCGAAATTGTTTACACCAAAAGGATATTTAGGCGATTTGTCATTCGTTTTTCCTGGCGGGAGACGAGACCAGTGGACCAGTCAGTCATCTATTCTGATTTAGAGTCGCTGAGTGGACGACACATGTGCGATGTCTCCGACCATAAGTTTCTATTTGAATAAGAACGACTGGTGGACGAGCAAAACTGTCTCTGACTCTAGGACTGGGACAGATTTTAGACATTTATTGTTTTATTTTACACATCTAAATTGAAACAAAAGTAGAAAACACTTTTCTGTTGCAGTAGATGCATCTCTTACTGAAGGCAGTAATAAAAATATACGTTAGTGCCGTCAGAATATTTTTCGTGGAATTATATTAAAGTTTGAACTTCGATTTTTTTTATTTTTTAAATGTTGGTTACTCTAACCATTTAAATATTATTTTTTGTTATAATTTTATATCATGATTTGTATATTGAAAGGATTTTTTATTATTATTCTAAGAGTAATTGTTTAAAAAACAACACATTTTTTTTAAATTAAATTAATTTAGTTTTATTTATCACACATAGAGTTCGATACTCTATTTCCAATAATTCAAATTCATTAAATTAAATTAATTGTAATTTTAGTCATTAAAATACCATATACAAATGTATACTAAGGTATAACAGGGCCAGCATTTTTATATTGAATTTTAAAAAGATGTATAATTTCAAAATAAATGAATTTTGTTGTTAATATTTTGATTCCAACGTTTACATCTTCTTTTTTTTTCTAAAGTCAATCTGCGCCTTTAACTGTTGTTTTCTCAACACACTTTTTTAATTTATTAAAAAATTGTGAATATTTAAGGTTGAATTAGGTTTATTTTTACATTTTTTATCAATATTTTGTCATTTGTTGCCTTTAAATTCAATCTAAAAACTCTTTATTTTTTGTCAACAAGTACAAACAAATCAAACTATTTTCAACTAAGATAAAAACAATGTAAACTAAAATTAAACAATTTTCAACTAAAATCAAACTATTTTCAAATAAAATCAAAACATTTAAATTAAAATTAAACAATTTTCAACTAAAATTAAACAATTTTCAACTAAAATCAAACTATTTTCAACTAAAATCAAAACATTTAAATTAAAATCAAACTATTTTCAACTAAAATCTTTTTTTTTTAAACTAAAATCAAACAATTTTCAACTGTAATCAAAAAAAGTAAACTTTTATCAAACAATTCATCAGACAATTTCCTTTATATGTTGTTTTCTGTACATACTTATTTGTTTATTTTTAAGGAATTTAATTCAAAAATCAATATATTTAACGTTGTTGTTAGTGTTTTGTTTTTTAATCATTCAACATTTTTACTCATACATATCAATCTTTTGTCATTTGTTGCCTTTAAAGCATTAATAAAAAAACAAAATGACTATTTATTCTAAGCAAAAAGTACAAACAAAATATAAATCAGTTATAAAGGTGATAACGCAATTGTGTGATTGTTGTCATGTGATGTCATCAAAGCTATACAAACGCTAGCGCCCCCTTCAGTTTGTCGCTGAAGGGATCAGAAAGTTTTAAAAACGTCCAACATGAAGGGATTCCTGGTCGGAGTGGAGCAACAAATAATTGAATGAACAAATGAAGAGCCAGCGAGCCGGAGCCAGAATAGACTCCGAGACACCGTGGTCTCCGGCTCCTCTAATAAGGAGTGGGAGTTCTCTCTCTCCGTCAGCCATCTTTGTGTTGCGTAGGTGAGACGGAGAGAATCTTCTTCCATTTCTGTCGCTCCTCGTCCTCTCGTCCTCCGCCCGACCCTTTTATTCTCTCCGTCTCTCTTACCTCTGACTCCCCGGCTCGTGACCTTTACTTTACCGTGTCTTCCATTCTCCTTCATCCATCCATCCCCCTCCAACCATCCATCTCTTTCCACCCACCTTTTTTTTTCTCTCTCTCTCTTTCTAACAGTTCCGTCTGTGGCTGCTGGGTCTGGGCTTCAGTCTGGCATACGGCAGCATGTTCACCAAGATCTGGTGGGTCCACACCCTCTTCACCAAGAAGGACGAGAAGAAGGAGAAGAAGAAGGTAAAGAAAAAAAAAAGTTTCCTCGTCTCATAAGCCTTCATCCCTCGCTCCGACCGCACAGATACACACTGACACAGATACGTTTCTAAATGCGATACAAGCCGCTTTCAGCCCTCGATAACGTCGCCCGCTTTATTTATTTGCCGAGAGGGTCGTCGTCATGGAGATTAAGATATAGGATCCTGTGGCTCATCCTCGCCGGGAATAAAAGATTTATTCAAAGTGTTTCAGCGGAATATTCAACGTCGAGATTAACCTTTTAGATGTTGAAACTTTTCATTTTGTGTTGTTTAAGTAAGTTGTTTTTAAGCGTTGAATATGTATAAACATATACTTTTTTCTGAACTCCGGTTGTGTTATCAGTTTTATCTTGACCTTTAAAGTATATACTTTATTGATTGTTTTGATTGTTTAAGCGCTTTGTGACCCTGGTCTGGAAAAGCGCTATACAAATAAAAATTACTAACTTAAATTACTTATTTTTTTTAATGTGTATATTGAAAAGCTTGATTTTATTTTTTTAAATATATCATTTAAATCAGAAATTCGAATATATTTATCACATTTTTTTTATATTGAGTTTAAAAGGCTATGAATATATTTTCAAAATAAATGTGTTTCCTTTTTACGCATACATTTTTATCCAATTACAATACTTAGAATATACATTTTAAACTCTGAAAGCTTTTTGAATCTTAACATTTTAAATCTATATTTTTAGTTGGAATTTAAAATGCTACAAATATGTTCAATATAAATACATTTTCCACATAATTTAATATTCTCATTCCAAGAAAAACTGAATTCAATATGTTTTACTTTACTTTACTTTACTAGACTTGTAGAAGTTCAATATCAACATGTTGGTTTAATACTACCAAAAATTGTACTGATGTAATTTTAACAAATCTTTTTCTTGTTTACACATATTGTTTGAAGTTCCAATAATGAAAAATATATGTTCTAAATTCAATATTTTTTCATGAGTATCATTTTAAATTCAATATACAATGCTGATGTAATACTGGCAACACTTTTTATTATATATTGAAAGTCCATGAATATTTTGAAAATAAATGAATTAATGTTTTTTTACACAAATAATTTGATATTCTAATCTCAAATATTCAAAAATACATTTTCTAAATTCAATATTTTTTTATTCGTAGCATTTTAAATTCAATATAAACATGTTTGCTATAATAGTGCCAACATTGTACATTGAATTTAAAAGGCAGCAAATATTTAAAAAATGAATTGTTGTTTTTTTAGAGTTTGATATTCTAATCTAAAATATTCAAAAATAAAATGTCTAAATTCAATATCTATTAATATGTAGTCTTTTAAATTCAATATAAAATGTTGGTATAATAGTGGCAAGTTTGTAATATTATATTTATAGGCAATGAAAAAAATAAATTTAAAGTCAATGAATATCTTCAAACTAAATAAATTGTGTTGCACTTATGGGATATTCTAATACTTAAAAAATATGTTTTTTAAATTTAGAAATTTTCATTATTACCTATTTTTTTCCAAATCATTGAATATTTGTTTATTTTTTACACATATATAAAAAAACAACAACATTTGTTGCCTTCACAATTACAATTCAATACAAAAATTATCGTAATTAGTTTGTATTTAATTATTAATTAAAACAAAGTCAACTTTCAATACACAAACTATTAAATTCACTTATTCAAAATAATTCTTAAAAAATAAAAACAGTACTTTTATGAATGGCACTGAAATCCAGAACGCTTCTAATCCAGAGAAAACTCTCACAGATTTTTTTAAAAAGGCAGAAAATAAAAAAAACGTTTTTCAAATCCAATTTCATGCAACTTAAGTGACGAGCCGCGAAGAAACCGCCGCGTGTTTCCATTTCATCTTCGGTGGGAAACCATCCAGAAGAAGAAGGTTTTCAGGAGGAGCTCGGAGGAAGTTAAGGAGCTCATTCATTTGAGGAAGCGTGACGCTTTGATTCAGGGGATAAACAAGTGATTTGTCAGAAGCTGCCAGTTTTAGAAGAAACATCTCTTAATATCATCAGGTGAGTCGGCTTTAAGAGCCGCTCATGAAAACACGGATTCCGGATCATCCGGGGACTCGCAAGGACACCTGTCCTGATGTTTGTCCTTGTTTTCGGCGCCGCCCGCCACGACCTTGGAGTCTGACGACCATGATGCTTTGTGTTCCTCGCAGCAACACCTGGAGCCGTGGAAACTCTACGCCACCGTCGGCGTGTTGCTGGCCATCGACTTCCTGTCGCTCATGATCTGGCAGATCGTGGATCCGCTGCACATCACCGTGGAGGTAAAACACGTGACGGATTTATTCCCGATTCCGGGGGCTTTTTTGTTTTTTCCGAACTACTCTCGGGGCGAAATGCTCGGCAGCACTTTTAATGGATTGATGGATTAAAGCGGAGCCGCTGCCAGGAAGGTTTTTAAACAATTTGGCTTCATTATTTTGAGTGATTCATGTCCGGGAAGAAACAAATCTCTGCGGCGCGTCATCAGGGTCGTTTAATTGAAGACACGTCATCGTTCGGTGAAGATGGTTTTACCTGATGACTGGTTTTTTATTGACGTGCATTTAAAATATATATAATTAAACATTTTCCAGGTGTAATCAACCATTTTCAACTATATTATTAAACCATTTTCAACTAAAATCAAACAATTTTCAACTATAATCAAACAATTTTCAACTTTAATCAAACAATTTTCAACTATAATCAAACTTTTTTCAACTATAATCAAACAATTTAAACTATAAACAAACAATTTTAAACGATAATCAAACAATTTTCAACTTTAATCAAACAATTTTCAACTTTAATCAAACAATTCTCAACTATAATCAAACAATTTTCAACTGAAATCAAACAATTTCAACTATAATCAAACAATTTTCAACTTTAATCAAACAATTATCAACTATAAACAAACAATTTTCAACGATAATCAAACAATTTTCAACTTTAATCAAACAATTCTCAACGATAATCAAACAATTTTAACTATAATCAAACAATTCTCAACTATAATCAAACAATTTTCAACTATAATCAAACAATTTTCAACGATAATCAAACAATTTTCAACTTTAATCAAACAATTTTCAACTGGAATCAAACAATTTTCAACTGGAATCAAACAATTTTCAACTGAAATCAAACAATTTTCAACTATAATCAAACAATTTTCAACTATAATAAAACAATTTTCAACTTTGATCAAACAATTTTAACTATAATCAAACAATTTTCAACTATAATCAAACAATTTTAACTATAATCAAACAATTTTCAACTATAATCAAACAATTTTCAACTTTAATCAAACAATTTTAACTATAATCAAACAATTTTCAACTATAATCAAACAATTTTAACTATAATCAAACAATTTTCAACTATAATCAAACAATTTTAACTATAATCAAATAATTTTCAACTATAATCAAACAATTTTCTACTATAATCAAACAATTTTAAACTATAATCAAACAATTTTAACTATAATCAAACAATTTTCAACTATAATCAAACAATTTTAACTATAATCAAATAATGTTCAACTATAATCAAACAATTTTCAACTATAATCAAACAATTTTAACTATAATCAAACAATTTTCAACTGTAATCAAACAATTTTAACTATAATCAAATAATTTTCAACTATAATCAAACAATTTTCTACTATAATCAAACAATTTTCAACTATAATCAAACAATTTTAACTATAATCAAATAATGTTCAACTATAATCAAACAATTTTCAACTATAATCAAACAATTTTAACTGTAATCAAACAATTTTCAACTGTAATCAAACAATTTTAACTATAATCAAATAATTTTCAACTATAATCAAACAATTTTCAACTATAATCAAACAATTTTAACTATAATCAAGCAATTTTCAACTATAATCAAACAATTTTCAACTATAATCAAACTATTTTCAACTATAATCAAAAAAATTTCAACTATAATCAAAAAATTCTCGACTATAATCAAACAATTTTCAACTATAATCAAACAATTTTCAACTTTCTTCAAACAATTTTCAACTATAATCAAACAATTTTCAACTATAATCAAACAATTTTCAACTTTAATCAAACAATTTTCAACTTTAATCAAACAATTTTCAACTATAATCAAACAATTTTCAACTATAATCAAACAATTTTAACTATAATCAAACACTTTTCAACTAAAATCAAACAATTATCATCTGTATTTAATAAATTTCCATCTATACAAAACAAAATCAATGATTCTCTGCTGTGATGATTCGACCAAACGTCTTCTCAGATTCCAACATCATTCACGTTCATACATGACCTTCACTTCTGCTGCAGCAGTGAACCACACGCTGATGAAGCAGCTCTTATTAGCTTCACATCATCATCACCATAGACAGGAGGCTGCAGACGATCAGATTCTCTCTCAGGCTCCAGGCGTCGTGAGCCTGAGACGCTGAGATGTCATTATCAAGCCGAGAAGAAACTAATATGTCTTTTTAAAAACATCTACTCCATGAGCATCTGAGGTTTGTTGGAAGGAACTGTTTACCCGCGAGGATCAGCCGCCGCCGAGGATTATTCTCAGCGAGCGCTTCTCCTGCCGCCATTGTGTTTTTCGACTGATCTTTCTTCTTCTCCGTCTTCATCCTTTTTTATTCCCTCCTTCATCTGCCACGTTTGCAGAAGTTCACCAGGGAGGCCCCGAAAGTGGACCTGGACGTCCTGATCCAGCCGCTGCTGGAGCACTGCAGCTCGGAGAAGATGAACACTTGGCTGGGTACGTCTCTTCATGGCCCGGGTCTCACATCTCTGCCCCCCTTCTCTTCATCCCCCTCTTTTTTCATCCCCCCTTTTCTCTCGGCTGTGTTTCTCTCAGAGCCCGGCGGCTCCTGATAGTTTGAATTAAGTTAAAATTGTTTGATTATAGTTGACAATTTTTTGATTACAGTTGAAAATTGTTTGATTAAAGAAGAAAATTGTTGGATTATAGTTGAAACTAGTTTGATTTTAGTTGAAAATAGTTGGATTTTAGTTGAAAATTGTTTGATTACAGTTGAAATTGTTTGATTATAGTTGAAAATTGTTTAATTTTAGTTGAAAATTGTTTTATTTTAGTTGAAAATTGTTTGATTTTTAGTTAGAATAGTTTGATTACAGTTGAAAATAGTTTGACTTTAGTTGAAAATTGTTTGATTTTAGTTTAAAATAGTTTGATTACAGTTGAAAATTGTTTGATTTTAGTTGAAAATTGTTTGATTTTAGTTGAAAATAGTTTGATTACAGTCTAAAATTGTTTGATTTTAGTTGAAAATTGTTTGATTTTAGTTTAAAATAGTTTGATTACAGTTGAAAATTGTTTGATTTTAGTTTAAAATAGTTTGATTTTAGTTGAAAATTGTTTGATTTTAGTTGAAAATTGTTTGATTTTAGTTGAAAATAGTTTGATTTTAGTTTAAAATGATTTGATTATAGTTGAAAATTGTTTGATTACAGTTGAAAATTGTTTGATTATAGTTTAAAATAGTTTGATTACAGTTGAAAATTGTTTGATTTTAGTTGGAAATTGTTTGATTTTAGTTTAAAATGATTTGATTATAGTTGAAAATTGTTTGATTACAGTTGAAAATTGTTTGATTATAGTTTAAAATAGTTTGATTACAGTTGAAAATTGTTTGATTTTAGTTGAAAATTGTTTGATTATAGTTGAAAATTGTTTGATTTTAGTTTAAAATAGTTTGATTACAGTTGAAAATAGTTTGATTTTAGTTGGAAATTGTTTGATTTTAGTTTAAAATAGTTTGATTACAGTTGAAAATTGTTTGATTTTAGTTGAAAATAGTTTGATTTTAGTTGAAAATTGTTTGATTTTAGTTGAAAATAGTTTGATTACAGTAGAAAATTGTTTGATTTTAGTTGAAAATTGTTTGATTTTAGTTTAAAATAGTTTGATTTTAGTTTAAAATTATTTGATTATAGTTGACAATTGTTTGATTATAATTTAAAATTGTTTGATTTTAGTTAAAAATTGTTTGATTATAGTTGAAAATTGTTTGATTATAGTTGAAAGCTGTTTGATTACAGTTGAAAATTGTTTGATTTTAGTTGAAAATAGTTTGATTTTAGTTTAAAATTGTTTGATTAAAGTTGAAAATTGTTTGATTACTGTTGAAAATTGTTTGATTAAAGTTGAAAATTGTTTGATTAAAGTTGAAAATTGTTTGATTATAGTTGAAAATTGTTTGATTAAAGTTGAAAATTGTTTGATTACAGTTGAAAATTGTTTGATTATAGTTGAAAATTGTTTGATTAAAGTTGAAAATTGTTTGATTATAGTTGAAAATTGTTTGATTAAAGTTGAAAATTGTTTGATTATAGTTGAAAATTGTTTGATTTTAGTTAAAAATTGTTTGATTATAGTTGAAAATTGTTTGATTTTAGTTGAAAATAGTTTGATTTTAGTTGAAAATTGTTTGGTTTTAGTTGAAAATTGTTTGATTTTAGTTGAAAACTGTTTGATTATAGTTGAAAATAGTTTGATTTTAGTTGAAAATTGTTTGATTTTAGTTGAAAATAGTTTGATTTTAGTTGAAAATTGTTTGGTTTTAGTTGAAAATTGTTTGATTTTAGTTGAAAACTGTTTGATTATAGTTGAAAATAGTTTGATTTTAGTTTAAAATTGTTTGATTATAGTTGAAAACTGTTTGATTGTTTGATAGATGAACACTTGTCTGGATACGTCTCATCTCTTCATCACTTGTCTCCGGGTCTCACATCTCTGCCCCTTCTCTTCATCCCCTTTTTTTTTTCCTCCCCCCTTTTCACTCAGAGCCCGGCGGCTCCTATGAAAATATAATGGTGCTGAAATTCAAATAATGTGGGTCACAAAGTGGGCCACTGCCCTGCAGCCCCGTCTTGTTGAAGGCAGATGAAGACGAGGCTTTGATATGAGGGCGACGTATGGAGGAGACAGTCCTGGACGATGATCCTGCTCCCAGATATTCTCTTTCTTCTCTCGCTTTTATTGTCTTTTATTCATGAATCTTTGAGCGTCTGTGGCTGGAAATACTGTCCTGTTCAAGGTCGTTCTGACCAACACTCAAGGTCAATATCAGGAGTGAGGACTCGCCGTCACATGGATGATCACATGACACACGACATGATCACGTGATTAAAGCAGTTCACTTGAAAATTGTTTGATTATAGTTGAGAATTGTTTGATTTTAGTTTAAAATTATTTGATTACAATTGAAAATTGTTGGATTAAAGAAGAAAATTGTTGGATTATAGTTGAAAATTGTTGGATTATAGTTAAAAGTTGTTTGATTATAGTTGAAAATTGTTTGATTTTAGTTGAATATAGTTTGATTTTAGTTGTTAATTGTTTGATTTTAGTTTAAATTAGTTTGATTTAAGTCAAAATTGTTTGATTAAAGTGGAAAATAGTTTGATTATAGTTGAGAATGGTTTGATTTCAGTTGAAAATGGTTTGATTTCAGTTGAAAATGGTTTGAGTAAAGTTGAAAATCATTTTATTACAGTTTAAAATTGTTTGATTTTGGTTGAAAATAGTTTGATTTTAGTTGAAAATGGTTTGAATTAAGTTTAAATTGTTTGATTACAGTTGAAAATAGTTTGATTTAAGTTTAAATTGTTTGATTATAGTTGAAAATTGTTTGATAATAGTTGAAAATCATTTTATTACAGTTTAAAATTGTTTGATTTTGGTTGAAAATAGTTTGATTTTAGTTGAAAATGGTTTGATTTAAGTTTAAATTGTTTGATTACAGTTGAAAATAGTTTGATTTAAGTTGAAATTGTTTGATTTTAGTTGAGAATGGTTTGATTAAATTTGAAAATTGTTTGATTTTAGTTGAAAATAGTTTGATTTAAGTTTAAATTGTTTGATTACAGTTGAAAATAGTTTGATTTAAGTTTAAATTGTTTGATTTTAGTTGAAAATGGTTTGATTAAATTTGAAAATTGTTTGATTTTAGTTGAAAATAGTTTGATTTAAGTTTAAATAGTTTGATTTTAGTTGAAAATTGCTTGATTTTAGTTGAAAATTGCTTGATTTTAGTTGAAAATAGTTTAATTTAAGTTTAAATTGTTTGATTACAGTTGAAAATAGTTTAATTTAAGTTTAAATTGTTTGATTTTAGTTGAAAATTGTTTGAATAAAGCTGAAAATTGTTTGATTTTAGTTGAAAATAGTTTGATTTAAGTTTAAATTGTTTGATTACAGTTGAAAATAGTTACATTGTAAACAGTTATTAAAGTGAAAATGCTACAATTTAACATATATGACAATTTTTTATATTATATTATATATATAATAATATAATAATATATATATATATATATAATATTATATATTATATTCAAATTTTTATTTATATGCACCTTTCTTGTTATTTTTGTAAATATGATTGTGTATATAATATAGTGCAGATTTATTTTCTATTCTATTTAGATTTTTTCTTTTTTTTTTAATATTTTATTTCTGGGTGTTTTATTTTTCTTCTGGTATATTGCTCTTGCTGTTTGTTAAAAATAATTTCCCCTCGCGGGACAATAAAGGGATTCTGATTCTGATTCTGATTCTGAAATTTACAAAGAGAATTATATGGTTATAAGTGTATGATAGTATAAGTTTGACAAATGTCGTTTAGATCAATGAAATAAAAATAAAAAATCGACATGTTGACAAATGAACAACAGCATCAGCTGTAATTATAAGTCCATAAATCCAAGTCGTCCAAAAAGAAACCGTTTCATTAAAAGTGCTCGTATTTCTCCAGTTACGTCAAGAGTCCAGTGAGAAAAAAGTCTCATCTCTTGTGACTTTATTGCAAAAGTGTGTTTGACGAGCAGATTTGAACCACATCACTGACTCAGACTTATATTTATCCTCGAGGAAAAGTCTCTGCAGAGCCTCAGGACGACATCTTCTTAAAAGTCTCTGCAGAGCCTCAGGACGACATCTTCTTAAAAGTCTCTGCAGAGCCTCAGGCCTGGACGACATATTCTTCCTGGATTAAGAGTCTTTCCAAGCATGTGAGGAGCTGCTGCTGCTGCTGCTGCTGCTGCACCTTCACTAGTCATCTGGTCTCATGTCAGCTCCTCCACTGTGGTGCCATCATTTATCAGACTCTACACTGACCTGGGCTCAGATTTCACTCAATACAGATTCCAAGAAGAATTCACATAAATATTATTTCTCTTTCTTCTCTTCCTTTTATTTTTGCTTCATGCTGCCTTTTCCTGTTCTTCATTTTCCTATTCCTCCTCTTTCTTCATTCATTTCTTGTTCTTCTTGTGGTTCTTCTTTCTCAACTTCTTCATCCTTCTCTTCTTTATTTACCTTTCTTCCTATTCTTCTTCATCATTGTTTTAATTTCCTTCTTCATCCTTCTCTTTTCTTTATTTACCTTTCTTTCTATTCTTCTCCTTAATTGTTTTTCCTTCCTTCTTCATCCTTCTCTTTTCTTTATTTACCTT